>NW_020175528.1:9631835-9895941 GCF_003031525.2 Neophocaena asiaeorientalis asiaeorientalis
ATCACCTCTCTCTCTCTCTCTCTCTCTCTCTCTCTCTCTCTCACTTTCTCTCTCCTACTGGCTCTGTTTCTCTGGAGAACCCTGACTAGTACAGAAAGTCTCTCATTTGTCACTCTTTCCTCTCTCACTGCTTCTGTCTTAATCCAGAGGCTTCTCATCCCAGAATATGAACAGTAGCAAAACTGATCTTTCTGCTTTCAGCCCTCAGATGAGTCTTTCTAAAATTCCAATTACCTCTTGTCTTTTTGCTACTCAAAAACTCAATGGCCCCATCACCTAGATAAACTGAAGACCCCTCGGTCTGATATACAAGACCCTCCTATCTGGCCCACTTTATCTTACTTCCCACCATTCCCCTCACAAACTCTTCACTCATCCACCAAGTTCTCACCACTATTTTCCAAAGACGATGTGCATATTCTCAACTCCTAGCCTTGGTCCATGTCCTTTCTCCTGCCCAGCACACCTTTCCCTTCAGTCCATCCTAAACACACCCTCATTTTTGCCATGAGGTTGTTACAGCCGCTGCATCTCATTGGTCTGGGAAACAAGTGCCTGAATTTCTGAGCTCAAGAATGGTTACAATAAGTGAAGCTGGGAGGGGAAGCAGGTTTGATGGGGAAATGATTTGGTAAACCTTGGGAGATGTCAAATCTGTGGCAATGGCATTTTGGGGGTATCCTTTCAAAATCACATTGGATTTCAATGAGAGAAATGTTGTTCAGGGGAAATGTTTCTTAAAACTGACAATCTTCTTTTACTCTAATTTTAAAAGTAGAAATAGTTTGATTGGTTTTTTCCAGTTAGAAAAGAATAAAGAATAAAAGGATAAAGTTTAAAAAGACTAGAAAAAAAGAGGAACTTTCCTGGCGGTCCAGTGGTTAAGACCCCAAGCTTCTACTGCAGGGGGCACGGGTTTGATCCCTGGTCTGGGAACTAAGATTCCACCTGCTGCACAGGTGCAGCCAAAAAAAAAAAAAAAAAATTAAAAGAGCATTTTAAATGTTTTAAAAAGAAATGATGTCACACATACTCTTTTCAGACATTTTTATACATTATATTCAACAATATATTGTGAATGTCTTCCACAGCAATGAACATAGCTCTAAATAATAATTTTTAATGACCATGTGAGGGTAAACTAAAATGTATGTAATCAATCCTATACTGATGAATATTTAGCTTACTTCAACTTTTCAGTTTTGTAAATGACCTCATCATGTACCTCTAATTATTCTCTTAAAAGAAATTCCTCAATGTGGGACATAATAGTTTGTATAGTTGAGTTTGGAAAATTGTATTGATTTTTAGAGACAAAATTTGCAGGTGTTCATTGTGAAAATAGAAGTAAATAGAGAGATTAGCAAAACAAAGGTAAAATAACTCACAATTCCATCCCCTAGCGATAAACCATAGCTAGGTTTCCATAGCACTCCATCCTGGAGATGATGGAACACTTACTGTATTATTCTGATCATTTCCTTCTATTTTCCTGTTTGCCCAAGTGGTTGAAATTTTATCTGGATAGTCATTGATGTCTTTACACTTTACACATTATTACTGTTTTTCTTTCGAGCTTATACGTTAGGTGTCTCAGCAAAATCAAGATTAATTCTGGGGGCTTCCCTGGTGGCGCAGTGGTTGAGAATCTGCCTGCCAATGCAGGGGACACGGGTTCGAGCCGGGGTCTGGGAAGATCCCACATGCCGCGGAGCAACTAAGCCCGTGCGCCACAACTACTGAGCCTGCGCGTCTGGAGCCTGTGCTCCGCAACAAGAGAGGCCGCGACAGTGAGAGGCCTGCGTACCGCGATGAAGAGTGGCCCCCGCTCGCCGCAACTAGAGAAAGCCCTCGCACAGAAACGAAGACCCAACACAGCCAAAAATAAATAAATTTATTTAAAAAAAAAAAGATTAATTCTGACATGACACATTACAAATGTATCAAGAGGGAAAGTTATACCTCTACTGCTGTGTCTTATCAACTATATATTTAATTTTTTTTTTTTTTTTAGCTTCTGGCTCCTGCCTTGGAAACTGGATATGGTGCCACAATGCTGTGTCACCTTCCTCCAGACACACAGAGTTCAGCCTGCTCGGATCATGTGGTAGGAACTTCCCACTCATCCACATCATCAGCTTTTTGAGGAAACAGTACTTCTCTCTGGGTTATTCCATCGTTTTATTCTTCTCCTCCTATGCCTCTCCGTCACCCAGGACTGTGCCTGGTGAGAACCCTCAGTCCAAAGAGCCTCTCTCCCTCTTCTTTAGACTTCACTCTGCATAGCACTGTATCTGCCTTATAGTAGCTGCTTAAATAATCAAGTTTTAAAGCAAATTATCCACCGGATTAGTAAGAGTAGGATGACGAGAGAAATAGGAACAGATGATTTTCCTGGCCATTAGGCATTTTTGCCTTCCTGGGGCCTTCCTCCACTTTAAAGAAAAGACTTAAAACTATATTTTACAAACTGCATTGATATAAAAATTAATTTAATCCAGGCTGGATTTATTATTACATATTCATCATTATTTTATTACTTTCCCCTCTGATTTTAAAAGAAATAAAATCTTTTTGTAGGAACTGTGCCTGATGGATAAGGTGCCCATCTGAGTTTTGAAAGTTAAAAGAAATGTGATGCTAGAGGGAAATTCCCCTTCTGGAATCGGCCAGGTTTTTACTTCTGTGCTATTCATTGAGAGTTTGCTATAGTCCGAGGAGTCCGTGTATGTGAATTACTCTTATGTAATCACCACACCAGCCCTCTGTGTTAATTACTACAATTATTTCTCATTTTACAGAAAAAGTAACCCAGGCATCCTGGGACAAAATTAAAGCCAAACTCATACGGTTAATAAATGGTGGGACTGGGATTTCATTCATTGCACAAATACTTCTTGAGCATCTGCTGTGTGCCAGGTGCTGTCCTGGACACTAGGAAATGAGCAAACCAAAGTCCCTGCCCTTGTGAAGCTTCATACTCAGCCTGATTCCAAAGCCTGTGCACTTGACTCCTGTGCCCCAAGTCAAGCTTGTAGGCTTCTCCTAGTCTGTGGGCTGAGGTTTTACAAGCGGTGAGGGGCTCTATGTTTTGTGAATGGACGGTCAAGACCCTGGCCAGAATTTCACCTACCTGTCTGCCTCTGCATATGAAATTAAGGCACAGCTACTCATTCCCATGGACTCAAAGGCTCTTCCATTGGGGATCCCTCTTCCATTCACCCTGCCCTGCCTCGGCAAAGACCGGCATGCCTCCTGTCCCCAATGTTGTCATCTTAGTCTTCCACGATTGTCTAACTCACGGGTGCTGCCGGAGATGCCCATGTGGTCTGGTCCTCACCCCTGTTTAAGACCCTCCATGGCTCCCAATTGCCCTCAGGATAAAGCCCATATTCTCCAACCTAGCCTGTCAGGCCTGTTCTCATGTGGCTCTGGCTTGCCTCCATCCTCACTTCATTTACCTTCTCTTTTCGCTCCCTTGCTCACCACTTTCCATTCCTAGTGAATGAACTAACGGTCATTCTTCATTAGTCAACAAGCATTAATTGAGCACCTACTATATGCCGTGCTCTGTGTAACATGCCAGAGTATAAAGAAGATGACCCAGTCCCTGATCTTTAGATGCCTACAGCTTGAGACAGAAGAGCAAAAGGAACATTGTGCATTCTGTGAGTAGGACGAAAATACAGAAAAGCATGCAGTACTATGGGAGCCCAGGACACGGCAATGATACCTAACCCCACAGGGAGGAGAGCTCGTCCCTGAGGGCAGGTGGGTAAAGCCAGAGGCTTCCCTTGGGATGAGGACGGTGAGCCTAGAGAACAAATGGGGGGAGGTGGAGTGGTGAAGGCAGAGGGTGCTCCGCCCTTGGGGCCGAGGCAGCAGGTTCAGTCTGGCTGGGGCAGGTGACAGGTAGGCAGGGACCAGATCCTCGAGGAGGGGCCGGGGTCCCTGCCCAGGGGTTTGCATTTACCCTGAAGGCTGTGACGAGGGTTGTTAGCAGGCATATGAGAATGATGCCAAAGCTGGTATAGTAATGGAGGTGGTGGAGATGGAGAGAAGTGGGCAGGTTGGAGAGATGGTGAGGGAGTAGAAAGTCCAGGACTTGGTGTCCAAGTGGACATCAGCATGAAGGGAAAAGAGTGCAGTGATCCTTCCCTGGCTTCTGGAACACTGTGATCTCACTTCCCTCCGTGTCTTTGCACTGGCTGCTTGTTGCTTCTGATTGGACCTTTTCTCCCTTTTCACCCAAATGATTCTGCTCACCACTGCCACTCAATTCAGCCATCACCTCTTTCTGGAAACCTTCCATATCTGTCAGGCTCTAGCTGGAAGGAGAAAGCACGTTATCACTGAGCACTTAGGGAGAATTAGTAAAGGGACTAGTTATAAAGGTGTGAGGGGGGTTTAAGGAAACCAGAAATTGATGGTGAAGTACCCCATGGCTAGTAGTACTGTTACCATCCCAGAGGCTAGAAAGGACCAGGGAAGAGTTGGTTTCTAGAACCCCAAGGAAAGAGTTGTGTGGCAAGGGCTACCTGTCAGGAGCTGCATCTTTCAGGAACAGATGCAGCCAGTCTGCAATGATCCTGAGAGGAGAAATCCCGGAGAGAATTGGCACCCCAGACTTTTCTCCTTTCCACTCATCTTTTGCTTTATCTCTTCATTGGCTGAAGCCAACCGGACACAGCAGGTGTGGGGGCCTACTGATGCAGTCCCGACGAGCCAGCCCCAGGGCACAGAGCAGGGTGGAGAGTGGGCCTGGAAGACACCCTGACCAGCCCCAGCCCCAGTCTCTAGCAGCAGCCTCTCCCATTAGGTCCCACAACACCCTGTGAGTCTCACCATCACAGCATTGCTCAGGCTCCCACATCCCCACACACACTAGACTGTGAGCTCCTTGGGGGGGCATCGGCCACATCTTATGCGTCTTGGTATCTTCCATGCCTAGCACGTGCTAAGGGCTCCATCAATACTGAGTGAATAAGGAGCCACCTGATCAAATGCCAATTTCACATAGACAGTAATTTCTCAATCTATTATCAGCTGATGCCTCAGGGTGGCTAATGGCAAGAAAGAACAAGTTTCAGCATTATGAGTTTGAAGTTACTGTCTCCGGAGGACATGTGCTTCCTTGCTTGATTCTTTTCTTGCTGGATCAGTGTGTCATCAGTCAACAAGCCTGCTGCAGCTTCCCCTGTGGGGCGGGGTGGGGGGGGGAGGTGCAGAATTCCCACTCGAAATTAACACGCGTCTGCGATTGGTTTCCTTTCGTCACAAAGCTAATGCAAAGCGACCGAAGGCAATGATGCGTTATTTCATGCAAGTGGTATAGGACGGATCAAACAGAAAGGTGTGTTGGGAAATTGAAAGTACCAGATGAAGGTAGCAGCACAGAGCTCACAGCTGCTTTGCAATTCGTTGTGTTCACACAACTGCAACCCTCAGGCATAAGCAGGATGGCCGAATTGCAGTCTTTCCTGTTTGCCCCTGCTTCTTTATTTTCACAACCATCCCAGGTCACCTCCTCTTTCGATCTGTCCTACACTGAGGAAATGGGGAAATCTATTTCAGCAGCAGTTTTCATCCCATCACATCATTCTCTAGCTTAATGTTTAAATCCTTTGGACAAGCATCTCCCACTCCACCCTTAGTGATGGAATATGTCCTCTTGTAATTGAGTCTCAATCATGTACCTACAGCTCCTCTTGCTGTTTGTGGTTAAAGGCAAACTCTCTTTCTTCACTTCGTTGCAAATTCTTGCCCCGTCCCATACCTAGTAGGCACTCGAGGGGGATTTCTGATTAAAACCCACTTAGATATACCTACTCCCCACATGTCACAGCAGTGGCTCCCCACCTTGCCAAAAGTTGATGGCCAGCAGTGTGTAATGACTTGGCTTCGTCCCCATTCAGCCACTAATCCTGTAGATGGATGATTTTGTTCCTACCCCCCACCAAGCCTGTGAAAAATCAGAAATGTTGCCAGCTTGCTACCTGATTGCTCTCTGCCTCCAAACGCAATACAAAACAAGCTCCCGTTTCCATGCTGCACATAAATAGATATTGTTCTCCAACTTCAGAAATGTCCTTGGCACGGAACGTCCGAGCCTACCAGTCACAGGAATTCTCTCTCTCCGTCTTACAGGGCCATGGCTGAGAACTTGGTAATTGTGTTAAGGAAGCCCAAGACGCACTGATCCTTTCCCTGTCCTGATGGCCCTGTGTGATGGAGGGATTAAACATTCCCTATTCAGTCCCCGGAACCTGGAGCCAAACCCACGGGAATTCATGGATGCATTCCATGTCTCCTGCTCAGAGATGCTACCGCCAGGCAGGGCTGCCACATTGCACCAGGTAAACGGTGCTCCCTGGGGCCGTGAAATGTGGTAGGCCTGATACCAAGCCCTGTCTTGCACCCAGCAAGGCCACTGGCTGTGCTGCATGTCTTTGCTCCTTCAGAGGCCCTCTCTGAGCTTCCCACCCTGCTCTGTGACCCAGGAAACAGACCCGTATGCATGGCTTCGACACCTCTGCCCTCCAGCTTCCCACTGGCAGGAGACTGGGAGGAGGGGAGTGCCAGCAAACCCGTTTCGCTGCCAGGTTGCTGTGGGTTTGCAACCAAGGGCTGCAGCTCCTGTCAGGCAGCCCAGCCCTCTCCACTCAGTCACCTTCTTTCTCAGAGTTCTGGCGAGCACTCTGATTACCCCGGTGTCACAAGCCCCAGGGGATTGCGCTATCCCTCGTCACCCTCATCTTTCTAAATGGTTCCTCTACGAAACACTCTTAATGGTGACTCAGTTCGAGTGTGCCATCATTGATTTCTCGCTGGAATCCTGACCGACGCAGCAGTAAATAAGGCAGAACTAACGCTAGCATGGAGAAGAGACAGGCGACAAACACATCTGCAAATATACGTTATATGATTTTAGATAGCGATAAAGCTAAAAAAGTAAAATGGGGTAATGGGATGGAGTCATCACCTGACTCTGTGCCACTCCCTGCACTTAACAGCCGTATTCAGCAGCCTGTCTTTTGTTTTTTTATTTTAGATCATGTATCCATTTTGCTACTTTCATGTCAATTCCCTGGTTTTAAAATGAGTAAATTCTTTGCTTCAAAAAACAAAAAGGAGCACGACCTGACCGACATCTAGGGGAGAAAGGCTGTATCCTAGAGGGGCCTGGAAAGGCCTTTCTGAAGAGGGGACACCTGATGAACACCATAATGATGAGAATGAGGCAGCTGCACCAACATATGGAGGAAGAACATTCCAGAACTGCAGACGCAAAGGGCCCCAAATGGAAAAGTGTTTGAATAGCATGGAACCTAGCGGACCAGAGGAGAGTAGTAGTAGAAAGGGTCAGGGAGAGAGGGCACAAGAGGGTTTGGGTTTTATCCTTAGGCCACTGAGAAGTCATCATAGAATTTGGGACAGGGAGTTGTAAGCGCCACAGTCCTAATAGAAATCAGATTAAACCATGAAAGGGTTTAGCTGAAGAGAACGTGATGAAAGGACTATTCACGTAGGTGTGGTCAGGGCTAGGGAACTAATAAAGGGGTGAAGCTTGTGGGAACTGGCATTAGAGAGAAGCTGTCAGCAGCCCTACACCTGGAGGGGACAAGGAAGGGGAGCCGTCACTGGCATGGCATCTGGGGAGAGAAGGAGCCGTGAAAGAGGGGCCGCTGATGGGAGCTGCATCAGCTGGCGACTCCCCCAGGCTGTTAGGAAGGTTTGGAGGGTGGAGAGGAAGTCGGATTAGGGCACATCCTGAGCCCTGGGGGCTGAGTCCTGGGGAGGGTGGGTGACACAGGAGGTCTGGACTTCAAGGACCACTGGGCACCCAGCCGCCTGCACCTGTGACGTGAAGTAGAGAGGCTGGGAAGAAGGAATTTCATCTTCCGATGATTATCCTTAGTCCCAGAATGTCTCAGCATATCCTAACAGTTTACTTAAACATGAACACCTTCAGGTCTGGGTCAGGGAACTGGGAGTTTCGGGGGAAGCCAAGAACAAGATGTGGGGACTGAGGTAAGGGGGGATGCCAGCCCATGGAAGGGCTTTCCCACTGAGGAGTTATGGAGGTGAACGCACGAGAGCCGTCTGGTACCTGGAGCCAAACCCCAGCTTCTGGGATGGTTTGTTCAGCCAGCTTCCCAGGCTCGACAAACTTTCCAAAGTCCTTTTACTGCTGTGTTCCCATCACCCGATGAAAGCCCGTCGGGTGCTGGTTTGGGCTGAACAGAGGCCTCACTCCCTTGCACCTGCTCACACCAAGGGGCACTTGTCAACTGGCTGGTCCAGGCTGGCAAAGACAGACGGCTTCCAACCCTCTACTCCTTAGTGCAGAGAAGCACAGAGTTCTTAGTGAGACTCAATTCCAGGGAAAGAAAACACTCTGGGGGTTTTCTCGGAGAAAGTAAGTATATATAGCCTTTTCTCCCCCCTCTTCTGGTTTCTGTCTTGTAGTAAGATACATCTGAAAAAAACAACAGGGCATTGCTTTCTTAAGAAGCCTCAGCCGCCCCCACTGACATTAATCTCATCCAGTGGTTTCTAAATGTTTTTAGCAGCACCACTCTTTTTATAAACAAAATCTGCCACAAAATCATAATGTATAACACAGGCGACATCCCAGTGGCCATTTCCTAGACACCCCGGTAGCCCTGATTCTAGCCAGCTGATCAGAATCTTCCTGCGTGTGTGCATATGTGTAAGGGAGGCTTACTGGGGTATAATTTGCATTCAAATTGTTTGAATTTGCATTCAAAAATTCACCCTTTTTAGGTACACAGTTAGATGAATTTTGACACAGTCTTGTAATAACACCACAGTCCAGACCCAGAACAGCTCCATCACTCCCCAGATTCCCTCCTGTTCTTTCGGAGTCAGTCCCTTCCCCCCACCTCCATTCCCAGAAACCACTGATCTGATTTCTGGCCCTGAAGTTCTGCCTCTTCCAGAACATCATATGAATGGAGTCATGCTGTATGTAACCTTTAGTGTCTGGCTTCTCCCATTCAGCCTAATGCTTTGGAGAGTCATCCATGGTTTTGCACACATCAGTAACTTGTTCCTTTTTATTGTTGAGTAGAAGTCTCTTGTTCTTGTGTGGTTTTCAGAGTTGCCCTTCAGCTTCTGATTCTTTTCTGCATAGCACATGAAGCCTTCCATTCAGATAATTTTCCTTCTTCCTTGAAATACTGAGATTGAAACCCTGGTAATGCCAGTGAAGGAGCACACATGGAGGGGGGCTGTTTGACCCCAGAAGTGTCAGCAGTGTGCCACACTGCTACATCGGAGCTGTCACTCACTGAACTGGCTCCCCTCACCTCAAAGTACCTCCGACTCATCCCAGGACTAGAATTCCTTGGACTTTTTTTTTTTTTTTTTTTTTTTTTTGAACGTCCCCTGCATCGGCAGGCGGACTCTCAACCACTGCACCAGCAGGGAAGCCCCCTTGGAATTTTTTAATCAAAGCAAGGGAATACTGCTTGCTTTTTCTTTTAAATTATAATTAGCAGACACATTCTTAAGCTGGGGGAAGAATACAAGGGAATGTACCGTGTTCAGAAAGAAACCTTGGCTGCTAAAGGTCTTCGAAGGACAATGATATGTAGTCCAAACACAAATCCGTACAAAAACTACAACCCAAAACTTCAGCTTTGGCCAGTGCTCATTTGACCACACAGTTGCAAGAATCTTTTGGATTCTCAATCCTGCCATCTGACAAATAGATTTTGTTCCTCTCTCAAAGGCCATGCTACTTGCCAATCATCTCACTAAGTTGGAACCTGTGTGCAGAGAATGAGGTGAGGGAGGAGGCAGAATAGGGGGATCCACACAGCCAGATCTCGGGGACTTCGGCGCTCTGCTCTGGAGTCTGGACCTTACGCTACAGCCAACAGGAACGAGCAAAGGACGGTCAGTATGCATTCTGGAGATCTCTCTATTGTCCAAGGTAGGGAAACCTGTTAGAGGACCCTGCCATGGTTCAGGAGAGAGACAATGCGTCAGTAAGATGATGGAGAGGAGAGAATCCATCTCAGGGGCACGTGGGATGCAGAGTGAATAGTCTGGAAGGTGAGAGAAAGGAAGGTGCAAACAACTTCTTCTGGCTATACCCCAATAACACAGCGATGTATGTGCTGTGGTGTCCATTTCACAGATGACAAAACTGAGCCTAATGAGGTTAAATTAACTCACACGAGTTTCCCAGTTAATATGCTGGAAATCTTACCATGGTAGTGAGGCACCATGCCCGGCGATTACTCAGACATGTAAGGTAGTGAGAAACACATTTAAGGGATTATCGGAAACTACCTTTAAAAAACCAAAAAGTTGCTTTGGGAAGAGAGTATCCCTGAGTCCTCGGAGAGCAGTATTTGTGCAGTTACCGCCAGTGACCTAAATGGAATGAGCAGATTTTAAGAGGGTTTGCCCTGGTCTCATCTTCCTCACTTATCCTCTTTTACTTTGTCCTTCCTCTTGCAGCTGGGAAAGAGAGATTTGTATAATAACGTGTTAGCATTTGAGAGCATTTCAGCAAAGCCGGCTGCCAGCTGCCTCTTCTGACAGAGACACATCCCCCAACATCATTTTATTCCTTTTGGGTAAGTGGCCTCCTCCCCATTTCCCAACTGCTTTGGAGATAAAAGAAGGCAGTGAGGGATTTATCCTTTTTCCCATAATATTGTGGCTGTAATTTAAAGCTGCCATAACTCATGTGAAGAACTGTGACCATAATACCATGGAAAAAGCCATCATTCAAACCCCGAGGGAAGAAATGTGGAGTCCTGTTTCTTCCAGCTGTAAATTGCCTCAAAACCTGCAGACAGCTGTGGGCATAGCCAGACAATGGAAACTAAGGTTTGGAAAGTTACCCGTGATGAACTGTGTTTTCTTTCTCCCCTTTTCCACATCTTCACTAGAGTCAAAATAGTTTTCTGTATTGGAAGGTGACCAGGACTAGATCATTGATCTGTACTCAGCTAGTACCTGACTCTCCAAATTTGGGGGATGCCCCCAAAGATTCTTAGAACCGGATTAAATTTGCAGATCATAGAGCCTGGTCAAGTTGGGTTGGATCAGTTAGACTCGTTCTGTGAGGATACCAGCCCTGAGTCTTCTGGGGAGTGTGGTGTCTATTTTTCTTTTGTTTCTGGGCTGGGATGTTCAGACCTGTAATTTCTCCCACTCTGTTTTGGTCCATGCCTCCCAGCTGTGGGTGAGCGTAACAGCCTATGCTATGGTTAAAACTCAACGCCCTAATTACTCTCCAGTGAGCCCATGTAGGAGAGCATGAATCCCCTAAAATCTGCTCCCCCTGTGTCCCATCACACTTAGCTCTGTCCAGTATGCGTACTTATACATAGGTATGAACACCTTCTATACATCAAGAACATTCTAGGTACTTTGTGCTCACTATATTATCTCATTTAATCCTCACCACAACTCTGCAAGTTAGAGATTAGCATTCCCAATTAATAGCTGAGGAAATTAAGTCATCAAGTGACTCAGTGAGTAAGGAGAAGAAAACTTCTAACCCAGGTCAATGGAACTCATCAAGCCAGTGCTCTTACCTCTCCTGGTTCACAATTCTTTTAGGAGATAAGATGCATATGACCTCTGTTAGAAAAAGGAGGACAGGGCTTCCCTGGTGGCGCAGTGGTTGAGAGTCCATCTGCCGATGCAGGGGACACGGGTTCGTGCCCCGGTCCGGGAAGATCCCACGTGCCGCGGAGCGGCTGGGCCCGTGAGCCACGGCCGCTGAGCCTGCGCGTCCGGAGCCTGTGCTCCGCAACGGGAGAGGTCACAACAGTGAGAGACCTGCGTACCGCAAAAAAAAAAAAAAAAAAGAGGAGGACAAAATTCTCATACATGCTACTGAATGTATAAACTTCTAAATCAAATATTACCTAAATATTTCTGAGATATTATTCACTTTTGGAAGTTAATAATTTCCTATTCTTTTGCTTCTGCTTTAAGACTTGTGAGTTCAGGTTCTGGGGTTAGATGGCTTGAATTCAATCCCAGCTCTGTCAGTTCTCACCAGTGTGACTTTGGGTAATGAAGTCAATAACCTATCTGTGCCTTTGTTTTCTCATCTTAGAATGAAGATTATAAGTAGTATCCATTTTATAGGGTATTTTAATTTTTAAAGAGGATAAATTAATGTAAAATGTCCAACACAGGTATGGCAAGTGGATTGTGTAGTTGACTTACACTGGTGGCCTCGAGTGAACCACGCCTCCCAGTACTAAGCCTGTGTGTAATGCCCTCCCACACTGACTCTGGACTTGGCTGGATAACTTGCTTTGTCCAATGGGTTACTGGCAAGTGGTATGGAAGCAGAGTCTTAATTAGTGCTTGCACATAGGGGTTTGTCCCCTTGAGACATTTGCTCTTGGAGCCCTGAGCCACCATATAAAGAAGTTAGGCGATCCTGTTGGAGAGACCCCCCCACCCCGCCCGGAGAGAAAGATAAATGCCCACTGAAACCCTAGCTGTTCCATTCCAGCCATCCCGGCCAAGGCTCCAGATAGCCATCTTGGACATTCCAGCCCCAAAAGACACCGTGTGGAGCAGAAGTACACCCAGCTGAGCCCAATCAACCCATAGAATCCTAAGAAATAATGAAATAGTCTTTTAAGCCGCTACATTCTGTAGCGGTTTTTAACACAACAATAGGTAACTGAGATAAAGTGCATTCAATAAATGTCAGCTAATTTTTTAAAGTTGTCATCATTATCCATTGACTTTATTTCCTCCAAAATAATAAACATTAAGACATGAAAAGCTGTGCTCCTTAATAGCTCATTCACGCAACAAAAATGTGTTTTGTTCCTACTGTGGGGGGGATCAACAATGACTTGTCTCCCACCTTTAAAAAATGGCATTTCCCCCCTCAAGTATTCCTTCATAGGAATTTTGAACTCTTAGATTTGCAAAACAGACAAATTTAAATTTCTCATCTTGTTGAAATTATTATTTATCGACTGACTCTAATATTTATCCATTTATAAAACCTTTTAAAAAATGCATGAGGGAATGAGTGTAGAGCCCGACATTATTTTTCATACGATCCCTGACTCTTCTTGAGAGGAAGTTGAAATATACTGAGCACCACATCAAAAGCAGGCGCTCAAGGATAAAAGGGCCTTTGAAAGGTCAGCCAGTCTGCTCCAGTCTAGGTAGGCTTTCATCTCAGCTGCCCAGAGAGCTGCCAAGGCTCCTGTTTTTAAAGATCTGCAAGCAGCATTCCCTGGGTAGCAGCCGCAAAGCCCTTCACGCACTGGTGTTTCCAGGGGAAACCGTGGGGCGGGGTTCACTTTGTGTCCCCCTCAGGCTCCTACTTTGTGGGCTGCTGTAATTTAGAGTCATGTTTGTAGCCCTGAAGTGCCGTTTGGTTGAAAATCGTCCACTCCTCGCTAGTCTTACACACAGCTTCTGCTGGGCTCACAAACAAGATGAGTTATAACAAAATTGTGCGGTAGAGAGAGCTTGCCTTTCCTCCCACAGTTCTCTTGTGGCCGGGACCTGTGGGCCTTCACCTCCTCAAAGACTGGTCTGACTTCAGTTGTTTATAGGACATATGAGTTTTAGCCTTGCATCATTTCTCCCTCTACGTTTGCATCTTAAGATATATATATATATCTCCCAATTATAGAATATAATAGAATATATCTCTTCGTACCCTGTTAATCTAATTTTGAAATCAGAGAGCTAGGAAGTGGAGTCTAATCCAACTCCTACACTTATCTGCTGTAGTCATTTTAAGATATGAATGGGAGTGGCAATGGGGGGGGGTCACAGAGGGACAAGGAAAAGCGTTTGGCCTGGAGACAAACATTCACAAAGGATCTCAAATTTAGATTTATGACATTATGCCCAGATGAGGCTTACTATAGAGTCAAGGACACAGATGCCTCTCATTCACCTCTAATCTGTGTCCCATGATGTGCCCACACCACCTCTCAGGTGCTGCGAATTAATTAAAGAAAAACAAACGAACTTGTAATTACCTGAGAACAGCACAGTTATATACCATTGTGTTTTTTGAGTTAAAATCATAACTTGTTAGTGTAAACATTAATATATGCCACAATTTTGTGATCCTGTTTTGACAATACTTTAAAGCAACAATAACGAAGCACTTGTGGAGTCCTCATATGCTAGGCACTTTGCAGGTGACATCACGACAAGCTGCGGAAGTGGGAAGTATTCCCGTTCCATTCACTCCCATTTACAACTGAGGAAACTGAGGCCTCATAAGAAGTAGGCCCAGGGCCCATGTAACCGAGCAGGACCCTACGAGGCCTTCTCAGAATAGATCCCCACCCATGTCCTCTGCCTGCCTTTTGTCTGTAGAAAAACTTTAGTCAGAGAATAAATTTAATCAGAGAAGTGAGAAAATGCAGAAAGAGAGGAAAACAGTCAAGCAAGACAAAATAATAATACTTTAGCCATTAAACAAAGTCATGGACCTTTAGTTCGTCCTCAAGGACTATAGATAATATTCTGAGCCATGTCTCTTGAGCTGTTTTGCAGATACTGAAACCCCCCAGGTGGAAGAAGGTAACCGTACACTGCCCACAAGCACGTAGACCCCAGACGGGCTTGATGATGCCGACTTCCAATGACCTCACCACCAACCAGTCAGAAGAATGCCCACGAGACGATCACACCCTGCTCCTTGAACACTATAAGTCTCCCCACTACCCCCTTCAGGGGGGACACACAGTTTTGAGGGCATGAGCCTGCTGTGGCCCCCTTCGCCTGGCAAAGCAATAAAAGCTACTCTTTTCTACTTTGCCCCAAACTCTGGCTCCGTGCTTCTATTCAGCACTGGGGAACAGAGGCCGAGTTTCGGCAACACCCACAGGTGATAGAGCACAGAGTCGGGGTTTGAGCCCAGGCAGTCTGGCTCCAGAGCTAACATGTTCAGCCCCCAAATCTGCTGTGATTTTCATGTCTGGAAGTCTCCACACATGGGGAGGACACCCCTTGTATCTCCAAGAGGAGCTGGACAAAGAAGTTGGGGAGGACAGGCGTGGGAATGATGCCGGGAAGGGTGGGCCCAGGTGAGCTGTGTGATTGCTGAAACACAAACTGCAGTGCCTACTGGAGCCAAGGAGATGAGGCTGCCTTCTAGAATCCACCAGGAGCCGGCCTGTCCTCCCAGCAGCTTCTCAGCCTCGGCCCTGCACTGTGGTCCTGCCCCCTCCACTCTCTCCCTCTCCTCCCGGCTTTGTCTCCATCTCTTTGCCCCAAGACTCCTGCACTTGGGGGGGGGGCCCTGAATCCTTTTCCTCTCTCTTCCCAGCCTGCGCTCCACCCTCAGCTCCCGTCTCTGGCCTCAGGGCCTTTGAGTGGAGGCCATGCTGTCTGTCACCCCTAGTGAGCCATGGAAAATTCAAGGCCCAGAATTTCTACTACCTCAAGCTCTGAGTTGACCTTTCTAGGTCCAAAGTCCAGGGAGTGGAAGAGTGTGGAGTGGAGACGAACCTGTGAGTAAGAGGAAGGTGGATGGCTCAGGAAGTCCTGTTGTAACAGGTGTGTGGGGAAACGTGTATTGACATCACGGGCGGGGTCCCGGAAGCCGGCTGACACTGCAGTCTGTACTTCCGTGTGCGTGTGCAGTCACGAGGAGATAGTCACTCACCACATTGCCAGTGAGCCTGGCCAGCCAGACAAGTCAGGTCACGGCCATTTGAATCACGAAGCTCCACGGGCCCAGAGGACGTGAGCTTTGTAATGGGCCACAGAATGTTCAAGGCCTGAAAAGAAAATCGATTACGGAAAAATAAAACCAGAAATTAAAAATAAATGTCTAATGAAATGCTTACAAACTGTAAGAGCATATCACCTAGTCAGCCACAAATCAACTCACATGTAACTAATATTTAATGCGGACTGTGGGTGGATTTCCATCTGATTTAATACGTTTGCAAGGATCTTCAACCAGCACTGAGGCAAAGGGGCTGGCTCCCTCTGTGGCAGCTGGCAGTGGGGATAGGATTACAAGTGCCAGAGGATTTGCATAGAGAGGAGGGCTCATGGGTGGGCACTACAGACCCTTAAAGGGGGGCAGAGTGAGACAAAGGGGGCCCTATCAAAGATGCCCCTACGTTCCCCAAAGTGAGGCCTTCCCTCTGGCTCCTTAAATCTTAAGTAAAATTCCAAAAGTTACAGTTTTGGTGCAATTGAATTTCTTGCAGAAGTCAGCAAGGGGAGTGGGTGGGGGATTGAGGAGGGAGGTTTGCCTCTCTCTCAGCATCTCTAAAACTGAATCCGCCTCCATCTACAGTTGACAGTACCTAGGTTAGGGACACCCACCCTCCACGCAGCGGAAAATTCACATATAATTTGTAGTCAGCCCTCTGTATACGAGATTCTTCCACATCCGTGATTCTGCATCCATGGATTCAACTAACCGCAGATCACGTAGTACTGTAGTATTTACTTCTGAAAATAATCCACACATGAGTGAACCTGCACAGTTCAAACCCCTGTTGTTCAAGGATCCACTGTACTTCTATCTTGGCGCCCAATACCTTGTAGTTCCAGGGCCACTCTCTGTCCCCTGGACAATTGCAAGAGCCCCCTAATGGGTCTCCTGCTTCTCTGCAATCTTCTTTCCTCAAAACAGAAACAGTGGTCTTTAAAAACCATAAAGCAGATGCCTTCCGACCCCGACTAAGAATAAACTCTCGTCTCCCTTTGCCTTTCACAAAGCCTGTCGTGACCTGGCCCCAGCTGGCCACTCATCTTCATCACCAGCCCCTCTCCCGAGCGCAGCGAACCTAAGCTACACAGCCTCCCTGCATCTGCCTCAACACGTCCAGCTCGGCCCGACCTCAGAGCCTTGGCCTTGGTGGTTGTCTTATCCGCAATTCCTCCCCAAGATCTGCAGGCCACCCAGCTAGCCATTTGGGTCCCAGTCAGAGGTCACCTTTCAGGGAGGACTTCCCTGACCCCCCAGGAGAAATTCACTGCATCACAGGGCCTCACACCGCCCTGTCTCATTTTCTTCATCGAACTTTTTCACTCCCTGAAACTATCTTTTCTTGCACGTTATTCTTTTATTTTTGTTTACTTTTTTGGCTGCCTCTCACCTACTAGGATGTAAGTTCCTCTGGAACAGGGGCTTGCCTGTGGCTGTGATGCTATTGCCTGCAATAATGCCTGGGATGTAGTAGATGGTCAGTAAATGCTTATTGAAAGAATGAGTAGAAAAGTGAATAAGCGGGCCTGAATTGATGTGGGCCACAAGAGTGTGGAAATCATGGGAATTCTTTGAGGTCCTCCAATCAGGGGTAAACTAATTTTAACTAACCCTCCAACGGGTCTTCAAGTAACATCTGGTTTATGTATGTATTTAATTATACCTTACCTCACTGCAAAAGAATTTGTGGGCATTTTCAAAGATACGTAGAGTGCAGTAAAATTGTTTAAAGGGAAATAGTGAATATGGAGAGGAAATTAGCATTGAAAAACTAAGATAAAATGATGGCAAGATTAGCAATTAGAATACATATCACAAAGTTCTTTCTTCCTCGACAGAAGTAGACTGCAAATTTGAACTTCTTATTAGCTAGTGACAGCTTATCTACACTAACGTTCTTAAAAGTGAGAAAAAGGGTAAAACTTTCCTTGTTGAATTTTCACCTGTTAGCCATGAGTCATAACAACTATGGTAACATTAAAAGTGTTTCCAATTAATCTTACTAACCTTAGTTGTAGCGTTAACTATGATTTGTTATCAATATTTATTGAACATCTGTACTCAAAGGGCTCACGCACTCCAATAAACTCATGTACCTTCCTCATGTGCTGCCCTAATAACCTGGCAGGATTCTAACTACTCAAAACATTTATGGGGAGCAGAACCTGCAGGAAGGTTCGTTGACAAGCCCCCTGCGTGATGCAGGTCTGATGTGGCTTACTTCTAACCAGTAGAAAATTCTTACTTGAGTTTAATTTGTAGGCTCCTTAATAATACTGAGTTTCATTTTCTTCATCTGCCTTCTCGGCCCACTTTTCCAGAATAAAACCCCTCTATTGGTTTAATTTTTTTCTAAAATTTATAAATTTTCAAAAAATTTTCTCATCTCTGTTTGTCTGGAAGCTTCCTGTGCTCTCCCTCTCCCTTTCCCCCTCTCTCTGCTATATGCCCACATTTTTGAAAGGCAGTATAGCACAGTGTTGAAAGTATGGGCCATGGACTATCGGCCAGGTTGCTTAATATTTTTTGCTTCAGTTGTCTGTTTGCAAAACTGGGGATGACACACTCACATACCTCCCAGGGTGGGTGTGAGGATTAAATGTGTTTGTGTATGTAAAGCGTGTAGAAGCCTGGCACATGGCAAGCACA
Source organism: Neophocaena asiaeorientalis asiaeorientalis (assembly GCF_003031525.2). Lineage (NCBI taxonomy): Eukaryota > Metazoa > Chordata > Mammalia > Artiodactyla > Phocoenidae > Neophocaena > Neophocaena asiaeorientalis. Next base: position 9,650,212 of record NW_020175528.1, read on the forward strand.
ATGCAATCTTTATGATTACATGCTATTCCCCTTTAAAGTGCTCCCGTGTCTGTCAGCAGAAACTGTATTTACTCCTGTTGTCTTCTATGTCTCTGAACATTACTGGAATGCCTTTCCCCTCTTTTCTGCTTGGATAACTCCTATTCATCCTTCAGAACTAATCTTAGATGTTTCCTTCTGCAGAAAATCTTTCTTAATTGACACACCTAACCCCTCCCTTAGCTGCCTGTGTGTACCTCTCTATCACAGCATTCAGAGTACTGTGAGGTATTACCTGTTTGCTTGTCTGTCTCCACAAAGGACTATTGAGACAAAGGCTGGAATTTAACCCTTTGTGTCTTCAATGTCTAGCACATTGCTTGCTACATAGCAGTTGCCCAGTTCTAGGTTGGTTGAACTAAAATGAGTACAGAACTGATCCCATGGGAAAAAATCAGTCAACAAAATGACAGCATCACATTTCCTATATGTTCCATACTTAAGCATTCCAGTATTATGCTTGCTTTTCTGGCTGGGACTAAAAGAAACTATGTATTCTTACTCTTTATCATTTAAATAAATTCAGATTTAACTCATCATAATAGGAGATAAAGTCCTATTTCCCTTGGAAAACACATTTCAGGAAAGTGGCATAAGCGTTGGACCCTTTACTGGGCCCTGGATTCAAACCCTACTTCTGCCCCTCCTAGTAGCTGGGAAATGTGGGGCAAAGTAGTTCACTTTCCTGGACTTTGGTGTTTGTATCTGTAAAATGGGCATTGTGACGCTTGTCTCCCTCTCACACTTCTCGTGCAGATCAGTCGTGACGGTAGATGTGAATGTGCTTTTAGAACAGAATATCATCCCTCTGCGGATGTTAAATCGTATGTTATTTGGGGAGAAATCTTGGTGTCTAGATTTAGGCACCTATCTAACCAAGGGGTGGGAAACTATTCTGGTTGAAAGGTTAACTGGAGATAATACTCCTTTTGAATCAAGGTTCAGCTGTGAAGCAATTTGCACATTTATATTTTCAGTCACACCATTTCATTAGCTGTTAAGAGATGTTCTAAAAAGACACTGCTGTGAGAGGCAGGGTGTTAGCGCGACCCAAACCCTCAGTAGCTCTTCAGGGCACGCTGAGTATTCCTAAGGCAGAGGATGACTGTATAAAGGAAGGTGGGGACACGGCCGAACAGTCAGGACAAAGACCAGTTTGCACACTCCAGACACAGGGCTGTGTGAATTATGACTATTTTTACATGGCAACTGAACCACGAAAACTTACGCATAGCGATTTGTCGGCTAGAAGATGTCTACATGCCAGTCCTTTAATTTTTCTTTGCTGCTTTCTAATTTTACTGTGATGATAACAAACGAAACCACAGCACTTCCATCAGAAACCAGAGCATGTCCATGAATAACTAACAGGCTGCATACAGTTTTCCCAGTGAATTCGCAAAGCCAAACGTGGGTTGGCTTTTGTATATAAATTGCCAACGCTTCTTTTCCATTCTGGCGGGAGCTTTCTGAAGGGAACATTACAGCTGTGATGAATAACAGTCCTTCTAAAGAAGCTGGCGTGAGGCACACATTTCATCCCGCTGAGTGGAACACCGTGCCTGTCGCCAAATGTGCCGGGTCTCCCACCATTAAATAAATATATACATATGTCACTTGGCTTTGTTTCCAAGTCCTGGGTTCTATAGAAGCCCAGCACTTTATTACTATTAATAATACTACAGTTACAATAGATGCAAAACCAAAGAATGGCTCTTTGTCCTTAGATGGTGCCTTTGATTATGTTTCCCATAGTTCATTACTTAATTGTTACTTACAACATCCTTTAACTCTTCGTTTACCACCACAATAAACGACGATATTCTTTCTAATATAAATTAGCTCTAATCAGCCAATATTCTAATGAGTCTATAAACATAACACTTACCTCACAGGATAATAACAGTTAACATTGATTATGCGACAGATATTTTTCTAATCATCATTATCCCCATTTTACAGATAAAGAAACTGAGGTTTAGGAAGGTTAAATGACTTCTCTAACATGGCATAGGTAGAATTTGAACCCAGACCACTATGTTCTAATGCTTCTCTATGTAAGTAAAGCATAAAAGTGCTGTTTAAAATTTTTCCCAAACAGTGGCAGAATCATAACCATTCCTGTGTAGAGAGGAGTTTTTTCTAGAGACAACGCTCATCAGTGATCTCTCAATAATTATTGTCATGATGCTTTTTTTTTGAAATGCTATTTAAAAAATTAACTCAGGGGCTTCCCTGGTGGCGCAGTGGTTGAGAGGCCGCCTGCCGATGCAGGGGACACGGGTTCGTGCCTCGGTCCGGGAAGATCCCACATGCCGCGGAGCGGCTGGGCCCGTGAGCCATGGCCGCTGAGCCTGCGTGTCCGGAGCCTGTGCTCCGCAACGGGAGAGGCCTCAACAGTGAGAGGCCCATGTACCGAAAACAAACAAACAAACAAACAAACTCAGGGTATTAGTGAGAATCAAACAAGAGACTATGGAGGCAAATACCCAGTTTTCTGTTTCTTTTAAGAATTGTATTAGATGTAAATTTTTATGTTAAGATAACATCACTTAGCTTTTGGATGTTTCCTATAAACTTTAATCTATCTTTCTGACTTCTCTCTCTCTACCCCCTCACTAAACTGAAGAAGCCTATGGAAACTGCAGTTCGATAGCCCAGCTCCCAACCTCACATCCACCCCATCTCCTCACTCCCAGCTACAATGTACCTATTGCCTATGGAACCAAATCCAAAATCCCCATGTCAAAGCCCTCATCAGTGTGGCTTCATCTTACTTATCCACTCTTATTTCCCACAACTGGTTGACATTTATCCTTACTCTCAGTCTAATCTCAGAGTGACTTTTCTGTCCTTGGGACACACCGCTTATTCCTGATTCCACACCTTTGATTATACAGTCCCTGCACTATGGAATGCTCACCTCTAACATGTAAAGAAGCTTTAAGACCCATTTCTTCCTTGAAGCCAACCATTCTAGCCCATGTTTCTTTCCCCTGGTCTTCTTCCTTTTTTCCAGGTTTGATTTTTTTTTTTTTTTTAATGTGTGCAATAGCTCCTCTCTTCTCCTAGAGGCTGTGAATTCTAATTGTTTCAACATTTCCTTCTGCTCTCTTCATCATCTCTCATTGATCTACATTCCTTCAGGCTGTATATTTGTTTTGGGGTCACTTTCCTTCATATTGGATGATTTGTTCAATGTTGGTTATCCTTGGCCTCTGTTTATCTTTTAGAGGGAAGAATTAAGACGTGTGAAAGTTCTGTGTGTATGAGCAGTGTGTGTCACCTAGTGGCCTTCTCTGTAGAAGAAAAATGGCAAATTTTAATAAAAGCAATGTTCTGAAATGATTTCCAAGGAAAAAGCAACCCATTCAATACCAAAGATTCATGAATAATGAAAATTTTGCTCATGAAAAAAATAACTGGGTAGATGCAGAAGGAAATTATTTAATTCTAGAGCCTAGTTTAACTGTATGTTGCAGAGACAAAGTTGAAGTAATAAATCCTCAGTAAAGCAGCTCCACAGTTTATAAAATGTATAACGGCTCTCTTAGTTCTGAACAGATAAACAGAATTCCCTTTAAAGCAACTGTTAAGAAAATTCATCTGACAGGATATTTAAAAACTTATTGATGCCTGATGGAAATTTTTGAAAAACATAACTTAGAGACAGTTCCATTAATATAGTGTACACTGCCTCACAGTTTCCGTTTTTTCTTTTTTTTAACCATCTTACAAAAATATTGATTTCAAATCACCTTGGCTCCTTAAGAGTTCTGTGGATTACAGCTTTGTTTTCTTTTCACCTCATAGTTTCATTTTACCAGTAATTAAAACTGCAGTAAACCAGGAAGAAGTGAATGAGCAAAATATTCCTCTAGGCTGTTTTTCCTGTCTTATTAGCAGAAAGTCTTCAAAATAGAATATTCTTAAAAGTTTTTCAGGAGGTATTGAATTCACTGAGATACTCAAGGGAAATGAAACTTGTAAATGCCATCAAAGCCTCATTAATTCACTTTCATCTATTTGCCAGTAAATCATTTTGTCATAATAGCCTCACTAATTCATCATTCTTGTTTCTTCCCTCTTTACCTATTCTTTTATCATTACTTATTGGTGACCCCCCCAATAGGTAAAGGTACCTTCGGTCTTTGTTGACTGCTAGCTCTCCTGTCTGGTTTATTTGGGGGAAGGAAGCAGAATGTTACAAATGGTGACCGCCTGGCTTCACACAGGTGCTTGGAGGACGGCTCACTGATTAATGAAAGTCTCAGTTTGAAGAAATTACTGAGCTGGATTTTTACAGCTTGACTCTCTGCCCAATGAGGTAATGGCAGAAAGTTTACACTTGCCTTAAAGATGACTCCTTGTATATTACGTCAAAAAGGAGCTGAGGGTTGCAATTTAACTTGTAAGATATAATTTGAAATATTAAAACGGAGAAAGTGCAGCCAGCAGACAAATTGAAGTGGCAGGGGAAGTAAGTACAGCTGAGGGCAAACAAACTCATCCTTGTTCACACAGTGCTCTGAGCTGCACCTTAGTTAAACTCACTGGGGGAGGGTTTTTCTTTCTTTCTTTCTTTCTTTTTTTTTTTTTTTTTTTTTTTTTTGGCTGCACTGTGTCTTTGCTGCTGCGGGCGGGCTTTCTCTAGTGTGGCGAGCAGGGGCTACTCTTCGTTGCGGTGCTCACTGCAGTGGCTTCTCTTGTTGTGGAGTACGAGCTCTAGGCATATGGGCTTCAGTAGTTGTAGCACGTGGGCTCAGTAGTTGTGGCTCACGGGCTCTAGAGCACAGGCTCAGTCGTTGTGGCGCACGGGCTTAGTTGCTCCACGGCATGTGGGATCTTCCTGCCCCAGAGCTCGAACCCGTGTCCCCTGCATTGGCAGGCGGATTCTTAACCACTGCACCACCAGGGAAGCCCACTGGGGGAGGTTTTAAACATACATCCAAAGCTGGCTCCTTTCTAGACCTAGTGAAATGAGCCTGAGAATCTGCGTATTTTAAAGTTTCCCGGGTGATTCTAGTGCATTGTGAGGGTTGAGGACTACTGAAATAATAGGGCAAGATGCATTACACAGTGAGTAGAAATAATTAAACTCGCTCTGTCCTCTCAACTCTGTGTCAGGCACACCATGCGAGAAGGTGTAAAGACACAGAAGACATGGCTCTCCAGAGTTTTCTATCCTATCTGAGAGACAAGCACAAGTGAAGATAACTGAGTGCCGCATAGGGCAAAGCATAGATAGGTGGATGCTACGCCTATAAGGATTCTGGAAATCCTTGTGCGTGTGGATAGTAAAGAGGCTTCCTACAGGGGATGCGTTGAGTTGGAGCTTTGTGGTGAGAAGGGGAGGGTGTTCATTGCAGGTGAGACAGAAAGCAAGGCAAGGAGTGTGCTTGGGGTATGAAAATAGTGAGCAGACTGCACCAGGGCTGTGGTGGCGGGTTGCCCTGCTCTGCCCTCATCACCACCCTCCACCGATGCTTTACATCAGTCTTCACTGGAACCCCTCAGTGAAGTATCATTACAGGTGAAGAAACTGCACCTCAGAGATTTGAGGAAGCTGCTCAGTGTGTAGTCCCCTCTCCCGCCAGAGCATTCAGGCTGGGCATCCAGGTGACCTGGTCTTGAGGGCCCGAGGAGGAAGGAGGGAACCCCTGTTAATCTGCAGCTGTGACACCGGTGGGGAGAGTTTGCAGGGTTGAGGTGGAGAAGCAGATGCAAACTGACCTCTAATGCAAGAGCACCTGAGGCCCTTGTCAGGAAGCCAGGTCAAGGTGAAGAGGCTCACAAGCCAAGGTCACCAGAACCAGAGCAGAAGGTCAGGAGTGACCCAGTGCAACACTGGAGACAGGCAGCCCTGCCTACAGCCAGGCATGTCCATGCTCCTAGAGGCATGCTCGTGTGTGAGGCGGGAAGTTCTGACATGGTCTCCTGGATGCGACAGATAGTCTGTAACCTAAAATAAATTAGCATTCAAGGTTTTCTTAATATGGTTATATAAAAATGTTACATAGTATTGTTTTCAGCAACATGCACCTCAACCTGCCTCACCCCATACCTGACCCCCAGAGCTATAAGGAGACATTTTGTCACCTGAGACAAAGAGATGGGCATTATTATCAGTGCCCACCATCTGGCGGCTTTCCACTTTAAACCATTACTCTTGCTAACTAGCTGTTAAGCTTTCAAAATCATCATTTACAATTGTCGTGCCCTCTAAATCTCAGTGCCTTAGGGCCAAGCGTTTTCGCATGCTCGACCCCTGGACCACCCGTCCTCCAGCCAGTAGGGCTGTGACTTGGGCATGGGGTAAGGGTATGCTGTGTACGTATATGGGAATGAAGACAGCGAAGGGTTTAATGTTCTGCTTCTTAGGTTCATGAGAGAGTGTAAAAGTATTAATGTTTATGGCATCCAGGAGGCCATGTCCAAACAGTACAGACCCTTTGAGTGACGTGATGAGTCCCCTTTAGGGACCTAGGAGGGACAGGAGACTCACGGAATCAAAACAACCAAGTAGCATAGATGTGATTTGAATTTAGCACATGTGATTCCCAAGCTAAAAGTGTCTTGCAACTGTATTATACCCTGGCTACTCAGATACCATGCACATTGCAAAGAGACGTCAGCTGCAGTCCCTGTCCAGTATAGCTTTCAGCTTAGCTATACTGACAGGGCTGGAATGTATAAGAATATAAATAATAGGGCTTCCCTGGCGGCGCAGTGGTTGAGAGTCCACCTGCCGATGCAGGGGACGCGGGTTCGTGCCCTGGTTTGGGAAGATCCCACATACCGCGGAGCGGCTGGGCCCGTGAGCCACGGCCACTGAGCCTGCGCGTCTGGAGCCTGTGCTCCACAATGGGAGAGGCCACAACAGTGAGAGGCCCGCATACCGAAAAAAGGAAAAAAAAGAAAAGAATATAAATAATGATTCCTTGCTGGCATCTGATTAAAGCGAAACAAGATGAGAGAACATTAGGCCCTGAGGTTAGACCAATTCTTCTGTGGTTCTCTTTGGAACCTACTGATCTAGGTTATTCAAGATTGAATTTTCATTTCTATGATTTATTTTTTAATACTTGTATTTTTTGAACAGATATTATAGGCACGTGGCAAAATATTTAAAGGATAGAAAAAGATACCCAGTAACTAGTAAGTCTCCCATTTTTCGGAGTCAGGAAACAAAATTTACCTTCAGAAGACTCAAATTCAGAGACGTTAATAGAGGGGGCGCTCACAGAGGTATGGGTAGGGTTAAGGGGATTCAAAAAGGGATGTGCAGACTAGCCACAGCCAAAGAAGGAAATGTTGTTAGTGGAGCCCAGTGAGAGCTCGACTAGTTGTGTTCCAGACACTGCAACAAAGCGGGGAGAGAGCATGGAAGAAATCGCTCTGTCTTTCTCTCTTCCCACACTCAGATCTCCTGCTGGTGCCTCCCATTGGCCAAATCCAAGAGGGAGTCAACCATCAAGGGGAACTGGATGATGGCAGCTGTGGAGGACAGACTCTCTGAAAGGAACAGAGTAGAGAAAGGAAAATGAGCTGAGGTGTTCTTGGGGTTGGGGACAGACCCAGAGAACAATCAACATAGCACCCCTGACCCTCAGTGCCCTGCCCCCTGACCCCTGGCAACAATTGTTCGTGGTATTTTATAACCATCCAGAAATAGTCTATGTACATGCCAGCTCATTTTCTACATAAATAGTAGTGAACCCTTCCCCTGCTTCCCCTTGCCTTTTAGTCTTAGATTGGACCCCTTCTAGCATCCATGGAACTATCTTGTTCTCGGAGACCAGAAGTTCTAAAAGTGCGGTCCCCAGACAGGCAGCAAAAGCATCACCTGGGAACTTGTTAGAAATGCAAATAAGTTACAAACTCTGGGAATGAGGCCCAGCAATATGTGTCTTAACAAGCTCTCTTGATCATTCTGACGCATACTACAGTTGGAGAACCAGCGTTCTAGCCTTGCTGAATGAGGCTGGCCTCACCCGATCAAGGCTGCTGGCTGCCCCCAGGTCAATGTACCTGAGAAATCAGTGAACAGAGAACCACCTTATCAGCCTCTCAAGGCTGTGTCTTTCCACTGTACCTACCAGTAAGAAAAACAAAAAGCATTAAGTATTGATTCAGTACCTGATCTCAACTCTCAGTACAAACCAGAACTCCAAACCAGCATGGAAAGAAGAGACTCACTCTCTTCCTCCCGACACATTCCCTTTTCTCTCTGTCTTTTTGTATATTTAGTTCTTTGGATGCAGGTAGTGTTTTAATATGTTTGGTTGAGTATGTGACGCAATACAAGCTAAATATAATCATGGAGACGTACAGTCACCACACGCTTAGTGTTGGCATCCACTTGGAATCCACAATGAGACTCACTACCTGTCCTAGTCCCTCAGGGCACTGACTCTGTCAGGTGGGCCCAGCCAGGCATCGCTCAGCTGTTGTTTAATGTGGCTCAAACACTTACAGCATATAAGGCAATGAATGGCCCCCACAGAAGATGGACACCTTGTCCTTTGGAAGCTTGCAAACCAGCCTGAGGCTTGGGAGGCACTTATTAGCACTGTGATCCTAAGACCCTCAGCGTCCCTTGGTTCCCTATCTGTAGAATGGCAGTGATAGAAGCCGCTGGCTTGCACAACTCCCTGGAGCATCATTCAGGCAGAGTACGATGTGAGTAGCACCGCCTGGAGGGTGAGGGATGAATGAATGAATAAATAAGAACCCCTCTGGTACCTGCTACTGGGCTGAGAAGTTCCACTGTGTGGCAAAGAGCTGTAGTGGAAAGTGCACTTTGAGTCAGGCAGTCCGGGGTTAAGTCCGGGCTTGCTTTCTTTCTTAAAATGTTGTGACTCAGGCAAGCTCATTCAACTGGAGGTATCCCTTTGACGTATCACCTAGAGGCAGTGGCTGGCACATAATTACGGCATGCGATAAATATTTGTTGAAAAAAATGAATGTACATTCATGACTCAGTTTCTTACTCTGTATAATGGGGACAATAATATAACTTATAGGGATAAATTAAGATTAGCTGAGATTTAAATATGTTAACAAATGTTTTAAAATGTTAGACACACTGGAAGGAATTCAACATGTGCAGTTATCGTAACCATGTACCAGGGAATAATTTAAATATGTCACAAAGATTGTGAACCTGGGGTACCATGTCCTGAGTCAGACTCCAGAAATAGAACTGTTCTAGATTATTCATGATTAAATTTTCACTTCTATAAGGAACTGGAGAAGCAAGGAAGAGAGAGAGAAACATTTATAATAGTGGGTGCATGATCCTGGCTGTATATTAGATTCACATGGGGAGCTTCTAAAAATTGACAATTAAGTCAAATCCTGGGTCATGGGTCTTGAGCATGGGTATTTTTAAAAACTGCTCCCTGTGATTCCAAAGTGTAACCAAGAGGGAGAACTCTGACTTATGGACACCTATTACACGCCAAGTATTGTGTTCGACGTTAGACAAATACCATCTCCTTCAGTCCTCACAACAACTCTACATATTAGGTATTTTATCCCTATTTCACAGGTAAGGAAATCAAGGATCAGAGGCTAAAGAAACATCTCCAAGGTCACCAACCAGTGTGATGGATCCTAGCGTGGAAACCTAACCTGGGACCGTCTGACTTCGAGGCCAGTGCTCTTTTTGCTGCTTTGCACTACATATGGAAGGATCCTGTAAGAAGGGCATCAGAAGAGGGCATTGGGCCAAGAAGAAGGAGACAAGGGAAGGCGCCAGAGACCATCTGAAGTTTGGTCACTGGGGCAAGGCATAGCAGTATTACCAGAACAGAAAGGTGAAGTCCAGAATGCCCCACCTTATCTCCAACTGGTCCCCCATTGGGCTGAGCCTGGGCTTGCAGTGGGCTCACCGGCCCCCGTGGTACACACAGAGCCCAGCAGCGTTGGACAGCGTAGGCATGTGCTTCCTCGCGGGGCAAAGGGTCATTTATAACGGAAAATGTGGGAGTTGTTTTCCTTCCCAAGTAAGTGATATTTCTTGGCAAAATGCCAAGAAAATTCCTGACAGTGTCAGAAATGGAGTTTCTAAGTGTATTTCTAGTTAAGAAAGATTGGTTTTGTGGCAGTAATTGACAGCTTCCCATGTGAACCAAATCCAAAATGCTTACAAAATGTCAGAGTGTGCATCCAAGACAAACTAGCCCTCTTGAACATCTGTAATTGTGACATGGATGCAATTCTCTTTGGGTCTAGAAAATAAATTTTCATTGTGTATACCACCATCCCATAACTAACTATAAAATGTGAAACCCAAAGCTTGGATGGAGACAAACCCAATGTTTCTGTTCTTCTATGAAAGAATTATATGTTTCCCCTTTAAAACTATCTCCCAAAACAATTGGGCAGGAGTGGGGGGAATAGCACATTTTTGGGTTATAAATTCAGTTTGTTTGTTTCTCCTGGGCTCAAGCCATACATTTGAGTTGGTCATCCAGGGCATATTTCAACAATTGGATAGTCAAATAAGAGACCTTGGGGAATAAAATCTCTGCACAGTTAACTTCGTAATCATATAAGCAGTTTGGACTACCCATAGTTTTTACAAATTGCCATTAAACTATTGGGAAGTGATCTCATCTTTCTGAGAGTCTCCTCATCTGTAAATGAAGGGGTAGGGGGGTAGGACTTGATGATATCCAGAGACCTTTCCAGTCCAGAAATTCCATGCTTCTCTGAAACTCTACTGATTGAATTTAAAATAATGTTTCTTTTTTTTTCCAGAAAAATAAGTTATTTTTATTTATTAAAAGACTGGTTCAATAGAACCATTTCCCCCAATTTTTTTGGCTTTTTATATGACAGTGATTTTGTAATGTAACTTTCTATATGGGGAACATAAAGATATTTAGTCTCCACTCTAGCAAGGGTGATAAGAAATTTTTTTTTTTTTTAAAGAAGCAAGTAGCAGCAAAAAGTTTTTAGATTATACCAAGAGCAGTAAATGATTAAGAGAAAGACATAAATTTCAGATAAAAGTAGAAATGGATTCTTGGACAGCTTGAACATGAAATTAATAAAAAGGAAAATATCCAACCACGTTGAAAAAGATTTAAATTTCTTGCCAGTTTCACACAAAATACTGACATCAACTAAGATAACAAAAACTAATAATATGCCACTACACCCTGGGCATCAGTAACAAACTAGTTAATAGGGGTCATTAATTTAAAGAGTATTTAAGACTAGTCACTACCCAAGAAAACTTGAAATGTTCTGAAATTTTGTAGCTTATATATGAAAGAAACTTGGGAGAGAACTTCCCAAATTTGATAACGATCCTAAAAATGTACTTCACCTTACCATTAACAAGGTATAAAACTTAAAGAAAATTTTCCAAGCCATCTAAAATAATGTTTCTTAAATTAAGGACTGGGCTCCAAAGTAGGGCTTAAAATGTAATATTGTATATTAGAAACAACAGAGACTTGAGAGCCAGCCAGACATGCATACAAACCATAGGATGTTCTGCCACTTCCCATGTGAACCATCACTTTGAGCCTCAGGTTCCTCCTCAATAAAATGGAAATAAGTGATAGTTATATCAGAGAGTTACTGTGAGGATTAAAGGAGAGACTCTAAATATAAACAGTACAGTAGTGCTAGTAGGTGTCATTATCGTTATTATGATTAATGAGATGGTCTGACTTCCTCAGCCACCTAGATTCTCCCTCTACTGTGCACTACTTAGATTTTGAAGATAAGGAATTATGTTGAGAAAGTGAGACCAGAATTAGGATGTACCACAGCTTTCTTATATAGGTGATGGCATGGGGAAGTGATAGCTCGGAAAATGTTGAGGACAACTGAGGAAGAAAAACTAATTTAGAATAACATAGCGATGTTGAGTGTATGCTTCGTGCTGAGGTTTCGGAGGCTGATAACACCCCTTCCTTCCTGTTCCAAATTTGGAACCCACTGAGAGGTAGACACAAAGTCACATACATGGAGATCAAAGCGAGACTTTGCTACTCATAAAGCTGGCTTGGAGGACAGAGATTAAGCACATGGCACATGGATCCTAACATGGCACCTAATTTAAGACTCTGCACAGCTCCCTCAGAAGGGCTGCACCACCGTGGGCCATCCGCACAAGGACCCGCTTTTCTAAGCTCACTTGTGGAGGTGCAGAGTCAGCCTCTTCCCCTGTAGTGGGGGCACTGGGCTGAGTTCCTTCTCCCAAATGTACCATTCAGGTAAGTCTGGTAGCCCAGGGAAGAGAGAGTGAGGGACAAAAGAAGCTCCTGGAAGGGAAACTCTCAAACTTTTTTCCCCCTCCTCTCTCCTCCTGGGAAATGGAGGGGTTAATCCTTTCCTTCTATGGAAACCTAAGGGGAGGTGGGGAGGAAGTGGGCCCCCCAGCTAACATTTCTTATCTGGGATCTTCATGCTTTATGCTTGCCTGGAACTGTTGGAATGTTTTACCAAATGAGGGTGAAAGAGAATTTTATTCTCTGCTTTTTATTCCTTTCAATTGATCTTAGATATGAGAACTTTGTAGGTAAAGCCTATACACACGGAAAGATATATAGATAGATGACAGATAGGTAGATATAGATGTATAGATACTTGACTACTATAGTGGATGTATTTTTTTTAACATGCTTTTTTTTCTCCCAAATTTTTATTTTAAATAATTTATAGGATCTCAATACTGAAGAAAATTGCTTTGAAATGCTGACCTAAAATAAATAGATGGCCAGGTAGTTTTCCAGCAAAAATGGGTTTATTTGGGATCAGCAGAGAATTGTAATTCAGGGTCTGTAACCATGGTGAGTCACATGCAAGTCCCAGCACAGTGAAGAAAGGAGAACTCTTATCAAGGGGAAAGGATGTTGGGAGGGCTAGAGTAAATAAAGAGTCCATGGGTTTTCACTGGTTGAGTTATTGCCAAGAAAGAAGAGAAGTCTTTTTCCTGTTGGGCTCTACTATCGTGGCAGGATATGAGGGTTCTCTCTTCTGGTCTCTCGATTCAATTTTTTCTTCTTTTTTTATTAGTTATCTATTTTATACATATTAGTGTATATGTGTCAATCCCAATCTCCCAATTCATCCCCCCTGCCCCTGCTTTCCCCCCTTGGTGTCCATTCGTTTGTTCTCTACATCTGTGTCTCTGTTTCTGCCCCGCAAACCATTTGGTACAGTTCATCTGTACCATTTTTCTAGATTCCACATATATGCGTTAATATACGATATTTGTTTTTCTCTTTCTGACTTACTTCACTCTGTATGAGAGTCTCTAGATCCATCCACGTCTATACAAATGACCCAATTTCATTCCTTTTTATGGCTGAGTAATATTCCATTGTATATATATACCACACATTCTTTATCCATTCGTCATCAGAAAATCTACAAACAACAAATGCTGGAGAGGGTGTGGAGAAAAGGGGACCCTCTTGCACTGTTGGTGGGAATGTAAATTGATACAGCCACTATGGTGAAACAGTATGGAGGTTCCTTAAAAAACTAAAAATAGAATTACCATACGACCCAGCAATTCCACTACTGGGCATATACCCAGAGAAGACCATAATTCAAAAAGACACATGCACCCCAATGTTCATTGCAGCACTATTTACAATAGCCAGGTCATGGAAGCAAACTAAATGCCCATCGACAGACATATAGTAGATGTATTGGTTACCTCTTCTTGCATAACAAGTCACTCTGAACGCAGTGACTTAAAACAATAAACATTATCTCACATAGTTTCTGCAGGTCAAGAATTTGGGAGTAGCCTAGGTCGGCGGTTCTGGCTCAGGATCTCTCATGAGATTGTCATTAAAATGCTACCTGGGGCTGCAGGGCTGTAGTCTTTTGAAGCTTGACTAGAGCTGGAAATCCACTTCTGAGATGACTCACTCAAGTGGCTGTAGGGAGGAGGCCTCAGTTCCTTGCCACGTGGGTCTCTCCTTAGGGCTGCTTGAGTATCCGCATGACATGGCAGCTGGCTTACTCCAGGATGAGTGATCTAGCAGAAAGCAAAGCAGAAGCTGCAATGTCTTTTATGACCTACCTTTGGAAGCTGCACTTTGTCATTTCTGCAATGTCTTATTAGTTAAACAGTCAGCCCTTTTCAAGTGCGAGGGGACATACAGGTGCATGAAGACTGGGAGGTAATTAGGGGCTAATTAGGGCCGTCTTAGAGGCTGACTACCAAAGTGGTTGACTCGCTAAAGACTGAATTTTGTTTTCTCCACTTCTGGAGAGAAAATGGTCAGTGAACCCCATTGGTGGTCTTTGAGGTGTACCAAAGCTACCTCTTGCTCTCACCCCCAGAGAAAGTATTATATTATTAATCAGCCTTTTGTGAATTTAGGCTGAAAACAGAAGATGCCAGGAAGGTTGGGACAACCTTTAGTACACAAATGTGGCAGTGCAGGCTATCTGTGGGGGGAATGCCACATGACTCTCAGACATTTTCTGAGCACTTACTTTGTGCTAGGTATTATGGCTTAGGTACAGGATCACACTGCCTCCTTGACTGTGAGGTGGGACCTATTTTTCTGTTTTACAGATGCAACAACTCAGGCTCAGAAAAGTGAAGTAACTTGCCTGTAAATGGTGGAGCTGGGTTGTGGTCTCGGATCTGTTGAACTTTAGATCAGTGCTTCCCAAACTAACACACATACAAATCACCCAGCAGGTGGTGGGATCAGCAGGGATTGTCCAGTTAAAGTGCAGAGTTGGTTTGTCCAGTTAAAGTGCAGAGTTGGTTTCAGTAGACTTTGACCAGGGCTGGGGTTCTGCCTATCTGACAAGCCCCCAGGTGATGCTGACACTGCTGAGGCAGGGACTTCTGTCTGGTCAGGAGGCTGCAGAAGTGTCTCTGAATGGCTACACCAAGGGTGAGGACTTCCAAGCAGCACAGTACCTGGCACAACTAGTTGTCAAACAAAAGGCAAAACTCTGCAGAGGGGAGTTGAAACCCACCACACTCAGTCCACGATGGAAGCACCTTGCAGCTGTGAAATCAGCAGATGGGCTTATCCCACTCACCTGAGGAAAGGATGAGGGTTGGTTTGAGGGGCTCCCCTGGGAGGCGAGGATTTCCAACCATGCCCTTTCTGAGGCCTCTTCCTTTATCTGGGGTCACATACTCCCAGTTAGCCATTACCTGGAGGTCCCTGAAGGCCATCTGCTTTGGGGAGTGCATTTGGCACCGGGCAGGAAGCTGTGTTTCCCAACCTCACCACACTGGGCTTTCTCAGTGAAACTTCCAAGCTGAGGAAGAGAGCTGGGGTGACGAGCTCTATGTGTGTGTGTGCGGGGGTGGGGGTGGGGGCGGGGAGTGGGGAGGTAGAGGGGACTGAAGTGGCACCCTCAGCTGGGCTGGGGAGCTCTAGCTCTCCGCTCTTTTTTTGTCCCCTACAATTGTGGCAAGAAGATCAATCCTCTAAGAATGTGTAGTATTTCCCTGAGAGACAAGACAATGAGTATTTTTCTTAGCTCATCCAGGAAGTTAACATACAATACATTCTTAATAGCATTTAGGAGCATTTATTCAATTGTAACTAGTGTAACTAGTAATTCAGAAAGTGCCCAGTAATACTAATGTTATAGCACACTTGGAGTGCTTCCCTCCGAAAGCTCCAAGCATTTCCTCAGGCTTTGAGGATGATGCTGGCACTTGGCTCCAGAAGCAAATCTGAATTCTTGTGGACTCTGTGTCCAGCGTTCATTACCCTTTGGTTTTCTAAGGCGAGGACCCAGTGGTTCACTTTCTTTCATCTTCAGATCATTTCAGTCACCCTCCAGCGTGATTCCTATAAGCCCTGGTAGGAACTTCAGAATCAAAAGGGAGTCACTCTCCATTTCATGGCAAACCTCCCTTCCCTCCACCCTCACAAAGCCCAGAGCCAGGGAGATTCCCGTTTGGCATTTAGACTGGTCAGACAAACCCTGTCTGGCTTTGCCACTTTATCAGCCATATAACCGTGGGTAAATGACATGACTTTCTACACTTTAGATTGCTCAGGGTTTGCAGTCGATCCTTCTCAAACTCTTCCAAATAATTGCAGAGGGAGAAACACTCCCAAATGCACTCTATGAAGCCACCATCACCCTGATACCAAAACCAGAAAAAGATATCACAGAAAAAGAAAATTATAGGGGGCTTCCCTGGTGGCACAGTGGTTGAGAGTCCACCTGCCGATGCAGGGGACACGGGTTCGTGCCCCGGTCCGGGAAGATCCCACAAGCCATGGAGCGGCTGGGCCCGGGAGCCATGTCCGCTGAGCCTGCTCAACTGGAGCCTTTGCTTCGCAACGGGAGAGGCCACAACAGTGAGAGGCCCGCGTACCGCAAAAAAAAAAAAAAAACAAAACAGAAACCTATAGACCAATATCACTGATGAACATAGAAGCAAAAATCCTGAACGAAATACTAGCAAACAGAATCCAACAACACATTAATAAGATCATACACCATGGTCAACTGGGATTTATCCCATAGATGCAAGGATTCTTCAATATATGCAAATCAATCAATGTGATACACCACATTAACAAATAAAGGAATAAAAACCATACGATTATCTCAATAGATGCAGGAAAGGCTTTTGACAAAATTCAACACCTATTTATGACAAAAACTCTCCAGAAAGTGGGCATAGAGGGAACCTACCTCAACATAATAAAGGTCATATATGACAAACCCACAGCAAACATCGTTACTCAATGGTGAAAAACTGAAAGCATTTCCTCTAAGATCAGGAAAAAGATAAGGATGTCCATACTCTCCACTCTTATTCAATGTCGTTTTGGAAGTCCTAGCCACAGCAATCAGAGAAGAAAAAGAAATAAAAGGAATACAAATTGGAAAAGAAGAAGTAAAACTGTCACTGTTTGCAGATGACATGATACTATACATAGAAAATCCTAAAGATGCCACCAGAAAACTACTAGAACTAATCAGTGAATTTGGTAAGATTGCAGAATAGAAAATTAATGCACAGAAATCTCTTGCATTCCTATACACTAATGATGAAAAATATGAAAGAGAAATTAAGGAAACAATCCCACTTACCATTGTAACAAAAAGAATAAAATACCTAGGAATAAACCTGCCTAAGGAGGGGAAAGACCTGTACTCAGAAGACTATAAAACACTGATGAAAGAAATCAAAGATGTCATAAACAGATGGAGAAATATACCATGTCCTTGGATTGGAAGAATCAATATTGTGAAAATGACTGTACTACCCAAAGCAATCTACAGATTCAATGCAATCCCTATCAAACTACCAATGGCATTCTTCACAGAATTAGAACAAAAAGTTTTACAATTCGTGTGGAAACACAAAAGACCCCAAATAGCCAAAGCAATCTGGAGGATTGCAGAGCTGGAGGAATCAGGCTCCCCGACTTCAAACTAAATCTTAACTTTTAAAAATATGTGTATCTACTATATTCCTAGCAGTGGGTAGAACTCAGCAGGGAACCCAGTGTTCAACAATTCATTGCTCCTGTCTTTGACAGTATGAAGGTATAAACGTAGCTACGAAACAGGACAGAATACAAGTGCAGATTGAGAAAGAACACATTGTACCTATGGAGAAAAGGCTGGGGAGGGGGTGGTACAGAAAGAACCATGTTGGAGAACTTGCATTTGATAACCCCATTAATAGCTAATAGCTAGTATTTAATGTGCATTTGTTACATGCCAAGCACGCTCACAAATCCTTCACACGCATCTCATTTAACTCTCTTCATTTTTTTATTGTGTTAAAAAAAAATAAGATTTACCATCTTAACTTTTTTTTTTTTTTTTTGCGGTACGCGGGCCTCTCACTGTTGTGGCCTCTCCCGTTGCGGAGCACAGGCTCTGGACGCGCAGGCTCAGCGGCCATGGCTCACGGGCCCTGCCGCTCCGCGGCATGTGGGATCTTCCCAGACCAGGGCACGAACCCGTGTCCCCTGCATCGGCAGGCGGACTCTCAACCACTGTGCCACCAGGGAAGCCCCATCTTAACCATTTTAAAGTGTACAGTTCAGCAATGTATTTTCATTGTTGTGAAACAGATATCCAGAAGTTTTTCATCTTGCAAATCTGAAACCAATTATATATACCCAATTATATAACAACGCCTTTTTTCCCACTTCCCCCAGGCAGTGATAACCAGCATTTTACTTTGTTTCTATTAATTTCACTATTTTAAGATACCTTATATAAGTGGAATTATGCAGTATTTGTATTTTTGTGACTGGCTTGTTTCACTTAGCATAATGTCCTCAAGCTTCATCCATTTTGCAGCATATGACAGGATTTTCTTCCTTTTTAAGGTTTAATAATATGCCATTATGTGTATATAGTACATTTTGTTTATGTATTTATCTGTCGATGGACCTTTGGTTTGCTTCCACCTCTTGGTTATTATGAATAGTGCTTCTATGAACATGGGTGTGAAAATATCTCTTCAAGACCCCATTTTCCGTTCTTTTTGATGTATAACCAGAAGTAGGATTGCTAGATCATATGGTAGTTTTATTTTTAATTTTTTGAAGCCTCTAAACTGTTTTCCATAGTGGTTGCACCATTTTACAATCCTACCAACAGTGCACAAGGGTTCCAATTTGTCCACATGAAAATGGACAAATGGACAAAACTTTTCTTTTTTCCTTTCTCCCTCTTTCTCTTCCTTCCTTTCTTTCTTTTTCTTTCTTCCTTTCTTTCTTTCTTCCTTTCTTCCTTCCTTCCTTCTTTCCTTTCTTTCTTTCTTTCTTTCTTCCTTTCTTCCTTTTTCTTTCTTTCTTTCTTTCTTTCTTCCTTTCTTCCTTTCTTTCTTTCTTTCTTCCTTCCTTCCTTTCTTCCTTTCTTTTTCTTTCTTTCTTTCTTCCTTCCTTCCTTTCTTTCTTTCTTTCTTCCTTCCTTCCTTTCTTTCTTTCTTTCTCTCTTCCTTTCTTCCTTTCTTCCTTTCTTCCTTTCTTTCTTTCCCCATCCTAATGGGCTTGAGGTGATATCTCATTGTGGCTTTGACTTCTGTTTCTCTGATGATTAGTCATCATTGTGCATCATTCCATATGCTTGCTGACCATTTACATTTCATCTTTGGAGAAACAACTATTCAAGTTCTTTGCACATTTAAAATCAGGTTATCTGATGTTTTGTTGCTGAGCTGTAGGAGGTCTTTATATATTCTGGATAGTAACTCCTTATCAGATATATGACTTGCAAATATTTTCTTCTGTTCTGCTGGTTGCCGTTTCACTCTTGACTGTGTCCTTTGATACATAAAAGTTTAAAAATTTGATGTAGCCCCATTTGTCTATTTTTGCTTTTGTTACCTGTGCTTTTTGTGTCATATTCAAGAAATCACTGCCAATCCAATGTCATGAAAATTTCCCCCTTTGGTTTTTCCTCAGTTTTATAGTTTTAGGTCTTATATTAGGTCTTATATTTTGAGTTAATTTTTGTGTATAGTGTAAGATAAGGATCCAACTTCATTGTATTACATGTAGTTATCCAGTTTTTCCAACGCCATTTGCTGAAGAGGCTATCTTTTCCCCATTGGGAAGAGGACACCTCTTGGCACTATTGTCAAAGGTCATTTGACCATTTATGCAAAGGTTTATATCTTGGCTCTCTGTTCTGTTCCATTAGTCTATTTGTCTGTCTTTATAACAGTACAAAACTGTTTGATTACTGTAGCTCCATAATATATTTTGAAGTCAGGAAGTGTGAGTCCTTCAACTTTGTTCTTCTTCCTCACAATTGTTTTGACTATCCAGGATCCCTTGAGATTACATATGAATTTTAGGATGAATTTATCCATTTCTGCAAAATACACTGTTAGAATTTTGACAGGGATTGTGTTGAATCTGTAGATTGCTTTGGGTGGTGTGGCCATCTTAAAATATTAAGTTTTCCAATCAATGAACATGGGATGTCTTTCCATTTGTTTGTGTCTTCTTTAATTTTTTCAGAAATATTTTGTAGTTTTCAGTGTACAAGTCTTTCACCTCCTTGGTTACATTTATTCCTAAGTATTTTATTCTTCCTGATGCTATTATAAACAGAATTGTTTCTTTACTTCCTCTTTACGTTGTTCATTGTTAGTGTACAGACACACAACTGATTTTTGTGTCTTGATTTCGTGTCCTTCAACTTTGACAAATTTGCTTATTAGTTCTAACAGGGTATTTTTTGTGTGGAATTTTTAGGGCTTTGTACATATAAGATCATGTCATCTGTGAAGAGATTCTTTTTTTCTTCCTTTTCAATTTAGATGTGTTTTATTTCTTTTCCTTGCCTTAGTGCTCTTCAGTTTGTGGATTAAAACATTAAGGTGTTAGGAAATGTCTTACTACTCCAAACATTTAAGACCTTCATTTCCCAAGATTCTTGTTTTTCATGTTTTATGCACACACTTAATCCCGATGGAATCAGCAGGAAAGCTGTCTTTTACCCAGGGGTCAGAGTCCTCCCCGGTCCTAAGTCCTCTTTGGTGGAGGACTTAGGTCAAGAAAATAGTAAAGCTCTGCAGAGAACCAAGTTTGTTCATGCTGAAAAACAAATTATTTCTACCATTTTCTGAGGCCTTATGTCCTTACCTTACCTCCTTTAAAAAGAGCTGCTCTTTTAAAATAATCTCTAAAGTTACACTCTCCCGTATTTCTGCACATATCCCCCCCTCACCGGTTACGATACTTTAAAAATTGTCTTAAATATTTCATATTTGTTAGAATGCACAGCCAATGCTAAGAATTATTTATGGATTCCAATAGTCATTTCAACCATATATATGATATATGATGTTATACAGCACTGTATGCTGTCATTGTTTTTCAGATGAGGAAATTGAGGCCCAGAAAATTTTTATATCTTATCCAAAGTCATAGAACTTGTGAATAATGGTGCCAGATTTAGAACCCCGGCAGCCCAAGTCCTGTGTGCCTGCTTATGGCAAATGGCCCACTATCTAGCCTAAGCCTTACTTTTGTGTTTTAAGTGCTCCTAAAAATGAATTCTCGGAGAACGTACCATCAGGATGTGGATGTTTAAGTTGCTGGAATTTCCTTCTGTCTGGTGGTTCTTCAGAGAGGCATGTTCAGATGTCTGGGAGTCAATTGGTTTTTGAAACAAGGACAAACCCCTTGATATCCATATGGAGATTTGCAATCCTGCCTACACTTTAAATTAACCTTATTGACGGATTTCCTGCCAAGCTTAGTTTCATTTATTATGCATGTTCCTTTTAGTAGGTGGAAGAAAAAAATACATGAGAATTATCCTCTAAATAAAGCAATATATAAACCAGGCTCATAAATTTTCTAAAGTTTATTTTTATTTGCCAAGCTTTTCTGTATTTTGGGGGGGGTAAGTGTTTATTTAATAAAAAGAAAAGTGATATCTTGAAATAAGGATATCTTAGTAGTAAACAGCCAGGAGTGGATCTTTTCTCTCTTTCATTCATCATTGTCAGCTGAAGACATTCTCAGCCTGCAGCTAGGGGTGAAATTGATGGCATCTAGATGGGTGAGCCACTTCACTGTTTCTTCTTGAGCTTAAAGAAATTTCAGCCTGAAATTCCACCCTTTCTGGATTCTAAAATGTGACACCAGATACATGTATTACAATAGTTGGGCCTAAGACTTACTGCAGGGCTGCAAGTCAGAATCAGAATTCCTTGGAGGTGATGTGGGGAAAGCACTCATGGGGTGTTCCCATTTTGGGATGAAAAAATATGAATCAAGGAAGGGTGAATAAGGGAAAGTGCCTTTATTTAATATTTATTGATATTACCTAAGATAGCCAGACAATGCAGTTTGTCGGGAATACTCTTGGCTTTTCATGATCTGGGGAAAAATATTGAAAAAAGAAACTTGGGTCATTGGTACCCATAAATGGCTACTTTATAACTGTTCTATCTCTCCAAACCAAGCTGGAGTTTGGGGGAAGGAGAGTGGTTCCCAAAACAATTTACAGCTTACTGGTTTCTCTAAATAGCTTGGAGCTCTAGAACTTTCTGTCTGACTGGGAAAAATAATGACCCAGTTGATCAGTTACATATGGGCTTGTTCAGAGAATTTCTGATGGAATCTGTGATTGCAATCCTTTCAGACCCCATGCTCCCTTTTATAACACATATTTGAATGCTCTTTTTATTATCCTGAAATGAAATTTAAATATTACACATTAAAAAATAAAACACTTTGTTATAAAAGAACTAAGGAAAGTAATTTTCAATAAGAGATGTTTCTCAATTTGCAAATACTCAAAGCAACTGTTAAAAGATAATTTAAAAAACCAAACAGATAAAATCATGACCCTCGCCCAGATAAAAAATGTATTTATGGTAATTAACTCATAAAGAGGAACCAGGCAAATGTTATAACCCATTCCAGAGAGAAAGAATGGATATATTTATAAATCGGGAATATTGAAATGATGTATAAATGGAGGAAAAACTAGTTTCATCAGCAGTGGGGAAGAGAGGTTAATTGAACCTCTACCAGACAGGACAGAACACAGATGTCTACAGACAAAAATTATCTTGCATTGTTATCACTTATCTACATTTTACAGAGTTGTAGAATTGTTCCCATGGAATCAGATAACTCAGAGCGGTGTGCTGTAGACAGCACACAGTTTTTCATCAAAGTACACATTTTTGCCTACACTATCCTTAATGAAGTAATCAGACGTTCACCACTATGGGTAAAAACACCCTGAATAAAGCATCTATACCCACAGACTGACTCAGTTGGTTGAACTGTCACCTCAAATACATTGGACAGTGATGCTTTCAGATAGTTTCTGAAATGGAGACCAATACTTGGTAAATTTCTGAACAAAGAAAGTACACTGTTCCCTCAATTTGTACAGTACCTGAACTCCTAGAAAAGGAGGTGCTTATTAAAATCATTTGAGAACACTTTGTATTAGTGTGTATAATGGAGGTGGGTTCTAGGTTAAGATCATTATGTTTTTCACCTATACGAATATCTGGCAGAACACTCCAAAGCTGTGGGAGATATAGCAAATCCTTTATTATGGGGCATTTTCCTGTACATTGCAGGGCATCTACTACCCTCACCCTGTCCTCTGAAGGCAAGTGGTACCCTCCAATCATGTGACAACCAAAACAAAAAGTCTCACAAGTTACCAACACACTCCCTAAGGATGGAGTTGCCCTGTTGGAGAAGCAGTGTCAGAGCTGAAATATGCCCAGGGACCCATCGCTTCATCCCCATCTCCAGCAACACCATTTGCTCAGCCGGGCAGCTATGGAGAAAAGCAGAGGGCCTGCTTGAACAGGGTTAGGCCAAAGGTAACTTTTTTTTTTTTTTTTTTCGGTACGCGGGCCTCTCACTGTTGTGGCCTCTCCCGTTGCGGAGCACAGGCTCCAGACGCGCAGGCTCAGCGGCCACGGCTCACGGGCCCAGCCGCTCTGCGGCATGTGGGATCTTCCCGGACCGGGGCACGAACCCGCGTCCCCTGCATCGGCAGGCGGACTCTCAACCACTGCGCCACCAGGGAAGCCCCAGAGGCAACTTTTAACTTAAAGAATTGACTCATCTCCTCCGAATCCCTCTCTTGTAAGTTTAACTAACCAAGTTGAGAGACCAAGGAGGTCCATCACTGAAAGTAAATACCCATCCCCGCTCTATTTAAGCTGGAGTTTGCTTCTGCCTTTCTGAAGAATTCTTGCCCCAAGACCTGTGGTAGGGGGTGGGGTGGTGGCAGGCACCGATAGAAAATGGCACCGTCAAATGACCAAAGAGCTGGTGACAGAGGAAGGGGCGTGGCCCAGGAAGTGGGGGACTCTGTGTACTTGCCATGGCTCAGGGAGTTGTCACCACTTATCCAATGTTGCCAGATTTTCTGATTTTACTTTCAAAAGAAACAGGAAATCTGCACTTTTTGTATACAATTTTTCAGTTCTTAAACGTTGGCTCATGTATATGTATAGATAAATAGATGATAGATAGATAAACAGATAATGTACTTAACAAATGTATACACATATAGAAACACAGATAACTCCATTCATACATACGGCTCCTTTGAGTTAGACTCAGAAATAATAGTGACTTAGGTACTGACTAGGACCCTCCTTTGAATCAGAATGAAAACTATGAGCCGGGTATTTTACTCCCATTGCAGAGATGAGGGAAAGTGGGCTTTGAGAAGGTGAGTGATTTGCCTAGAGTCACAAAATAAGTAGCTGGGCTGTTCTGCTCCTGATACCAGGTTGCTGCCCAGTTTACGAAGAGACCACAAGATGAATGAACATTGTTCTGACCAAAACAAGCCACAGGAATAATTTCTGTTGAAAACTGCATTTATGCACTTATTTAAGTGAAATCAACATTTCTTAAAGCTTCTTGACCTATGTCCCTATCAGAAGCGTGGGGAGATTTCTAGAGAAGGCAGAGTATCTGAGTTTGATGGTATTTGCAAGTGACCTGGGTGAGCCATTTGCTGTGTTAGCCTGCCGTCCATCAAAGCTGGTGATGAGAGTGACTGAATCCCCAGAGGTTGCTTGTGAAAAATGCTAAAAGCTTTAATTGAAAGGATCTCCAACACAGACCCCAAGTAACTTTCTCATTGTGAATTCCTGTCTTGCCCCCGGATACCCTGAGGCCCTGCCAAATACCAGGGCCAGGTCATTCTCATGTACTTAAAGCATAAACCCCTGGCAGGACCTTTGATGGTGCTCAGCTTGGAGTCCTGCGCAACCCCAACTGGGAGGGACGCACTTGGAGCAATGTCATCTGTCAGGGTCTAACCTCTTTTCTGTGAATGTCTGCAAATTAAACCAGCCTTATTGAAAATGGGGATGTTTCATATTTAAAATGTCTTGATTGGAATGTACATATGATGAAAAAGATAAGCTTGGCTTCCTAAAAAAACATTTGTGGTAACAAAGCAGCAGGGATTCCATCAGAAGCTTTTCATGAGCTTCAGGAAAATCCTTTACCAGCTTCCTTTCCCTTGTTTGTGATTCATTCATTCATTCATTGCCCTGACTCAGCTTAGGGTATGATCCCAGGCTTACATTCTATTCAAATCAGTAAACATTTCTTCTTCCAGTTCTAACTCTGGGAAGGTGTCCATAACCTTCCCCAGACTGCCTAGGGGCAGCATGGAGCAGAAGTTGTTAAGAATTCCTGAGTGAAATCTCTCATTCATAAGCTCTTCAAACAAACAAATAAAAATTCTGCCCCTTTAAAAATGTTTTTATTACATCCTTAATGCATGCTCATCAAAGACAAAGTAATGAGAGAAAAGATAAACAAAAACAAAAGTCTTGGTGATCTCACTTAAAAACGTGTGTGTTATTCAGGGTAAGTCATCAGAACTAATGAAATGTTCTCTGAATCTAAGGGAAAGTTAGGCAAGAGCTGGCCCCCAAATTCGCTGCATTCTTTTATTCTTGCAAAGTGACACAAGATGATCATTCAGTTGCCTAATCTCCCTGTGGATAAAATTTCTTTGTTGATAGATAAGACTGGTAAAACAGTTATCATCTGTATTTAGAATAATATATAATAGTTTAACAATTACCCACCAATATATACTCTGAGCTGATAATCCAAAGCAATTTACGACCATTCTCTAAATGTATATTTCAAATCACGTCCCATTATGTGGAGCCCTTATGCTTATGAAGAGAGGCAGAGAATACAAATGTGGGAATGAGATGCAGGGAAGCACAAATTGTGTAAATGAAATCTGGACTGTTTCTGGGAACATAATTTCATGAATAAAGATGATCTAGCATCTCTGAACTATGTATTTTAAGATTAATATTTCTCAATAGTACTTGTCAAAGTGAGTGGCAGTAGAATCCATAATAAGTACTTTATTGAATTATATTTAGTTTAAATATAAATGTAAAAAGGCACCATGAATTCTCATGTCAAATTATGTCACCCAGAAGTTAATTAGTTGTACCATGATTCAAAAAAAGAATTCTTTTTAATTTGGCGGAATACAGGTTTGTATTTCTAACAATTCAATCATTTTTTAATTAATAAAATTTAATTTTTAGGTTCACAGCAAAATTGAGCAGAAGGTACAGAGAGTTCCCATATACTCCGTATCCCCACACATGCACAACCTCCCCACGATCAACATCCCAAACCACCGTGGTACATTTGTTGCAATCAGTGAACCTACAATAAAACATCATTTCACCTTATGTCCATAGTTTGCATTAGGGTTCGCTCATGGTGCTGTACGTTCTACGGGTTTTGACAAATTTATAAGGACATGTATCTAATTCCGCCACTGTAGTATCATACAGAATAGTTTTACTGCCCTAAAAGTCCTCTGTGCTCTTCCTATTCATCTCTCCCTCCCTTACAACCCCTGGAAACCAGTGATTTTTTTTTTTTTTTTTACTGTCTC
This sequence comes from Neophocaena asiaeorientalis asiaeorientalis, assembly GCF_003031525.2. NCBI lineage: Eukaryota > Metazoa > Chordata > Mammalia > Artiodactyla > Phocoenidae > Neophocaena > Neophocaena asiaeorientalis. Next base: position 9,676,654 of record NW_020175528.1, read on the forward strand.
CATAGTTTTACCTTTTCCAGAAAATCATTTAGTTCAAATCATACGGTATAAAGCTTTTTCAGATCAGCTTCTTTCACTTAGCAATATTCATTTGTTTCCTCTGTGTCGTTTTATTGACTTGATAGCTTATTTTATTTTAGCCTGAATAATATTCCATCATCTGGACGTACCAGAGTTCTGTATCCATTCACCTACTGAAAGACATCTTGGCTGCTTCTAAGTTTGGGCAGTTATGAATAAAACTGCTATAAATATCTGTGCACAGGTTTCTGTGTGGACATAAGTTTTCATTTCATCTGGGTAAACACCAAGGCCCTTACATACCAGGCTGGAGACTGGAAGTCCTCAAAGGCATTATTTTTTAAATTTCTAGAAAACTAAAATACTATGGTCAAAAGTTCTGTTGGTTATATTGTTCAGCTTCCTCATCTCAAATTGAAATCAGAACAGATAAGCCCACTTTGGGGGACACTTTTTCCTTCCATTTCTGAGCTTCTTTTCAGCATTCACTGAGTATTATTTATCCGGCAAGGCAAGAAAATAACCTTTTTCTTCTGGTTTCTTGAATCGAGAATCTACTTCGCTATTTTAACAGATCACTTTTCAAGTAAAAAATGGAAAGGAATCAGGAATTTGTATTTCTACACTTCCATTTATCATGTCCTTTTATGTCTATTTCAAATCCAAGTCCAAGTCCATCAACCCAGAATGTGGAATCACATCGAAAAAGCTCTATCGAAATTAGTCTCTGTTCCTACTCTCTATCTGAAAAATAAACTTAGAAGATAAAACTCTAATCTGCTGAGACTCAAATGATAGGCTTTGTACCAATGGGTGATAGAGGGGGTACCAAGGAGTCATAAGTACACTGATGATGTCAGTCAACATACTCATCACCCTCGCGGTAACTATTTGTTGCCTGTCTTTTCTGTGAGACTATCAGCTCCCCCAAGGCAGGGACAAGGCCTGACTGATTACTCTCTGGCACATGGTCAGTATTTCAATGTATATTGGTTGAATGCATCACTGGCCCATCAGACATGTTAAGTATTAACTAACTTCATTTGTTTAACAGTGATTAAGCGCCTGCTAGGTACAAGGCTGCATATTGGGTATTTGGGGTGTATGAAGATGAGTGTAGTTCATTCCCTGCCTTCCAAGAGCTTACACAACTGTCAATCATTGTAGCAGCCTGTCTTTGTCAAGTCCATATCCCCTCGGGCTCCCCCTTCTCCCACTCTGGATAGTTCCACCAGGAATTATGGCTTCCAGCATCACTTCACATGAAGGCATTCTTTAGCCTTGGAGTAGCTCAGCACCTTAGAGGCAGGCTGGAATGATCAGAGAAATAACATCTCCAGAACAACTCACATCAAATGAAGGTGGCAGTTCCTTGCCCTTCAGTAGAACACTTTGGAGCACATGCCACTCAGACTCTCAGGGGGTCCCCAATGGAGCTGAGCCCAGATGCTCACAGTAGTAACCTGCTCATTAAGATACCCTTTATTAGCTTTTCTCCTTTCTTGGTCTCACTTCCTACTCTGTCACAGTGCTTCCTGGGATCTCTTCCCAAATAAATTATTCTCCCCAAATCCATCACTCTGGGTCTGATTTTAGAAGAAGCATGGACACTGGAGTGTGGTAAGTACAAGAGATATGAACAGAGAGCTATGAGAATGCAGAGGGGGAGGGGATTAATTCTAGCTGGAGAAGACTTGGCATCATTTGAATGCGGTCTAGGTGGGGGCAATGAGTGCACCTGTGGGAAGAGATGCTTCAGGCAGAGCAAACAAGGGCACGATGGTGTTGAAGAACACAACGCGCTCAGGGAATTGTAGGCAATTGGGTCCAGAGGGAATGTGGGTAGAAGAGTATCTCAGACTTTCCCGGAAAGTACTCCAGAGCCCCACACATTCCAGCAAGGAGGCAGTTCTCTCTGGCCACTTTCATCCTAAACTTCAGCTCCAGTTCCTTACCCTTCTTACACTGGTACTTTGAAATGGCCAGACATTCTTCTTCTCGTAGGAATCCGAATATAGAAACAGACATAGCTACACATTATCTATAAAAGCAGCCATATGGTAACCACTGACCAACCCACTGTCTTTTTCAAGCATGGCACTTTCTTTCTCCCTGTAGATTTGAATTCACGTTTTCTGAGTTCCCATGACATGCTGAGCATTAATATTTTGCTCTTTCTGAGAGCTCACAGTCTAAACATAGTGTCCATGCCGCAACCCAGACAGGGAAATTTTCCTCCCTTCTGTTAGAGGGTAATCTTAAATTTTAAAACAAACCAACAAAAAAAGGAAGTGTGTCATGGAGTCAAAGAACATGATCCTGACATGTACACACTGCTCTATTTAAGATGGATACAACAAGGACCTAATGTATAGCACAGGGAGCTCTGCTCAGTGTTACGTGGCAGCCTGATGGGAGGGGAGTTTGGGGGAGAATGGATACCTGTATATGTACGGTTGAGTCTCTTTGCTGTGCACCTGAAACTATCACAACATCTTTAATTGGCTATACCCCAATATAAAATGTTTTAAGAAACCCCAGAAAACAAAGAACGTGACCCAAGCTAACTTTACTTTGCAATCTACTCTGTTACTTCCTAAGCAAGTACAATGCATATGGATGGTCCTGACAAGTCATTCAATCTCCAGTGCTGACTCAATTATAGCCTCTTACCATGATCAACAACTGCTAAATTGATTATAAACCCAGAATGAGAGCTGAAAACCAAAAAATAGAGGTGTGGCAGCAGGACGGGAGCAGAATAATTTGGTCATTTTCCCAGCAGGGGAAAGCCAGTTTAGGAAAGCCAAAATGAGTACTTCTGGAACAGGTATACACTATTGGAAAGTAACAGAGAAATTAAAGAAGTTATTCAAGCTCGCAAGAGAATCTGGGGAGAGAACGCGACTCATTTCAGCTCAGCAGGAACCACTTTGCATTATTATGTCTTGCTCTATACTTAGCTTTGAAGAAAGCCACGAATTACGATGGTTAAATAGAGCTTTAGAAAATGGAAAATAGCAACATCGCCAAGTACAGAAGAGTACTGGGGTAGAACACCCTCCATACCATTCCCAAACTGGGCTGGATCTAGAGAATTCCTGAAATTCCTCCTTCCCTCAAGAAGTTTAGCCATGTGTCCTTTATGAATCCCCATTATTATAATATTGCTTATGTAATAAATACAGTTTTGTTTTGTTTTTAAACCAAAGGATCAAACAAAGGTTGGGAGAGAAAGAAAGCTGCTGGAGTACTTCGACCAGGCTGAGTACTTGGGGAAGATACTAACTTAATACATACCTGGATTGAGAAGGGAATGACGGTGATCACATTTTTGAGCTCTTTGTACATTTGAGACATTGCTCTATATCATATCACATGTGTTAGCTAAGTTATCCTCATAACAACCTTATGAAATTGATACGGTACCTAATCCATTTTATAGATGAGGAGACTGGAGCACAGAAAGGCTAACTAACTTGCTCAAGGACATATAGCTGGTATAAGTGGCAGAACCAGGATTCAGTCTGACCCCAAAGCTTGTGTTCTTGATGACCACACTCAGAGACCATGTTAGGAACTGAATGTTTGTGTCCCCCCAATATTCACATGTGGAAGTCCTAACTCCCCTATGTGATGGTATTTGAAGGTGGGATTTTTAGGAGGTATAGATGAGGTCATGAGGGTGGAGTCCCATGCTGAAATTACTGCCCTTATCAAAAGAGAAAGGGACACCACACCTCCCTCTCTCCACCATGTGAGGACACAGTGAGGGGCGGAACGGTGAGAAAATAAATTTTCTTTTTTAATTCTTTTCTCTTGAGTTGCGGGATCTTTGTTCCCCGACCAGGGATCGAACCCGCACCCTTGCAGTGAAAGCACAGAGTCCTAATCACTGAGTCACCAGGGAATTCCTTAAATTTCTGTTGTTTAAGTCAGCCAGTCTCTGGTATTGTGTTACAGCAGCCCAAGAAGAGTAAGACCGCAAAACTATTACAACCAAGCTGTTACCCACGGAGTCAAGAAATTGTAGGCAGGAGAGTTTCAGCTGAGACCCAGGGATTTATTTCAGGGGCTTCGCTGTGAGTACCTTGCTTCCTGCAGGATAGGTCACAGAGAATCGCTTGGCCCAAGGGTGATGTAAGGTTGATCCAAGACCAGGAGTTAGACTTTTGTGGGAAGCTGCGTAAACTAAAGCTCGGTACCTTCCCAGCTATCAGTGGTCACTTCATTCCTGAGTGAAGCTGCTGTTATGAGCAAAATATTTAGTGATTTGGAGCTGGACAGGGCTGTTGAAGGAAAAGGGGCGAGTCAGTGGAACTAAGAAAAAACCTTCCTCCTCTCGTTCCTCTGAAGATGCTATGAATCAAGATTTGTGTGAAATAAGAGGAGGTTACTATTTGAGGTGCCCTAGCATGTCCCTCTCAGCCTTTCATAGAATCCCAGTCCCAGGTGGTTTAGCTCTAACTCACTTTGTTACAAAATTTTTGCCACTAAGAATAGCAAAACATTTTGTTCCTATAATATCCTTATGCATATATTCGCTATGTATGGGGAATTTTACTTCTATGGAATAGATTCTGAGAAGTGGGGTTTGCAAGAGGAAGACTATTTTTAATTTGAAAGATATTTTCAGGTTTGCTTTTAAATAGGCTCTAACAAATCACTTTCCACTGGTACTGTAGGGCATATTTGTCTTTCTTTCTTAAACATCCTTCCTAAGTTAATGGCTTTCTCCTCAGGGAGAAGCCAGATACTCACTTTCCCAGCATCCCTTGTAGTCTGAATGCAGACATGTGATCTAGGCTCTGCCAATCAGACACCATAAAGACTTCACATTAGTGAGACAAAGATACAGGTCCTCATAGAGTCCAATCGATATTTCCAGCTTCTAGACATAGCACTGGCAGTCATGCCTCATTCTGGAAGTTTTGCTGCTCCATGACAGAGGTATCCTGTCAACCCCTCAGTAGCGGGAACTGGTTGATCTTCTCTTAAATGCACTCGCAGCTGTCAATCCCATTGCCTCTACCCCAGTTGAGGCCACCATGATCTCTTGCTGGGACAGCAGCAGCAAACTTCCACCTACTCTCCCAGTCCCTAGCATGATTAGAATCCATTTTCCACCCTGCAGCCTGAATGATCTTCCTAAAACTCAAATGTAATCATGTCACCCCCTTGCTTTTAAAACCTTTCATTTTCTCCCCTCTGCCCCAGGCTGAAGTTGCTGTTCCTTAGCCTGGCCCACAGAATCCTCCAAGAGCTGACCAGGGGTTCCCTCCCCAGGCATGCCTCTTTCTTCCCATCGAATTCTATACTGTAGTCATACTGAACATTTCTCAGGTTCTTGATGGTCCCATGCATTTTCTCACTTCTGGGCTTTTGCAAAAACTGTACCCTCTACTTTCTTCCCTTCTCTTTTGCCTACCTAACTTCTTCTTTTCCAGTTGTCAGCTTACATGTCACATCTCTGATTGCCCGGGACTAGATTACGTGTCCCTTCTCTAGATTACCAGAGCACCTCATAATTCTTATCTCTGTTTTCCACTAAGTTATATAAAGGTAGGGACAGTGACCATTTTGTTCCTTTCTGCATATTCAGTGTCTAATACAGTGCCTGGCACATAGTGGGTAATAAATTCAAGTTTGTTGGATTAATAAATAAATAAACAGATGAGACAGATACTATTATCATCATTCAGTCATAGGGTAACTGAGGTTTACAGAGTCTGTTTTCATAGTTAGGCTAGTTAACAGCGGACCTGGGACCAGAACACAGATCTTCTGACGCTTAATGTATTTTCAACTATCCCTCATTGCCCCCTTTAAGCGCAATTTATCACTCTTTAAGCTTAATAAACATCATTGTGATGCACAAAACCCCTGTAAGGCAGGTATCTCAACCTTAGCACTACTGGCATTTGGGGCCAGATAATTCTTTGTCGTGGGGCTGTCCTACACATTGGAAGATGTTCAGCAGTGTCCCTGGCCTCCACCCACTAGATGCTAGTAGTATGCCCCTCCTGCTTCTCTCCAGACATTGCCAAATGTCCCGTGGGGGCCAAAATAGTCTTCAGATAAAAAACAGTGTTCTAAGGATACCAGGCACAATCTGTTAAATCTCTACAGCTTTGGGTTGAGAATATAAGTCTCAGCACAGACACACCCCCGCCCCGGTGGAAAGATGCAAGTCAAGTGCAGATTCATGTCCAAACCTCGATCTTGCATCTTTTAAGCCACAGGTCACTGAGCCTCATTTTTCTCCGGTGCAAAACTGAGACGATAACACTCAAAATTGCAGGGAGAATTAGGGAGAAGGTACATAAAGAACTCAATAAGTTACATTAATTTAACTAAACCACTGCTCTCTTTGGGCCAATAGCTAGTGCGTCAATTCACCCAAACATGCATAAAGAAAACATGACGAAAGAGAGGAGTTAGAAATTCAGGGTGAACTGGGATGGGTTTGATGGCAGAAGGCTTTTGCATTCTGGGAGGCCAGGAAAAAACCCAAGTTTCAGGAATGAAAACAAGAATGACATTTGAACAAGCTTATGGGCCTGCTGCCTGTTACTTATTCTCATAATTTCATGGTTTTATGGAGAAAACAAATAAAAAAATCATACTTAATGGTATGTTACCACTTTTTAACATGATTACACACCCCAGATTGGATAGGTGGTGGACTTGGGGAGGCTGCAAGTTTCAAGATCTATCAGAAAGGGAATCAGGTGCTTAGCAGCTGCTCACATTCTCCCTCTCCTTTATGAATTTTAACGCATTTTTATTTAGTATTTGACATACTGTGTTTGTTTACAGATTCCTTCCATTTTGAATAGCAAGTCTAGAAAAAATATTTTTCTTCTAAGCATCTACCGTTTTTTTTGCTGACTTCCTACTTTGACACAACAATGCTGCTCCGGAAAATGCTTTTTAGGGAATTCCACATGGTGTCACTGCCTGAGGGTTCAAAGGATTAAACTAAAGGGATATAGCAATCCTGCTGGGAACAGTAGAACTCAATCCTCTAACTCCACAGAACTTCCGGCCCCTCCCTCTCTCCCTTCTCCTACCTGGGACTCCAGAATTGCTTACTCCCCTCTATTCCTAGTGAGATGCTCCAAAATGCAATCTTCTGCAACAGAGCCAGATCCTCTTACTTAGGTCTAAGGATGTCTACCTCCTGAACCCTAAACTTGAAGATATAAGGAAATAATATCCACCAAAAGCCATGCATTAAAATGTCCACTGTTAATACCTAGAATCTGTCATACAGAGTGAAGTAAGTCAGAAAGAGAAAGACAAATACCGTATGCTAACACATATATAAGGAATCTAAGAAAAAAAAATGTCATGAAGAACTTAGGGGCAAGATGGGAATAAAGACACAGACCTGCTAGAGAATGGACTTGAGGATATGGGGAGGGGGAAGGGTAAGCTGTGACAAAGCGAGAGAGAGGCATGGACATATATACACTACCAAACGTAAGGTAGATAGCTAGTGGGAAGCAGCCGCATAGCATAGGGAGATCCGCTCGGTGCTTTGCGACCGCCTGGAGGGGTGGGCTAGGGAGGGTGGGAGGGAGGGAGATGCAAGAGCGAAGAGATATGGGAACATATGTATATGTATAACTGATTCACTTTGTTATAAAGCAGAAACTAACACACCACTGTAAAGCAATTATACTCCAATAAAGATGTTAAAAAAAAAAAAATACTGGCCCAAACCTGGAAACATCCCAAGTGTCCATCACAGTGGAATGGACGGACTGCAGTAAATCCACACAGTAGAACGCTACAGAGCAATGAGAATGAACAGAGTACAACTTCATGCAAAGACACTGATGAATCTACCATTAACTAAGGAGAGGAGGCACAAAAGAGCGCATGTGGTGCTCTTCGGTGATGTTAAAAAGCAGCAAGACTAGTCTGTGCCGTTAGAAGTCAGCCTAGTGAAAGTCAGGAAGGTGGTAACCCTGTGTCCGGGGTAGTGACACGGAGGGCTTCTGGGGGCTGGTTACAAGAGTGTGTTCACTTTGTGGAGAACAGTTTCTCTTCTGTTTTGAATTTTATTTTATTTATTTTTTTATACAGCAGGTTCTTAGTAGTTATTTATTTTATACATATTAGTGTATACATGTCAATCCCAATCTCCCAATTCATCACACCACACCACTCCCCGCCACTTTTCCCCCTTGGTGTCCGTGCATTTGTTCTCTACATCTGTGTCTCTGTTTCTGCCCTGCAAACCAGTTCATCTGTACCATTTTTCTAGGTTCCACATATATGCGTTAATATACGATATTTGTTTTTCTCTTTCTGACTTACTTTACTCTGTATGACAGTCTCTAGATCCATCCACATCTCTACAAATGACCCAATTTCGTTCCTTTTTATGGCTGAGTAATGTTCCATTGTATATATGTACCACATCTTCTTTATCCATTCGTCATCAGAAAATCTACAAACAACAAATGCTGGAGAGGGTGTGGAGAAAAGGGAACCCTCTTGTACTGTTGGTGGGAATGTAAATTGATACAGCCACTATGGAGGAACAGTATGGAGGTTCCTTAAAAAACTAAAAATAGAATTACCATATGACCCAGCAATCTCACTACTGGGCATATACCCAGAGAAAAACATAATTCAAAAAGACACATGCACCCCAATGTTCATTGCAGCACTATTTACAATAGCCAGGACATGGAAGCAACCTAAGTGTTCATTGACAGATGAATGGATAAAGAAGATGTGGTACATATATACAATGGAATATTACTCAGCCATAAAAAGAATGAAATAATGCCAATTACAGCAACATGGATGGACCTAGAAATTATCATACTCAGTGAAGTAAGTTAGACAGAGAAAGACAAATATCATATGATATCACTTATATGTGGAATCTTAAAAATTACACAAATGAACTTATTTACAAAACAGAAACAGATTTCGAAAACAAATTTACAGTTACCAAAGAGGAAAGATGTGTGGTGGGGGATAAATTAGGAATTTGGGATTAACAGATACACACTACTATATATAAAATAGATAAACAACAAGGACCTACTGTATAGCACAGGGAACTGTACTCAGTATGTTGCAGTAACCTATAATGGAAAAGAATACATACATACATATGTATGTGTGTGTAACTGAATCACTTTGCTGTATACTTGAAATTAACACAACATTGTAAATTAACTATACTTCAATGAACAGAAAAAGAGCGTGTTCACTTTGTGAAAATTCACCGAGCTCTTCACTTACGACTTGTGCATTTTTCCGGATGTGGATTATATGTAAACATTCACTAAAAAAATCAAACAAAAAATAAAACGTTTAAAAAAAACCCCAGAAATTCCCAACATTTTTATTTCTTTGAAAATCCTCTTTCTTTCACTTTAGGCCTCTCTCTCATAAAAGGATATAGTCTCATAGCAAAATTATTTTAAGCTTTGATAACACTTTTCAGAAACTAGAAGAAGAGCTGAAAGATCTGAGTTCTAGTTTCCACTTAATTTTCCTATTGATTTCTGTGAACTGTGCATTAAGCACAGAATGTTACTGCCGCAAGATACCTCAGGGATCATCCAGTAAGTCTCCTCCAACACCTTCCTTCTCCATAATAGGGAAACCGAGGTCTAGAAAAATGAAGTGACTTACCCAGGGATGTGTGTTCTTTAGTAATAAAATGGCATGGAAAAAAATTTCAAAATGAAAGTGGCAATGACAGTTTGTGGCCCCAAATCTTCCCTGATTTCTCCTTCTATTTAAGAATGAAAAGATTACTGATAGGCAGAAGCAACTGGGTCATTATATAAATACAGAACTTTATTTAATTTGCTCAATTTAGATAAGAGCTAATGCTCTCATTTGGTTATTGTGAAACAAGATTGCCTTTTAACTGGCACTCACAAGATAGTTTCTCTTTGAGACTTAAAAAAAAAAGATGAAATAGGAGAGTGTGGGTTATGCTCCCATAACAAACAGCCCCCAAATCTCGGTAGTTTGAAACAGCTCAGGTTTATAATTATGCCACGTGTCTATCAAATGTCAGCAGGAGCTTTGTCAGAGGGGCCTTTTCATGGTCCTCTGTCTGGGACTCAGGCTGAAAATTAAGCCAGTCTCTGGATTGAGACTGGTTGTGATGGCAGTGGGGAGAGAGAATGTATAAAGGCACACACTGGCTTTTAAACCTTCTGTCTGGAAGTGACACACACAACTTCCACATCCATCTGTGCATCAGAGCAAGTGTCCTGACCACTCCCAACCTCCCATTGCAGGGAAGTACAGTCCTATGGCGAGTCGGGAAGGAGGGAGGCTGGAATATTTGGGAACAGCTCTAATAACTACCTCAAAAAGCAACTGAAATTTTCCCCCATGGGAGTCCCACATTTCCTCGTGAGTTTTACCGTAATCACTGAGACCTATGCTATTTAAATATATGATGGAGTGAAGATAGATAAACTCTGCAGAAAGTAGAACACAGACATAAAAGGCAGCATTGGCAGGTGTAAAAAAAACTCTTTCAACTGTCACTGAAATGATTTTTATGAAAGACACAAAGTGGTTTCATCTACCTTTCTGCAAATAATTTAGCGGCTGAATGATCAATACTCCTCTAAAGTGCCCAGGAACCATTTTGACCAGAGGCAACTAAATAAAAGAATTGCCCTCCAGGGCTATAACATTAAACTTAAATGAAGGCCGCTTACATGGATGCAAACAAAGGTGTCCCTTGTGGTCACTGTAAGGTTAAGACATGCATTTAAATGCACACTGGTCAAAAAGTAAAACTGGAATATAAGTAACAGTTTATTAAACACACACCACAATTTGGCTAGTTAGCAGGTGCCAATGCATGGTTTTTCTCTGGAATTAAATATCCTGTTTATGTGCTATCACACTTCAAATGATGCTGAGTTCAAATACTTTCTTTACAACTTGAAAAAAATGTTAATACATATAATACATCCTTCTGGTCCCTCTGCAGTAGGAACACTCGATGCTCTACAGTCAGATTATTTGTTAGTTTCAATGTCCAAGTATTTGTGTGTATCATGGTTATAAGACCAAACATGGACTTACGGTTGCATCAAGGAATACAGCTGATCTAGGTTATAAATGATCTTCCAGTTTTTTAATTCTTAAAGAAAATTTTTTGGTGAAAATTTTTTTCAATGTGTATTATGAGTGAAAAAGTGATATTCAGATATGATTCTGGAATATTAAATAACATTTCAATGTTAACGGCTTCTAATAAAGATATACATTTTGAGGACCACACCAAGGGTATGGGCTCCTGGAACAGAGGTCCAGGAAGGGCAGACAGTCAGGTGCAGATGGTAATTTAGTGAGGCCAGGCCAAGGTGGGCCAAGGTGGGCCAGCGGATGGCGTGAACAGTGGTGGTCAGGGGGGCAAGGAGAGGAAACAAAATGTGAGACAGGGTCTTGCCTGCTGGGTCAGAGGTAGTCCAGATACATGAAAGCATGCCAGGGGACAAATTTCTCTGACACCCTCTGAAGGACTTCTATCTTTCCAACCTAAGGTCTCCTTGCTTGTTACTATCTCCAATAGAAGTTTAGTCCTTCTGGGGCTAAATGTCAGCCTCATTCTTCTAAGAACTCTCTAGCTGGGGACAAAGGTCTTGCCTACCAGCCTGACTTAGACCTCCAAGGGTGGTCTCCATATTCACATTTGTTACCTCAGTGCCCGAGCTTGGCACATATAGGTGCTTAAATATTTGTTGAATAAATGAATTTTGAATTAAAAAAACATGAGCAGAAAAATGGAATCTCAGATAACTTTCGTGTCCCTATAAATGCTCCACTCAACCAGAAACGTAATATATCCAGTCAGCCAATCCCCAAACACCAAGCCAACTCTGGGCCTTCTCACCCCAGACATCAATAGACTATGTGGTGGACTGTGTGGTACCAGCCAATCAGAGAGTTTCTGTTTTTCTCTTACTTGCTCTTTATTCTTTATCCTATAAATGCTTCCTGCTTTCCGCCTCATTTTGCAGTTCTACAAAAAAACACTGTCTGCTTCACGAAGTGTTAAATAAAGTTCGGTTTCTATCATCTAAATTGTCTTCTTTAATCATTTTCAAACAGCTCTTACATAGGAACTCAAAGCCCCTTCGTTGACATTCATTTATGCTACAAGGTAGTTAGATTAAAAATGTCAACACTCTCATGATACAGAAGGAAGACCAAAGGTACAAGTATAATTTCATGGGGAGGAAGTGTGGAAGAAGAAGATTAGTAACCTCTTCAATTACATTGATCTTACTGTTGACTAGTGAAGAGTGAGGTAGTACATAATTTTGTAAATGCCACAAGCAGCAGAAAAACACCCATGTATAAATATATGGCCTTTCAAATAAATTTGACAATGAGTGCATTTTGAAAACACAGTAACTCTGGCCCCTCAGGGACAACACTCATCTTCAAACACCTAACTAAAATCTGGAGCAGATAAACACCTGAAGTTTGAAGCTGAACACCCTTAGGTTAGTATTTTATATCACCAAGAAAATAATAACAAAAGGGACACTGATTTTTTAAAAACACTTTCAAATACTCCAAGCTTTTTTTGCGGTACGCAGGCCTCTCACTGTTGTGGCCTCTCCCGTTGCGGAGCACAGGCTCCGGACGCGCAGGCTCAGCGGCCATGGCTCACGGGCCCAGCCGCGGAAACCCGCGTCCCCTGCATCGGCAGGCGGACTCTCAGCCACTGCGCCACCAGGGAAGCCCACTCCAAGCTTTAATGTACACTTTTTTTCCAAAGCACACATTGAAGACATCACAAACTAACATTAATATCTTCCTGCATTTATAACTATCCTTGCAAATTTATTGTGAGAACCCTAATTGGGAAGCAGTATTTTCAAAATGTGTTTTATCATCTCTAGAAAAGCTTTTGTCCCCTTTGCTCTCTGGCCGACAGTGCACATCTTTATGCTCCTTCTGACTGGATTAACAGTGGATACAAACATGACATTTCTGGGATGGAGACAGCAGACCAGACCAAACCAAACCAAATTCATGTTGCCCTTAAATTTCCAGTTTCAAAAGGATTCACCAAAGTTCTCAGCAGTTGTCCTTACTTTGGCTGTACATTAAAATAGTCTGTGAGGCTTTAAAAAAAATACAGATACTCAGACCCCAATAGAGACCATCTGTAATCTTTGGAGTGTGGAGCCCAGAAATTTGCTTTATCAGAACTCCTATATGATTCTAATCCAGTGCTATGGTCTAAATATTTTGTCCCCCTCAAATACATATGTTGAAATCCTAATGTCCAATGTGATGGTATTAGGAGGTGGGACCTTCGGGAGGTGAGTAGGTGAGAACGCAAAGTTCTCATGGATGAGATTAATGCCCTTATAACTGAGGCCCGAGACAGCTGCCCTGCCCTTTCCACCACATAAGTATACAAAGGGAAGTCTGCAACCTGGAAGAGAGTCCTCACCCAACCTTCATCTTAGACTGCCAGCCTCCAGAACTGTGAGAAATAAATATCTGTTGTTTATAAGCCACCTGGTCTGTGGTATTTTGTTACAGCAGCCCGCACAGACTAAGCCATCCAGCTGGGGTTGAGAACCCATCAGGCTACAACCATAGGAACTGAGAAGCTGATCAGATAATGTCTGTTACATCTAACTTTCTTTATTTAGAAGGCCCAAACATCTGTTAGCCTGGAAGTAATAGCTTGATGATGTTCCTCAAAGTTCTCATTTTCTTATCACCTTCATAATTTTTACCACATTCATGGATCTATCACGTGTCCTAGTCTTTAATTAAACTTTTTCTCTAAATTAAATTACATTTTTTTTGAAGCTCCATAAACATTTATTAACTAAAGAAGTGTCATCAAAATCCACACGAATACACAAGTTCTGTTGCAACTTAAAAGGGACTTTCCAAAGTCTTTAGCGGCAGTGGAATTTTGTACTGAACATCATTGAAGTAAGTAGTCCACTGGGCTGGGCCTCTGTTTTAGGGGACCATTGACGGAAACCACCCACCTTGCCCAGGCACAATAATAACTGCTTGCACCTGTTGTCTCACAACAGGCGGTCCCGATAAGGAACACGGTGCTGCCTCGGAAAACTAACTGGGAGAATTCGGGAGGGGTCAAAAGGAGGGAGGAGACACCAGCCCAACCTCCCAGAAACCCTCACCCTGGAATCCATCTTGGCTGAGAGATGCACAGGCGCCACCAGGAAGGACCGTGAGTTAGACCAAATATGGGCACAAGCAAGATGACTGGCCAGAGACAGCCTGGAAGCTAACCCCCTTACCATAAAACATGAGACTGCGAGCCACGGGGCAGAGCAGTTCTCCTGGGTTGCCTAACCCTGCTGCTCTAACCTCGAGCACCTCTTTCCAATAAAGTCTTTCGCTTTGTCAGTATGTGTGTCTCCTCGGGCAATTCACTTCCAAGAGTTAAAGAGACCACTCTTGAGCCCTAGAAGCAGGTCCCCCCCCCCACTTCCGGTAACGTGTGGACTTTTTGGTTATATGGCCTCTAATGTAAAGGTATTTTGCTATAACTGGATTTGACCTCTTCCATGTAAGAAGATCTAAATTTTAACGCAAAGTACTTTTGGGCTATGTTCTTCATGGCCGTTAGCACTGCTCAACTTGTTCTCATCTTTCTGACAGTTCACACTGGCATCAAAGGTGAATTCACGAGAGTAGAGGTGAGATACTGTTAGGCAAGTCTTTTTCTGACGAGCCTCAAGCATTGCTTCAAAATCAATATCGTCTGCCATTTTCTCTACATACCTGGGCAGGCTTTTGGGTCCCTGCGGCGCTTGTACTCAGAAAGAGGAGGGCGGCCACTGGCTCTTGCTACTGTTCGGTCTCTAGGCCCCAGGCCGTGGAACCGCCCACGCCAAATTTTGGGCTCTGAGAGCGGACAGGCCCCAGTGAATCTACAAGACACAATGGGATCAGAGGAGCCCGCAGGGGAGTTCAGGACGGCAGCTTCGGCAGCTCAGGATACAGCAGCAGCAAGCTCTCTGAAAGGCAGTGGCTGCTTCCCCACGCTCACATTCACCAACACACACGGAGCCGCACAGAGCCCTGAGCACGGGCTCTCGCGAGAAGCTGCCTCCACTCCTAGTCTGGAGTTGCCGAAACATCACGAGATCTAAGCATGGCCCCAGCAACCCTGGCCCGTTCTCCCGCAGTGACTGAGCCACGGACATTCCCATCCTCCACTCAGAGAGGTACTTTTGACTCCGCACTCCAGATAGGCATCCACATCTCCTAAACTACATTTTAAAACCGAATGATAATTAAAAACAAAAATTTTTATTACAACTGTAAATAAGAAATCAGTAGTATTTGCCATCAAGAGAAGGCAATGGGGGAGAAAGAAGAAAAGCAAAAACAAACACCCTTGTATTATTCAAAGTAAGCCAGACACTGTTGTTTGCCTAAAGGTATCCAGACAGAGGACTTCTCTCTGTTAACAAGGGATTGGAGAGTCTTGTTTAGTCACCTAGCACACTGACCCCTTGCCTCAGACCTAGGTCTAAGGCTTAGGGCTACTCTTGGCCATTAGGATTGTTCAGAAAAGGCAGTGTGAGCCAGTTTGTCCTGATGAAACATGAGGAGGAAATTTCCTGGAGCCTTTTGGGAAAAAAAACTTTTTTTCTCTCTTTTGAGAGACCCTGAAAGATAATGCATCTCTTCCTCTAGATGCCGACTGGGGCCAATGTTGAGTACAAATGCCCTCCCTGGAGCAGCCTCAGCCATGGGAAGAGCTGCTGCCAGCCCGAGAGTGAGGCCAGACACTAGAGGCCCCAGATCCAGCTCAGCAGACCAGCCAGGACTCCTCCCTCCTGCCCTCTAGGCTATTTCAGTCCTTGAGAACATCCTGAGTTGGGTTTTCTGTTTATAGCAACCAATCACATCCTAATACAGGGGAAAAAACAAGTGTTTAAAGATATACTAGCACCTGACAGAGACTTGAGGATTGGGAGAGAAACGGTAAAGGAGTGATATCCGTATTGATTCGAGGTCGTCTAATGGCATGTATATCCATCAAATAAGGTTATCTTAATGATATACAACCCTCACTTGGGAAGTGTTTGTCCTAGGTCGGGAGAGATTGATGGCTTAACAGAAACAAAGCTTCAATAGGCTATGCTTGACTTACGCTTACTTCTTGATAACTTTTCTCAATAAGAAAATCCGAAGTGCACATTGCCAGCTGCACTTCAACTCCCATAGGAGTCTTTGAAAGTGTGGGCTGGGGATGGGGGAAGAATAACTTAACAAAATAGTGTCTGTGCCTCTGGCGTTAAGCATGGAGCTCTCTGAGCATTTTCTAAGTCATATCCTTTAATATAATCATTTTATTTGGGGGAATCTAATGTTAAAAGTACAAAAAAACTATGCAGAAATATTTTAAATTTCTATATATTTTATAATAATGAAGTGACCTGAATGCCCAGCAGTAGGAGAAGATTAGGTAAATTATAGTACATCCACTTGTTGGCATATTAGACTACTAATTCCAATGATGTCTCCACTAACAATGCAATGGCATATAACCACTTCTCTATTAAACTGGTCTGTGGAACATGCAGAAAGAAATATCGTACAGTACTTTTTAAACCTTTTGACCACAACCCAGAGTAAACAGTTAACTGGAAAAAAAAATGCCCAATCTAAAAGTGGCTAGCTATGTTTTATTGAGGGACCTTACTGAGGACTGTAATTGGGGAGGCAGCCTCTCAGATAGCTCTGAGGAACTGTTCCAAAGAGGTAAGGGAGGAGCCGGGATATATAGGAGGTTTTGCGTGGCGGGGTGTGGGGGGGAGAACAGTAGTGGAACATCAAAAGATCCCTGCTAATCACAAAACACAGACATCTCAAGTTAATAATTTTAGTGCTTTTCTACCTATGGGAAGATGAAAGAGTCTGGGCTCCTTGAAACTATTCCTTTGATATGCATCTTAATTATCTAGGGTCAGTATCCAGTGTTTCCTCCATCCTGAGTCCTGAACTCCCGGCAGGGCACACCCACCATGGTTGGCAGTAGTGCCGTCGCTGATGGCTTGATGGCAGCCAACTTTTGTTGTTTACTGGAATGACAGGCAACCCTCTTTCTCCACACAGTTCATTTTGCCTCTTGACCCAGGACATCTCATACATACTTTTATTACTAACTCAACGGCTGCAGGAAGCAACGCTTGCCAATGCTGGGTGTCATGCATTTTGGTATTTTATATGAGCTTCCATTGGGTCTTTTCCAGTTCTTAGTTAGACCCACCACATGGGTTTCATCACCAATGACGGCTCGTGACCCTTCACGGATTGAGCATGATCCCAAAGATGGAAAAAGAACGAATGACAAAAACGTATGTCTAGAAAACATGCTCAGGGAGAACATGCCAAACTGTCAACAGGCTTGCAACTCCAAGGGATTTATTTATACTTTCCAATTTGTCTCTAATAAACTTTACTACTTTTTATAATAGAGATAATATTGCCATAGTAATTCTTAAGTGGTTCCCAAGGCTTCTCCTCTCCAAGCTAAGTAATCTCAGTTCCTCGCAATCCAATAAATTCACTTTATACCTCCTGATAAACTCCTGAGACCAAAGACAGGTGTGGCAGCAAGAGCCACAGGCAGCTCGTGAGCCTGAGCTCCACCCTGAACAGCTCTGGGCTTTAGCACTTCCTGACTCAGTGCCCCACGTGACCACTGCTGAATTATGTACACTTTAATGAGGAGATTGACGTCACAGTTATCTGAATCCTTGACTTCTCCTTTCCTTCCTTTCTTCCCACACAATTTTATTGAGTGCCTGTTATGTTCCAAATACTATTCTAAAGCTATATAAAAATATCTTTTTGTATTTTTCAGTTTTTCTATAATGAGCATGGATTTCTTCCATAGTTAGAAAAAAAACACACATTGTTTTAAAGGAAGACCTTAAGACATAGATCTTGCCTTCAAGGTGCCCACAGCCCAGGAAAGAAGGAGTCAGGTAAACAAATATGTCAGTATGGGACTTACCTCAGTCCCTTGCATGCCTGCTGCTCCAGCCAGAAAGTGGCTCCTCCTTTTAATTATTAGGGGCAAGGGGGTTTGTCTTTCTCCTTGCCCAGGACACCGTGAAATTCGTCTGACTCCCATCTCTGCCCCCACTCCTTAAATCTCCATTTCCATTTGCTGGTTGAGAGAGAGAGAGAGAGCAAAAGTGGAGAGAAGAAAGAGATAGAGGAGGGAGAGAGAGGCGTCTAGTCCAGCCCGAGCTGTTTGGATCCGAGGTGGATTGTACCTTGGCCGTAAACATCTGACTGAGGTTAGTGTTGGGGGAAGCCTGTGGTGCTGGGAACCCCTTGGAACTTTGCACCCTTCTGAGCTTGAACAGCGTAACACAGGCTAGGTGGTCCATCAGAGTTTATTTCCCTGGTTTTCCAAGTGCGTCGTGGATGGCCTGGCTGGTGACCTCTGGAGGAAAGAGACAGCGGTCCCGTAATGGTCTGGCATCAATGACTGCAGCCAGATCTTTCTGGTTATTTTCAGGTTTTCTCAGTTAATGAGTAATGTTCTAATGGTAGCTTCTTTTCAGGACATTAACTTCTGATTCTGCTATTTCCCCAAAGAGGTTCAAACAAGTTCGCAGACAGCAAGCTGGATAAGTCACTAGGGAAAACTGCATAATACTCTTAAATCTATGCTCCAGTGGCCGCTGTTCCTGTAGAATAATTGATTTATCACCATCTTGTTGAAGGAAGTGTCTGTTTGTTTTCCAACATGGGCAGCCTGTCAAAATGTAATATAATGCCAGGGGCAACTCCAGTCAGTCAGGGATATTTTAACTCAGCAATTCCTTAACCTTTTGGACTCTTGCTGTAATCAGAAAAATTTCCCCTCAGCATATTCTTTTAATAATCCCTTGGACACAGTCGTGGCAGATTCTGACACGTCTAACCATCACAGACTGCCCGGCCTGAGTGTTCACACAGCGTGTGTGCGCCTTCCAGGGCCACGGTTCTGCTGAATTGTGTTCTTCTGATATTTGTGGGGCTGCTCAGGGAAACAAGAGGTGTCCGGGAGGCTGGGTGGCAGGTTTCAGGGCTCTGGAAAACCTGGCGAAAAACATTTCTCTCCAGTGCCTCTTTTGTTTGCACATCATGATGAATATTCCTTTGGCCGTTTTATAAACAGACTGCTAAAATGTCACCTTTTTAGAAGTGTGAGCGGCTTGTTGCAGAGGACTGCTGGCAATCAGGCACACCAGGGGCAGGAGGTGCCTTGAGCCTGAGTTGGCGATTTGACAACAGCAGGCTGTTTGTCTGAAGAGTTGGCCAGCACTGGAAAATGTCAAGGTACCATCTTTCACGCAGACAGAAAAAACAAAACAAAACGAAAGCAAAAAACCCTGCTGATCCTCTGAAAGTCAAACAGGGGTTTCTGTGTGCACTTTCGTCTCCATGAATGTCTCTCAGTCCTGTGTGTGAGAAGCATGGAGGGCGGAGCAGCAGAGGTAGTCTTAGAACCTGGGACAGGAGGGCCCAGCTGGTCTAGAAAGGGGGTAACCCCACTCTCCTCCCCCAGCCTTGTCTCTCTTAGGAGCAATGAACAATAGCTCATGGAATGAAGCAGACAGATAAAATGGGGTATTTACCAACCCAAACAGCCGGTCTGTAGAGTGCGAATGAATTAGGTCATCTCGATAATACATTTGGGATCCCCAGAAGCTTAACGTATTGTGAGGCAAAGGAGCATATTATTTGCATTCACGCTTGTTCAATTAATGCAGAAATTAATTGTAACTGGGTTCAGGCCCATCCACGCCAGACAGAAGATGGAGTCTGTTCTGCTTTGCTCATTAGCTAAACACCATTGATGGAATTCCATCTGAATTCCAGAAATTCCCAAGAGACTCATAAAATATACCTTAGTTGCTACACAGGACACGCTGGAAAATGGGAAAATAAAAGTCTTAATTTGTAAACTGAGGAAAAATACTGGACGCCTCAGGAAAGGAAAATGCCCAGGACTCCCTAAGCTAATGGGAGCTGGTCCTCCAGACAGAAAGCCTGTTTCCATTCAGTGGCTCCCAAGACCTTATGTTCAGCAGGCCCAGAATTTTCTCAGCTCAACGGAGCCATGCTTGTTGACAGACACACCTGCTTTACATTTGAGTGGCTCCGATGCAGCGATTTTTCACTGGAAGCTTACAGATTAGAGTCACAACCCATTGCCTCCCATTGGTAATGAATGATTTAAGAGCAGTGCTGTCCCATACAGTGACCGGTGGCCACATTAAGGACTTGAAACGTGACTAAGTCCCAGCTGCCATGTGCTGGAGGAATACAATACACACCGGGTTTCAAAGACTCAGGACACACCTGAAAATGTTGCATAACTCATTGATGTTTTATATCGATTACAAGTTGAAGTGATAATGTTTTGGAAAGAGTGAATTAGATAAAGTATATTATTAAAATTAGTTTCACCTGTTTCTTTTAATCCTTTTTAATGAGGCTCATAAAAAATTTAGTCACTTATGTGCATTATAATGGATAGCACATTGTTAATGATTTCGTTTCAAGTGTGTAAAGAGTCATCAGCTCCATTTCCCACACCCCGTCAAAAATCTTCTTTTGGGATGATTTTGAAGTCCTTTTAGTGAAACACCAAGCTTTTTTTGTTGCCAGAATTAGTGACAACTTTCAAAATCCAGTGACTTTTAAAATGGGCTATGACTACTCAGTAGATTTGCGCTAGGAAACCAGGAAAGAAACATCGGTCAAAGGGACAGTCCCACAAAGATGTTTTCAGTCAAACGTTACATTTTCTTCACCAACATCTTTCCACTTCTCCACCTGCCATCACCCCAACAATGCACAAAATGGAGGTTTGTCTGAGCCCCACTGTACAGGTCTGACACACATAAATAATTGTCTAAGTGTTATACCAAGATTTTACATACCAATAGGGCTGGATTCCTTTCAGACATAAAATACTACGGGCAAAAGGAACACGGGAATTAGTAAAGAGACTCTAAACCTGGAGGCAATGGAAGGACATGATATCCATGAAATCCTGCAAGTATCCAGCCATTCACAGCCATCTCTCTCTGAGGAGATAGTGTCAGTACCTAAGAAAGGTCAGATTCCAAAATTTCTGCCTAGATAAATTCATTTTAATGCTCTTTACATATTATCACTCCGTCAAGCTCAGAGGTACATGAGAAAGAGCCTATGAAGAAATTGAACCAGAAGGATACTGTATTCAGGAACCAAGATGCAGATTTGGGGAAAGTGAGGGATTAAGTGAAAAAGTCAGCTAACTGAAAAGTGAGACCTTGGAAGTTCCCAGCAAGCTGAAGATCAGAGGATCTTCTCTGGAGAAACTGAACCACCACAGAATAAAGATGTCCAGAAATTGACATTTTAGGGTCGCTGTGAAAAAGCCAGATGGCCATACAATTGCCCCACAGTAAAGCCCACCAACCAACAAGCTTCATTCAAACACACAGTGTAGCTTAAGCTGAATTACAATATCCAAGGATGACAGCCTTTTAAAGGAAAGCCTCTGGTATGAAAGGGAAAAATCAAAGTTAAATATGAAGCCAAAAGTTAGAGGATAAAGAGATGATACAAAAAAACAGAATAAAACTTTAAATCCAGAAAGAGAGAATAGAAAAAGAAAATACTGGAAAGGAAATTATATATTAAAAACTAATAATAATATAAGAAAACTTATCAGAACTGAAGGACATGAGTTTTCAGATTGTAAAGGTCTAAGGAATGAATGAAAAAGAGCTATGTATCAAAGCCCATCACAAAATTAAGGGTCTCCAATGCTAAACAGAGGCACTCTAAATCTTCCAGAGAGAAAGCGTGTCACATATAAGAATTGGAGGTCAGAATGACATCAGATGTCTCAACCACAGCATTTAAAAATAAAGGACAATAAAACAAGTTCAAAATTTTGATGGAAAATTATTGTCAACCTGGAATTCTATACTCACGCAAATTAGTACCTTAATATGAGGATAAGCTAAGGACATTTCAGACATGTTGTCTCAAAAATTTACTTTTGATGCTTCTCAGAAGCTACTAAAGGAAATGCTTCATTAGAATGAGAGAGTAAACCAAGAAAAGAAGAAGACATGGGGTCCAGGAAACAGGGGAACAGGGAGAGAAGAGAGAGAAGAGAGGACTCTGAAAGAAACATCCCTGGGAGGAAAATGGATTGGATGCACTATGGATCAAGTTTGACAAAGTGGGGCATTGTACTGAGAAATGTCTTACAGAGCTATTTGAGGTATGGGAAGAGGTGAGGGAAGATCTAGCTAGTAAACAAATGAAATGAACAAACGGAAAAAGAGACAATAACTCCAGATAAAGCAAGTTTGTAAAGAAAAGTTGTGTGTGTGTACTCTAATTGGGATTTACCTGCATCTAGTAGATAAGGGGAAAAATGAATGAGGGGCCTAAGAGAGACAGAATCCCATTTATTATAACAATGTCTAAAATCACTATCCTTGATTCTGGGGAGGAGATTTAGGGAGAAGGAAGCATGAGTTAACTAGGCAGAAGGTGATGTCACTTGCTGAGACAGAGCAATGGAAAATAAGCAGATATGGGGAAACACTAGTTTGTCTGCTTAATTCTGGACATGTTGCATTTGAGGCGCTTATAGGTCACGCAGGTGGAGATGTTGAGCAGGAAGGGATATACTGGTCTGGAGCTCAGAAGAGAGGACAAGGCTGAGGACATCTAACTGAAGGTGGTATGGGTATGAAGATGGTAAATGACACTGCTGACGTTACACGGGGAGGGGATGTAAGGTGAGAAGAAAATAGGGTCTAGGAACAATTCCTGAAGAATGACACAACATCAGGGTGAGAGAAGGGGAATGCATCTGGCAGAAGAGATTGGGAAGGGAGGTAGGAGAGGTAGAGAGTGTGGCTTCATGGAAACCAGAAGACTTCCAGACCTAATATGAGGGTAGACCCCACTCCCCATAATATGTTCTTTTCTAGTTGTACTTTCCTTCCTGTACTATAATGAGATGACAGTTTATGCGATCGATTCATTTGTTCATGGAATAAATATTAAATGAGCACCTACTATGTGCCCAAACTGTTCTAGGATGTAGATACAGCAGGCACAAAACAGACAAGGCCTGTGTTTTCATGAAGTTTATCTTCTAGGGGGGATTAACTGGTGGAGATAGTAAGGAAGGAGGAGAGGAAGGGAGTGGTCAAGGGTGTGAAATGCTTCTAAGGATTCAAGAACAGTGAGGACTGAAGAGCAGCCACAGGGTTTAACCACGTGGAGCCGAGTTCATAGGAAGCATTAGTGTGGAGGACAGAAACCAGACCGGAAGGGCTAAGGAACAAATGATGAACCCGTCAAGAGAGGAAATGTGGACAACTCCTGTGGGAAGAAAGAGCAAGAAGGGTGGGAATAGAACAGTGCCTGCATGTATCTTCTTACGGGGAAGACTTCGGTCGGGAGTGATTGGTACATGTTTAACAGGTGACAGGAAGGATCCAGGTTTGAGAATAAGATTGAAAAAGTAGAAAAAAATAAGGGCAGATACTGAGTAACGTGAAATTTCTGAGAAGAGAGGTGGAGGGAGGGACCTGAATGCAATTAGAGATTTGCCTTTGCAAGCAGAAGGGACTCCTTCCATCATATTAGAGTGGCAGAGATTTGAGGAAAATGGGGAAATTCAAATAGTGGTGACAGAAAGAGTGTTTGGAGATGGGAAACATGTGCATTTTTTATTCCCTGACCTTGAGGGAGGGGCATTCATTGTCTCAGGAGGAGCAAAAGAGGAAGAGAAGGAGAAAGGCAGGTGACGTCAACAAAGCATTCAAGCAAAGGCACTGGAAGGAGAGGAGGCTGAGGGCCAGAGATGGGATGCTTGAATTACTGATTTTAAAAGATTTGTGGGGGCTTTCCTGGTGGCGCAGTGGTTGAGAGTCCACCTGCCGATGCAGGAGACATGGGTTCGTGCCCCGGTCTGGGAGGATCCCACGTGCCGCGGAGTGGCTGGGCCCGTGAGCCATGGCCCCTGAACCAGCGCATCCGGAGCCTGTGCTCCGCAACGGGAGAGGTCGCAGCAGTAAGAGGCCCGCGTACCGCAAAAAAAAAAAAAAAAAAAAAAAAAAAAAGATGTGTGGGCAGGGATGGGTGAGCTTGAGTCTAGGGAAAGGTCATTGGAAATGAAGTTCAGGAAGTGCGTGGCCGAGGAACTGAATGATCCTGCAGGGTGATGCCCATGTAGCCAGGAGGATGGGAGGAGATAGAGCGGAGAGGAAGGCGGGGCCAAGGTCCTCAGTGCCAAAGCCTTTAGGTGACTGGCCTGGTTCCTGAGAAGTGAGACTCCACTCAGGGACTAAAAGGGGAACAGGTGAATCCCTGAACAAAAATCTTGGCAGTCGGAAGAAGGTGTAATGCATCCTGGGAGGAAATCCCCAAATGTTGGCCATGGGTTATTGACTGTGGTCCTCAGTAGCGCTCTGTGTGAGACCAGCCTGCCTTATGGGACCAGCCCTGGAGTTGGGCCCTGGGACTTATTGTTCCCTTCTACCTTAAAGCCCCATAGTTTACACTTACATGGTACTTCACAGTTTACCTAAAGCCAGAGGCCTGGGTGTTGTGTCAACAGTGGCTTCTGTCTTTAGACAAAAAGCCACAGGTCTCAAGTAGTGTTTGGGGCAGGTCAGGCTTGTGTTCCCTTAAGCTGCAGGTAGAGGGACACAACCCTTATGTTTAGAATAGTGCATCCGTGTTTCTGAATAGTGCTGTAGCTTATACTAGAATCACCTGGAGGCATGTGACAACATGGATCACTAGGTCCCGCACCCAGAATTTCTGTTTCAGATAGTCAGGGGTGGGGTAGGAGAATTTGCATGCCTAACAAGTTCCCAGATGCTGCTGCTGACCTGGGGACCATATTTCGAGAACCACTGGTGTTGAGCACTGTTTCTAAATTCTGGCTGCACTTTGGAATCACCCGGGGAAATTAAAAAACTCATGTGGTCTGGAGTGAGGCTTGAAAATCAGGAATTTTCAAAGCTCCCCAGATGATTACAAGGTACAGTGAGTGTTGAGAGCCCCCGGTTTAGAGTATGGGCCCTGCCTGAGAAAAGCACATGGGACAATTGATTTCTTCCACTCTTCAAGCAGCCATAGATAATTACTTAAGCTATTTGGACATTCACTTTCCAAGAGATAGTTCATATAATGAGCTACCGTATCTGGGACTTATTTCCTTATTTGACTTTGTGATTTTTTTTTTTCAGATCATCATAGAGTGTGCTTTTCTAGTGCAGAGGGGATTGTGATATTTGTTTATCTGATTAAGACAAATCTGCAGTTTAAAGGGACATTGGAAAATGTGGTATATTTCATTTCATTAATGGAAGTGACATGGCTCATTAAGTCCCACCAGTAAGTTTCCACTTAAAAACTGTGTAACTTCCTGGTCAGACTTGTGGGGCTTCGTGTCCTTGAAAAACACATTTCACTCTAAGAATTTATAATTTGGAACCCACAGACCTTGCTTCTAGGTTGTCTGCTTTAAGGAGCTAATAGCAACTGGGGCAAAAGTGCTATGCAGTGCTTTTTGCACTCAGGAAGCCATCTTTTTTTTTTTCTTTCCTATTTCTCAGTTGATGTATACTTGGCCAATTAGCCCTCTGCTGTTGACCATTATAGCTCCTTCTCTAGGGTCCATGATTCTGGGAGTTTAGAGTTGTGGCCAAGTTATAATGAGGTCCTTCCAGTATTCTTATAACCAAATTACATTAAATAAACTTCAAGGGCTAACTCCAGATTCCTCAGCACTTTTTTCATTCTGTTTGTTTTTTTTTTTTGAGCCTCCAATGTAACATTGTAAAACCTGTTTGCGGTGCTATTGAGGAGTATGGATTTTGGAGTCTGAATAGCGGGGCTTAATTGCTAGCTAAAACACTTCACTTTTAGGATAAATTACATAACTTCCCTGAGTTTTCATTTCCTTATCTGTAAAATGGGAATATTAAATGACCTGGCTTAACTACTTCACAAGTTATTGTATCGAAAGACACCATGTGTGGGAACGCTTTCTGTAAACTGTGAAACAAAATACAAATGTTAATTGATGGATTTCTACCACAGTGATCACAGAATGTAAAATTCTGGAAAGTGGGTTTTTAGGGACAATTGAGGCTTCAGTGTAAATATTTTCATTTCAATTAGAGTGGAAACAAACACACTTTCCTCCTGTGTTCAGCGATCCTGGGACCAGACCAAATAATTTACCTGCTTGCTCCAGGAAATATTTTGCTCCTGGAAAATAAGACTGAGAGTCAGTGAAAATGACTTACGTACTAAGCGTTAACAACTTGCCCATCAAGATTCTTTAAGACCCTGTCCTCCCTGTGCCCAACAACCCAAAGCTATTGTGTTGTAAGCTCTGCCCAATCTGTTTCCTGCCTTCCAAGGCTTTTATCCCCAAGTCATTTATCCCTCTTAAAATCCTCTAAATATCCCCCCCTTGAGTTTCCCCTTTTGAGACACAATCTTGTCTGTCAAGGTGATGTTCTCTCTTATTACAATAAAGCTAAGTAAAGCTTAGTTTTTCCTAATTAACAGGTTTTTCTGGTTAAAAATAAGGAAGTTGACACAGTATTGTTGAAAAATCTCTCCCTCTATCTGTATATATGTATGTCTATATATATGTATATGTATATCTATATCTATCTATCTATCTATCTATATAGTATTCCAACTTTCTTCCATAGCAGGGATGGCTTAGTATGAACATAAAGGAATTTTATCTATTTCCAGATACTATTCAGTGCCCTAGATGATCTTATAGACGATCGATTTTTCATCTAAATGCATTGTCCGCAAAACAATTATTCCAAACCTCTGGATAGTTGAGCCTTGGTGAAGTGAGAGCAGAATAGAGTAGGATTCAAAGCTGGCTGACTCAGAATATCTGGGACTGGAGCCTAGAAATAAGATAATTCAAGTTCCATGGGGCTTCTGATGCTCAACCAGGGCTGAGATATTTGGTTTAATGTATTATTAATTATGCAGAGTTGAGGTTCTCAAACTCCGAGGTACATAAAAAGTCTTCTGAGGAGCTTATTAAAAAGGCAGATTCCAGAGCCCCAGAGATTCTAATTCAGAAGAATAGGGTGGAGCCCCAGAATCCATATGCTGACTGATTAAGCATCTATAGTCTTCTGTAGCTAACATTTTGAGAAGCGCTGATTGAAGTAGGGGAAGTAATATTCTCAGAGCTGCAGGAAACTGGTTATGATTATAGTCTTTAGATAATAGCAAATAATGAGATACCATTTCCTGAAATGACACTTTTTAATTCCGGGCTTTATTTTCCTCATTTGCAAAATGGGATTGATAAGATTTATTAACCATAAGAGGTGCCCATTTTTTTCTGTGGCAGGACCCTGACTAAAATCTGCAGAATGAAAGAACAATTGACAAATTTATGAATTAAGATCCTGTTTTGAACTATATTGTGTTAACATTGCTAAACTTCTTTAAATTCAATGTGTTGCCTTGAATAAAATACCCATTCTCTAGGAATACGTCAAAGTACGTATAGGTTTCTCAAATATATTTGATTTTTGTTCATCTTGGAATTTGAACTTAACCAGTGCTTTCATAAGTTCACAAATAGCATACAAATTCTTAAGTTAACAAACAATTGAGCTACTAAAAATACCAAGTGCTATAGGATATGGGTAGAAGGGATGTGACAGGGGTGTAATAATTATAAAATAAGGTCAACCATAACAAATAAACAACAAAAAAGTTATGGGTCCGAAGGAGAGGGGACAATTACAGGAGAAGATGGCATGTTTAAAAAGTAAAAAGTATGGTATGTGAATTATATCTCAATAAATCTCTTATTAAAATGTATATTTGGACCCCAATACCACTTCTGGGTATATATCCAGGGGAGTTGAAATTGAGATCTCAAAGAGGTATATGCACTCCCATGTCCACTGCAGCAGTATTCACAATAGCTGAGCTACAGAAATAACCGAAATGTCCATCAACAAATGAATGGATAAAGAAACTATGGTATATTCATGCAATGGAGTATTATTCAGCCTTGAAAAACAAAAGAAGGAAATCCTATTGTATGTGACAACATAAATGAACCTGGAGGATATTATGCTAAGTGATAAAAGCCAGAAGGACAAACACTATATGATTCCACTTATAAGAGGTATCTAAAATCATCAAATTCATAGAAGTAGAGAATAAAATGGTGGTTGCCAGGGGTTGGGGAAGGGGAAAATGGGGAGTTGTTCAATTAGTGTAAAGTTTCAGTTATGCAAGGTGAATAAGTTATAGCAATCTACTGAAAAGCATTGTGCCTATAGTTAAGAATACCGTATTGTGCACTTAAAAATGTGTTGAGGATGGATTTCATGTTGTGTTCTTACAATGACAACAACAACAGCAACAGAGAGGTACAAGGAAACTGCTGGAGATGATGACACGTCTATTACCTTGACTGTAGCGAGTGCTTCACGAGTGTATGCATATTAAATTGTATCCAATTTATTAAATTGTATACATTAAATTCATTAAGTTGTATACATTAAATATGTGCAGTTTTTGTATACCAATTATACCAAAATAAAACTGCTAAAAATGAATATTTGGGAAAATATAATAAAATACAACAACCAAGATAGAAGTTTATTTCTTTCCTATAGAAAACAAGCCCCAAGATAGTCAATTCAGGACTGATGTGGTGCTCCAAGGGGTCAGGGAACCAGGCTCTGTCATCTTCAGCATGTGGCTTCCATCCATGGTTTAAGATGGCTTCTTGAGTTTCAGCCACCACATCTGCATCCCAGCCAGCAGGAAGGAGGAAGGGGAGGGCAAAAAGGTATGGGTCTTTTCCCTAAGGTACTTCCCAGAGGTTGCACACATCACATCTTACATCTCATTGGCAGAATTAAGTCACATGGCTCCCTAACTAAAAGGGAGGCTGGGAAATGTAGTCCTTATTCAGAACAGCCCTATGCTGGCTAATATTCAGTAGGAAAAGATTGTCTCTTATTAAGAAGGAGGGAGAGGACAAATTGACAATCTCTGACACATGGACATTCTGTAGAGGGCCTTGAATATCATGTTAGAATAGTTTGTACTTAATTTTTCAAGCAATTCGGAGACAGTAGCTTATTTTGAGGCAGAAAGGAACATTATTTTAGGGATATAATCAATCTCTGGCAGTGATGTGTAAGATGGATTGAAATGAGGAAAAACTAGAAGTAGGGAGGCCAGTTAGATGATCACATTAGACAAGCAAGAGGTGATATAATGTGGACGGTTTAGGACAGCAGTGGGAGGACTAGGGCAGAGACACTCAACTGAAAGAATAGGACCAGAGAATTTGACAACTGAATTTATCATGTATATGGGCAAGGAGGTGAGAGAGATTGCCAAAGTTTGATCATCACTTCTCAGAATGGGGGTTCACAAACTCAAATGTCTACAGGGATCCCAAGGGTCCAACAGATAAGTAATTGAGCAAAATGCACTCCCACCTCCCTGAAAGAAGGCAAGGAAGTAGGTGGGGGTCTTCTGGGTGCTGAGCATCAGGAAAGCAGTTTAGGCCCATGGAGGCATGTAGCTCAGATTCTGAACAGGACTGGGCAAAAAGGAGGGGAAAATACCACTCCTTCTTTTGAGTCTCCTATAGCAGAAGACATAAACCATTTACCGATATCTCCCATTTTAAAAATCTCAAACTATACTTCCTCTTAAGGAAGTATAAAATACCAGACTGTGGCTATGTAATCACTTCTACCTTCAGCCCCTAAAATGGGTATTAATTATATAATAAAGCCAGCATTTTCTTTTTGGCCACACTGTAGGGCATGCAGGATCTTAGTTCCCCAACCTGGGATCGAACCCATGCCCCTTGCAGTGGAAGCACAGAGTCTTAACCACTGGACCACCAGGGAAGTCCCCAAAGCCAGCATTTCTAAATGCCCTAACAATACATAAGAGATAACATTTATGTACAGTTTT
The DNA here is from genome assembly GCF_003031525.2 of Neophocaena asiaeorientalis asiaeorientalis. Lineage (NCBI taxonomy): Eukaryota > Metazoa > Chordata > Mammalia > Artiodactyla > Phocoenidae > Neophocaena > Neophocaena asiaeorientalis. Next base: position 9,706,753 of record NW_020175528.1, read on the forward strand.
GTGGTTTTTAAAGTACTTTTTAAAAAAATCCATTTAATTACTCCCTTAAATGTAATTCCCATTTCACGTGTGAGAAGACTGGGAAATAGTCACGTTGGATAACAGTCAACTTGGTGGGAAGGGTTGAGGCCAAGATCCTAATCAAGGTCTTCCTACCTCCTAATCCCAAGGTCTCCCACCTTTGCTACGTGAATGAGCAGGAAAATGGACATTTCTAGACTCTGTGTGTGTGTGTGTGTGTGTGTGTGTGCGCGTGTGCGCGTGTGAACGCACGCACACACTGTGCACCGTGCTTATTGCAAAGAACTGAGAATTCCCCCAAGTGATCTGGGAATCATGATTAACTTGTCGTGTTAGAAAAACTGTTCCAGTGTAGATGGGTAGCCAGTGTTCACTGTGATATGAGAGCTGTCTCTCCAGCTGGGACACTGAGCCCTGGTGATGTCTCTAACCTTCCTAAATCACTTGTACATATTCTCTTGGTTGATGTGACAACTCTCTCCTCTTGTTGCTACTGATTTGTGCCGGTGCTTGTTGCTACTGACCTTTCATGGTGTTCACTGAACTGGCTGAGACTCTGGATTGGCTCATGGCCCATCTACGTTTTCTTAAACTCTTCCTATCTAAGCTCACAAAGATATAAACCATGCTTTGAGTTTCGTTAAGAGAATTAAAACTCGGCTAACCTAGAATAAAGTATATCTGGTAAGTATAGAAAAGATGAAGTGTACTACAGTTGTTGATAACATGAGGAATTTGGGAACAGCCCAAATATCTCATAGTAGGGCCTTATACGTCCTATTTGTTTATCATCATGAGCAAATAATGATAGATCTATGCAATGAAATGTTATTTTCATTGAAAAATGGTAGTTATAAAGACTACATAGCCACACCAAACAATATATTATATAATGAGGGGGGACGAAGCAGTTAAGAAATTGAATGTGCTCTGCAGTTTTTATTACGTGAAGAGGATCAGAATATGCCACCCCAAAATATGCCACTTTGGTATAGTATTGCTATGAGCTGAAGGCAATAAAAAAGCAGCAAATATAGAAAGAACTCTCTGCCCTTCCTTTATTTGCCTAAAAGCAGGATATAAATTTTGCTTTGCGAAGATGTTCCCCCTCCTTGCTCCTGGACCGGGAGGAAAACCACCATTATCACGGGAGACAGAAAGCCGGCCCTGAGATGAGTCTGCACAAACAAATCTTACTGAAATAACTTATCTTCCATTAGTTTCCCCATATATTTACTTTCCTACAATTTACCACTGCCAGGAGCCCAACCCCCTTTTCCTTTGTCTTGCACTTCCCTACAAATTTATCACCCTTTGTTAAAATGGTATATTTGCCCCAAATTCTAACCACCCCTCAGAACTGCTCACTACTGGGTTCTCCAGTGTGTATGAGCACTGCACACATAAATAAACTCTCTTTTATTTTCCTGTTAATCTGTCTTTTTAATTTGCAGAGCCCCAGACACTAAACATAAGAGGGTAGAGGAGAAACTTTTTCCTCCTCCACACATGTTAAATAAAAAGGAAAATGGCAGAAAGGAAATATACCAGCATGATAATATTGGTTATGTAACATATAGCACAAACAGAAAAAAGTCTTGTCCAAGCAACATTTTGTAAGGACTGCAGATTAACTGAACACCAGCATCTCTACTGTTGCAAACAGATTTGGTTTAGGTGTTGATCAGTAATAATACCTGGAGGGGTACTTTCATTTAGAACTTGATAAGGAGAACAGAACTTGATGAGAATGACTGAACCCAGGCTATGAAGCAAGAAATCTGCACAGTTTTACAAGAGAGTTGACAAAAGCATGATGATGAGTCAGGTTCTGAGGTCAGATTATTTACTATTTGCAAGTTGCTTAACTTTTTTGTGCCTCAATTTCCTCTTTTTTAAAATAGGGATAACAGTAACTTCCTGCTGTTGCTGAGGAGTAAGTAATCCTGCCTGTATATGGTAAGTACTCAGTATAAGCTACTAGAAACATTTTGATAATGATTCTCTTTCTTTTCTTGCTAAGAAAATGATGATAATCCTTAGCCATGTGTAGCCAAAGAATGGCTGTATCAAGTGTTTGGCAACTTGATTGCCCCCCCCACCCTGTTTGATAACCTGGGTGACATAGCCCTGGAAGTTTCTCTCTCTGGTCTGGGAGATCTGGGGTCTCTCCTTTGGGTGGAAAATTAACTCTATGTGTGGGGTCCAAAATGAAGATGATTTCCACAAGTGGGCAGAAAAACAGATGCCATGATATTTCCTATGAGACTCTGTCATATGCTCTTTCCCACTCTGCAGCACACAAGGGTATTAGAGCTTCGACACGCACCCTTCATCATGTTAGGCATGAATAATGGGTGGGATGGAAGGGCTACGGGTGAGTCAAATGCAGGAGGCAGAAAGTGTCAGGGGACAAAATAGAATGCTGGACAAGCAGTCAGGCCTTGTGACCTTGGGCAAATGGATTCACTCTGACCCTTAGTTCCTCTCCAGGTAAAATGAGGGGACACGGCTGGGTAGATTCCTTCTACCACTAACATTCTATGAGTCATTGCACCCCTCCCGGCAATCAATTCTGAAAAGACAGAGGAAACACTGCAGGTTCTGATAGCCCTCCATTGACTCATGTTATCCCAGGCAGATTGCAATGTCCCTCAAACCTTTTCTTTACCAGTTAGTCTGAGTAATACTCAAGGCTGAGTTTAGGCTGGAGTTGGGAGCAGAGGACCTGAGCCCCCACTTGTACAGACTGGGGGCTCTGCCTTTATTGGTTGTCTTCGTTGTCCTGGACAGTTGCTGCCTCATCTCTGAGAGACTTTCATGCTGTTAACTCTGCCTCTTTCTCCCAGCACCCTGCGGAACTGTGCTGGCTGATTTCTTCATTTACTTTTCATAAGTTCAGTTTGCTTTTGGCTTTAACTTGGAGGCTTGGTGCTGAAAGAAAGGAGACAATATTTCCTCTACCCAGAGCTATATTTTCAGGGCACAGCTGCCTAGACCCATGAGAAATAAGAGCGGGGGGGGGGGGGGAAAATTCCCTGGCGGTCCAGTTCTTAGGGCTCTGCGCTTCCAGTGCAGGGGGCCTGGGTTCGCTCCCTGGTCGATTCCACAAGCTACACAGCCGAAAAAATCCAAGAGGTAGGTATCTATGAGATTGAGATCATGGGCAAATCCCACCCGGCTCCCTCCTGGTGGGGGAAGAACCCAGTGAGAATTTACTCTCTGGAAGGTGGAGTCCAAAGAGTTTTGTGGGTGCTTGCTGTGTGCTGGTGTCTTATTGGGTTGAAGGGAGAGCTCTTTTCTGGGTGATGGGTGGAGCTGCCCATCAGCTGTCTTTGCTCGACTCCCAAGTTCCTGTGACTGACCGCCTGAGGTCTGGAAGAGGCCTTAATCTTTGACTGATGGGATGTTGGAACTGGAGGGTCCCCGAGAGCTGTTGGGCAGTGTGACCCTGAAGCCCTGTTTGGTGCTACCCTGGAAAACTGTAACACCAATGCTGATGCGGAACTCACTGTGGGAGGCCTTCTAGGTGGATTAGGGACCTTGTCATTTCATATTCACGTTGTGTGATCAGTACACATACACCCACAGACTCGTGTGCAAAGCAGGTGACTGGAGAATGGATGGCCTTTTTACCAAGGCATTTGAAATATTCTCTCCAGGACAGCAAATAGCAGTCTGGAAATAATAGCTATGTGTACACAGTATTTACTGAGCTCCTATAATGTGCCAAGCACTTAATAAGGATTATATCATTTAATGTTCACTGTAATCTCATCAGTATGGGGCCACTTTTATCCACATTTTGTGAATGGGAAAACAGAGGCCTAGAAAATTTAAATAACTTTTCCAAACTCACCAAGATACTAAACAGCGAAAACAGAATTTTAATAGAAGTAATCAGTCTATGGAACCCCTGCACCTATCAAGAAAACTGAACTGCTTCCCCACATGTGATCTCTGTCCCAGTGACATGGTTAACACCATTTATTCCACAATAAATTTCACTCATTGTAGATGAAGAACCAGGACTTTGGGAACCTTACTGCCTGGATTCAAATCCTGTTTTGCCATCTATTGATTGCTGTAATGTTGGACGAGTTTCTTAATCTCTGTGCCTTCATTTCCTCACCTATGAAATGGAGATAATAAGAGTGCCAAGCTGATGGGTTGTTGTGAGGATTAAGTGAGATAACACAGGTAAAGCTCTTGGAACAGAATAAGTGCTAGCCCTTCTTATCATATGTTAGCTATTTATTTTATGACAAACTGATTTACTGATATATTTATGGATTTTCTACTGTATACCAGGTACTAGGTTCTTAGATGTAGGCAGAGGAGAGAGACAGTATCTTGTGGTTAAAGAGATAAGTTATGGGAACAGGGAGACAGATATTTAAACCACTTATGATATAAAGTGTTATAATCCACAGTGGTTCACTAAGAAAGGAGTGACAGGCAGGAGATAAAGCTACAGAGGAAGGTTTGGGGCCATATACGGCAGGACAAGGAAATCTTCTGTGCTAAGGGGTTGGGACCTCATCCTGTGTAGGCAATCAAGGAGCTGGGGCATCTTAAAAACGGGGGATGGGGGCTTCCCTGGTGGCGCAGTGGTTGAGAGCCCGCCTGCCGATGCAGGGGACATGGGTTCGTGCCCTGGTCCGGGAAGATCCCACATGCCGCGGAGCGGCTGGGCCCATGAGCCATGGCCGCTGAGCCTGCGTGTTCGGAGCCTGTGTTCCACAATGGGAGAGGCCGCAACAGTGAGAGGCCCGCGTACCGTAAAAAAAAAAAAAAAAAAAACCAAAACAGCAGGGGATGGCACAATCATTTAGGAGCTTTACTAACCTCTGTCTGAGCCCTGTTTAACCAGAGATGAGCATAAGACAAGATCCAACAGAAGAGGAGTAGTTCTTATGAAACTTCTCTGCCAGGTATTTAAAAATTCTGTTTGGAAGCTGATCTGTAGATTTTATATAAGAAGATTCATTGTACAAAACAAGGACTCCAAATCATTTTATATCCTGATCCCATTTGCAGCGTGCAAATGACTCTCATTGACTTAATATATTTGGTACCCACTAGCACGTATAAAGCAATGCTGTATAAATAGGAACATAGGCCATGCTGCCAGGGGCTCCTCTTGTCAGGCAAGGATGACAGTGTATTCTCTTAAGAATATTAGATAATGCATGAGGCAGTTCCCTCACTCGGTATGCCAGAGGATGTTTGAGCTGGGGACATAATCTCCAGGGAACAGGAATAATTTTAAGAGTCAAAACTAGGGTTGGCTGGTTTTTACAGCAGTACACCCAACCTGTTTCACCAGTTCCAATCTGCATGGCTGATTGACTAGCATGACCAGCCAGGTTTTCTTTGCCGTGTATGCCCGGCTGCAACACAAGGAGCTAAAGGAAGTGGAAAAACCCCAGGTTAACAATGAAATAGCCAAGGAAGTGAGCAAGGATTCAGCATAAAATTGTTCATTACGGTATTGATTATAGGAGTAAGAATGCCCACCAATTAGTGAAGTGTTTAAAAAATATTATAGAACACCTGTAACACTCACTACTACGATTATTGAGAATGATGACGAGGAAGAATGGGTAATGGCCACTCAAGCAGATTGTGCTGTATCATAATGTCAAAAAAAACCCCACCAAGCTTCTAAATTGATGGGCACAGTAAAATCTTTTTTTTGTTTGTTTTTGTTTTTTGGGGGGTATGCAGGCCTCTCACTGCTGTGGCCTCCCCCGCTGTGAAGCACAGGCTCCGGACGCGCAGGCTCAGCGGCCATGGCCCACGGGCGCAGCCACTCCGTGGCATGTGGGATCCTCCTGGACCGGGGCACAAACCCATGTCCCCTGCATCGGCAGGCGGGCTCCCAACCACTGTGCCACCAGGGAAGCCCCTAAAATCTTATTTTTGTAAAAGAAAATAAAAGGTTCATATAATAATAACTATTATCTCTAGGTAGTGAGATTACAGGCGATCTATGTTTTACTTTTTTGCTTATGTGTACTATAGTTTTCTAGAATGAACATTGATTAATTTTGTATCTAAAGTTATTTTTTAAAAAAACAAACAAAAAAATCACCTTCCTATCTCTCCCTGGTTCCTACCTACAGAGGTGGCAGCCATCTCCTATTTGCCTGTCTGGTGGCAGAAACTTAATCTCAGTCAATTTGAGGTTCCCCATTCTCACTGAGATTGAGTCTGAGCTCCAGGAGGCTTATGTTACATCACAGCTTTGGGAAGGGCCATCTGGCTCTTGATAACCATCTACGAGGCTGGCCCCTGCTTGGATGTGCAGCATTCCCTCTCCTGGTCCTCATGTGTGAGGTTATCTCATCCCCATTGCAGACCTCTGGGCCTCTCCAAGTGTGGCTCGTTTTGATTCTCTCAGCCCACTCTGGAGTCCACTTTTTGGTGCATCTCCCTTTTCTGCTTGGGAGCATGAGGGAATTCTAGGAGGCTGCTGTGGGCCATTGACCTAGACACACCACATAACCATTTCCCCTCCTTACCTCTGCTTCTGACCAGTGCAGGATAAGTTGGGGTGGCTTATCACCCCTCAGGTTCCAGCTAGAAGGTGAGAAGAGACACCTTCTGCACCCAAATCCCTCTAAACTTTCTGGGGTATCTATCATTCCCTTGGCTTCCACTCCCAGGATGCAGCCCAGGGAAGACAAGGCATAGGGTACCTCTTCAGGGTCCCAGCTTTTTTTTTTTTTTTTGCGGTACACAGGCCTCTCACTGTTGTGGCCTCTCCCGTTGCAGAGCACAGGCTCCAGACGCGCAGGCCCAGCGGCCATGTCTCACGGGCCCAGCCGCTCTGCGGCATGTGGGATCTTCCCGGACCAGGGCACGAACCCGTGTCCCCTGCATCAGCAGGCGGACTCTCAACAACTGCACCACCAGGGAAGCCCCAGATTCACTCTTTAATCAGTATTAGACTATTTATTTTTCCTATTTCCTTTGTGTCAGTTTAAGTAATTTGTGTTTCTAAAGAAATTTTTCCATTTCAACTATATCGTCAAATTTTTTGTTGTAAAGTTGTTACATTACCATCTTAAATTTTTAAAAAATATTTAGGATCTGTAATTATGCCCCCTTTTTTGTTCCTGGAATTGGTAATTTGTGTTTTTTGTTTCTTGATCTATGCTTAGGGTTTATCAATTTTATTGATCTTTTCAAAAAACCGATTTTTAACTTTATTTCTGTTTTATTTCTATCTCTGTTTTTATTTCTTTAATTTTTGTTCCTGCCTTTATTTCCTGTCTTTTTTAAAATTTGCTTTTCTTTTTCTAGCTTCTTGGGATGGAAGCTTAGATCATTAATTGTCAAACTAAAGCTAAAAATTTCCCTCTAGGCACTGCTTTAGCTCTGTCTCAAATTTTGATGTGTAATATTGTTATTTCTTTGATTTTTAAAAACTTGTTTTTATTTTTTGAATAGGTAATGCAAGCACATAGAAACATGTACAAAAGTATATGCAGTGGGGCTTCCCTGGTGGCGCAGTGGTTGAGAGTCCGCCTGCAGATGCAGGGGACACGGGTTCGTGCTCCGGTCCGGGAGGATCCCACATGCCGCGGAGCGGCTGCGCCCGTGAGCCATGGCCGCTGGGCCTGCGCGTCCGGAGCCTGTGCTCCGCAACGGGAGAGGCCACAACAGTGCGAGGCCCGCGTACCGTAAAAAAAAAAAAAAAAAAGTATATGCAGTGAAAAATTTCCATCTGTTTCACTTGGAATCTGGCAAGAAACAAACATTTTCCCCACTTAGATGGTTCATATGAAGATAATTTAATAAGAAATTATTACAAAAGTATCAATAAGACTGAGGGGTCAAACAAGGGATTTAAATTATTGTTGATTCATCATCAACAGGATGTCATTATCACTTTTAGGTCTGAAGGAACAAAATTAGGAAACGGTGTTCACAGAAGCTGGTAAAAGTTAGAACCATGAAGGTAGGGCCCTCTGCAGGTACCACAGTTACAGAGAGGTGAGGATACTGCCAGAACTATTTCACCAAGAAAATAGGGAGTGGGATGAGATATCTCCTGGCTACTCTCCTGGCTTCCATCTTCTGCTATTGCTTCTTTTTAGCTGAATCCAAGCCAGTCGTTAGGTGGTGATCTCCAGGACAGAGAACTGGTCAAAGAAGGGTGGAGAATGAGGGGCTGGGGGAAACGATTGGAGAACAACAAGCACAGGAGATGTTCAGTGGGTAAAGAATGGGGATGAAGATATGACATAACTCTGCCCTGAATTGCTAGGGTTGTTGCATATTGGACATTTGTAAAGAAAGGCACTCTGGTGACTGGGGAAATCAGAGATCAAACGCTCTTTAACTCCATTCCAAAGAAAAGTAGGATTTGGAGGATCACATAAGGTATTACCAAGACAGTGTATTACACACTGTTAAACACTGACCTCAGTGTGCGAAGTGTACCCACAGCAGTATACAAAATAGTACAAGGACTCAGTATTATAGGACGTTGAATCACACCCTGAGAAATTAATTCTCGTTTTAATTATCCCTCAGTGCTTCTGATTAAATCAAGAAGAAAGTCTCCACTTGAATATCTTAACAACTCTCTAATAAGAACAGACCTCTCCCACTCCCCCACCCCTACTTTGCCCCTCCCCCCCTCAACTATTGGGTATAAGATAGACTCAAGAATGGATTGTACAACACAGGAAATATAGCCAATGTTTTGTAATAACTCTAAATGGAAAGTGACCTTTAAAAGTTGTATAAAAATAAAAAGTTAAAAAAAAGAGAAGAAGCCCAAGTTCAGAACTTTTGTCAAAGAACAAGATCGAGCTAGAAGTTAATAACACTGTTTGGTTTTCATGGCTCTTATCTTTGAAGTAGCTGTCAGTTTACGGCAAATAATATTGGTTTTCCATGTATGGAAATAATGTAAGGTTTCTTTTGAAAAAATATATATTTAGGTAAGAACCAAGTCAGTTTAAAGAAAAATGTATAAGAGCACAGGAGGTAATCAGCTGTGGCAAGCATAGTGAAAGGATACTTAAAAGACTAAGTTTGGGAAACACAGCTCAATATTATTGTGAGGTGTTTATAGTTATCTACCAAAAAGTTTCTGTTCCAGTTTATAGTGTTCCAGAACCTTCTCTTTCTTTGATACAGAAATGCTTTACTTCATTTTAAGATAGTGTTTTTCCTTGCACATTTCTTCAGGTGCAGAGCATACAGTTTAAACCAATATTCAGGGCTGTTTAATTTTTTTTTTGTAGTTTTTGGTTTTATTTCAGGGCTTTTAATAATAGACAGGTCTTTCTCTTTTCTTTTTTTTTTTTTAATATTTATTTACTTATATATGTATTTATTTATTTATTTTGGCTGCACCGGGTCTTGGTTGCAGCATGCAGGATCTTCGTTGCGGCATGAGGGATCTTCAGTTGTGGCATGCGGGATCTTTTAGTTGCAGCATGTGGACTTGTTAGTTGAGGCATGCAGACTCCTTAGTTGCAACATGTGAACTCAGTTGCAGCATGCATGCCGATCTAGTTCCCCAACCAAGGGTCAAACCCAGGTCCCCTGCATAGCGAGCATGAAGTCTTACCCACTGGACCACCAGGGAAGTCCCCAAGTCTTTCTCTTTTCTTTTCCTTTTTTTTCTGAAAAAATACATCCTCCCTCTCTGTTCACATCAATGACACTTACAACAAAAACAAAGGGACTTCCCTGGTGGCACAGTGGTTAAGAATCCACCTGCCAGATGTAGAGAATGACTTGAGGACACGGGGAAGGGGAAGGGTAAGCTGGGACGAAGTGAGAGAGTGGCATGGACATATATACACTACCAAATGTTAAATAGATAGCTAGTGGGAAGCAGCCACGTAGCACAGGGAGATCAGCTCGGTGCTTTGTGACCACCTAGAAGGGTGGGATAGGGAGGGTGGGAGGGAGACGCAAGAGGGAGGAGATATGGGGATATATGTATATGTATAGCTGATTTACTTTGTTATAAAGCAGAAACTAACACACCATTGTAAAGCAATTACACTCCAATAAAGATATTAAAAAAAATAAAATATAGAAAAAAAGGAAAGAATCCGCCTGCCAATGCAGGGGACACAGGTTCGAGCCCTGGTCCAGGAAGATTCCACATGCCACAGAGCAACTAAGCCCGCGTGCCACAACTACTGAAGCCCGCCTGCCTAGAAGCCCATGCTCTGCAACAAGAGAAGCCACTGCAATGAGAAGCCCACGCACTGCAATGAAAAGTAGCCCCAGTTTGCCACAACTAGAGAAAGCCTGAGCCCAGCAACGAAGACCAAACACAGACAAAAATAAATAAATCAATTAATTTTTTTTAAAAAAATCCTTTTGTTTCCTTCCTTTGTGTTCTTGCCCAAATATAAAGATCTTCATAGTTTACTTAGGATGGGCAATGAGAACCATTAAGATATTACTGGTTTTGCCAAATCTATCTTTCCTGTATTTTTTTTTTTTGGAAAGGAATAAGAGGATTTGGCAGTTGAGGCTCTTAGACATAACAGCCCCGAGTGGGATGCCAAAAAAAAAGCTTTATTTGGTTCCCCCTTTGTACGTGTTGGTTGCCAGATAAATTATCCTAATAAGTGACATGCAAGGCAAACCCAATTTTAAAGATAATCCTGAAAAAATGGAGAAATGTGGGATAAAGCAAATATAGTACAATGTTAATTATAGAATCTAGGTGGTGGGTATATGTGGGCTCACTCTAAATTTCTTACAACTTCTACATAGGATTGAAAATTTTCTTAGCAAGATATTGGGGGAAAAAATCTTTAAAAGATCTATTTAGTGTTTTCCACTGGAAGTACGTAGGAAATAGGACCTTCCAGGTCTGTATGCAATTTGGTGATCTGTTTGGGCCCCTCAGCACTGTCCAGCACAGAGCGCGGGGTGCATCAGGTGTTGCCTGGACTGCACATTTGCAAAGGCTGGTTTAGCGGTTACAAATTCCTTTGCCTTTCACAACCGCATTGACCCCAGCGCTGAGCTGTGAGGCTGGCGGGCAGATGTCATTACCACCATTAGTCTCTTTTTATAAATAAGGAAACTAAGGCTTAGAAGTAAGTAACTGTTGATCCCAGGAGCTCAGCCAGACCTTCTGACACCCAGCCCTTTGCTCTTTATTCTGTGTTTCTTTATTCCCAGTCAGAATTCCCACCCTCCTTTTTCTTTCTGGGCGCTGCTCTGTGTTATCAGGGAGACAAAAGGGATCTGATAGACCAATTCAGGGAATCTAGCTGGCCAAGGTGTCGGTGATTCTAAAGTGCTAAATACGCTTCTCGTCCCGAGGGTGTTTGTATTTTAAAGAAAAAGAAATAGAGCAATCTCTTAACCTTTCTTTAAATTTTCTTAGACATTTATTTATTATTTATTTGTCTATTTTGGCTGCTCTGGGCCTTAGTTGTGCTATGCGTGAACTTTTAGTTGTAGCATGCGGACTTAGTTGCTGCATGTGGGCTTTTTAGTTGTGGCATGTGACCTCTTAGTTGCAGCCTGCATGGGGGATCTACTTCCCTGACTAGGTATTGAACCTGGGCCCCCTGCATTTAGAGCACGGCCTTTTACCCACTGACCACAGGTAAAGTCCCAATAACTTAAACTTTAACTATGTAACACAGACACAGCTGATGGAGACTGAGTCGGGGAAGGGCCAGGAGTAGAGGGCTGAGAGGGCACAGCCGGCCAGGTGCAAATCATTCCTTGTAAGTAATCAGTGTCTCTGTCCACACAGAAAGCCAGCTTTGGTGAAACAAATCCATTAGCTAGGATTTTTCACATTGTGGTAGAGTAATTTAATGGCAGGCACACATTGTTAATTCTTTTTACATTTAAAATTTTGTGTTTGGGACAGAATATTCATCTTTTTAAGGATACTGATAGCCATCTAGACCTGACATGGACTTTAGTCTTATTTAGCAGCAAATTATAACTGTCAGCTCTTTGTGAATAGATACAGAGAAGTAGGTGCCCATTTTTATTAAATGAAAGAAAGCCCTCATTCTCTAAAAGGAAAGTTTGTGTGAACCTCTTTCTGGTTTGGTTTCGCAGAGGTCCATGGACTCTAAGTGAGAATTGAATTGTTCAAAAGCAGAATGGAAAATGCCAATTGACCTGAGCTCGTATAACTTCTTTAACTCAAATCTAGCAGGCTTGTTGTCACACTACAGACACTACACAGAGCAGTCTCTCATAGCATCAGATGGAAAGCTCATTTAATCAGATTTGGTCTGGAAATTTTTCTAGGGTTTCACAACCTATGAAAAACCTCAATATATCAGCACACTCAAAAATCTGCAGTGAGATTGCTTTAAATATAGACATATTACCAAGACCTGAGAGAGCACATAATGGAGGGCAAGTTTTCCAGCAAAGAGAAGAGGAAGCACAACCCCCTTGTGGGAGCAGAGTACCACCCCTGGATGAAGGTAGTGGATGTAGGGCTTTCTCAAGATGTGCTCCCCAAGCCTCCACCCCTATGAGATTTTTATCAACTTTACTGAGATATCATTCATATATGATACTATTCACCCTTTATAGTGTACAAATCAGTGGTTTCTAGTAAATTCACAGAGTTGTACAACCATCACTACAATCTAATTTTAGAACATGTTCATCACCCTCCAAAGAACCCCTGGACGGTAGCAGTCACTCCCCATTCTCCCTCTCCCCAGCTCCTGGCAACATGCTAATCTGTTTTCTGTCTCTATGGATTTGCCTTTTTGGGGTATTTCATATAAATGAAATCATACAATATGTGGCCTTTTGTGACTGACTTCCTTCAGTTAGTATAACGTTTTCAAGGTTCATCCGTGTTGTGACCTGTATCAGTTTTTCATTCCTTTTTACTGCCAAATTATATTCCTGCCATGGAATGAATATTTCTGTCCCCCCCCCACCCCACAAATTCATTTGTTAAAATCCTAACCCTCAATGTGATGGTACTAAGAGGTGGAGCCTTTGAGAGGTAAACAGTTCATGAGAATGAAGCCCTCACAAATGGAATTAGTGCCCTTATAAAAGAGACCCCAGAGAGCTTCCTTGACCCTCTTCCATGTGAGGACACAGCAAGATGATAGCCATCTGTGAAGCAGAAAGTGGGCTTTCACCAGACACTGAATTTGCCAGTGCTTTAATCTTGGACTTCCCAGCCTCCAGAACTGTGGGAAATAAAAGTCTGTTGTTGAAGCCACCTAGTCTATGGTACTTTGTAATAGCAGCTTGAATGGGCTAAAACAATTATTTTGTATGAATATTCCATATTTTTATCCATTCATTGGTTTGTGGACATTTGGATTGTTACTACTTTTTGACTGTTATGAATAATACAGCTATAAGCATTTGTGTACAGGCTTATTTGGGGACATATGTTTTCATTTCTCTTGGGTATATATCTAGGAGTAGAATTTCTGGGTTAAATGGTAACTCTATGTTTGACAATCTAAGGAACCGCCAGACTGTTTTTCAAAGTGGCTGCATGATTTTACCTTATGCAATGTACGAAGGTTACAATTTCTCTACATCCTTGCCAACACTTGATATTCTCTCTTTTATTATAGCCACCTTAGTGGGTATGACGTAGTGTCTCACTGTGGTTTTGATTCCTATTTCCCTGAAAAACCAATGGTGTTGAGAATGTTTTCATTTTATTGTTGAATCGTAAGAGTCCTTTATATACATTGGATACAAGGCTTTCCCTTCCCTTCCCTCCAGAGGGGAGCCCTTACCACCTAAATTAGCAATTACAAGAAAGAGCAAGAAGTAGATGTGAATGCTAGCCTACTTAAGGATTACCTTGCCTTGTAAGATCTGGAGGTGGCCTACCTATGTAGGGGCAGGCTGGGACAAGGCTGTTCTCAAGAAGCATTCTGGGGCCTGTGCAAATGCTTGGAAGGGAACTGAGTTTAAGCCTCAGATATCTACACCAGCAAGACCAGAAGAGATGACATTGACCAGGAAGATTCTGTGTCCAGAGATTTCCAGTTACCAGCTGCTGCCATAAAAGTCCTATACATCTTTGCTAATCAAAGTGTGGACCTTGAACCAGAAGCACCTACATCACCTGAGAGCTTATTAAAAATACAAAATCTCACCCCAGACCTCCTGAATCGTTTTAATAAGAATTCCAGTGACCTGTATGCACTTATGATGATGCATAAGAGAATTTTCTTCTCCTGTCCTCAAATTTCCAGGTAAGGGCAGACAGACCCAAACACACAAACCCTCAGTGAGTTGATGTCCTCTAATGTGAGCATCTTGGATCAGCACAGGAGTAAACCAAAGAGAGTGTCTCAGGCCGGGCCTGGGACCGGAAACCACACTAACACACCTACAAGCGGTTAACTAAGTCCTGAAAGGTTTATGCCCTAGACAGGTGGCCACATGGATTGCGCCAGTCTTGTGAACTATTTTTTTTTTTCCCTTCCTCTTTTTCCTTCTTCAACTATTATCCTACTATAGAAAAATTTCAGGAGTCTTAACTTGGATCCATACAACTGTGTCAAAAGATTTATTCTCTTTTACCTAACAGGGGGAACTGCCTTTACTTTCTTGGTTCAGATCCTCTTGGGAGTGACAGGGACCTTGGAGATCACCTAGGTTATTCTCTCCAATTATCACCAAGCCAAAAAGCCCTGGAAATTGGCTGCTTCCATGGAACAGTCATTGCACCCTTTGACAATGGAAAAGTGCTGATGTCACTCTGATACTAGCAGTTGGCTGCCAAGCGGTCATGATAAAAGGGGGCAGGCTAGTTGAAAGCATGTGGATAGGTGGAAGGGAGGGCCAAGGTGATTTATATGCAAGTATAACAGAAAGGGTGCTTAGCTGGTGTTAGCTGTGTGACTTTGGACATGGCTTTAACCTCCCTGGGTTTTCCCTACCTGTAATAAACAATCAAAGCAGTTAACACTTACTAGGTTCTTAATAGTTTATGTGAACTATTCATGTAGTAGAAATTTCACTACAGTTTACGATAGATCCTGTCATTTCCTCCATTTTACAGATGAGGAACCTGAGGCACAAAGAGGGTTACTCGCTCAAGGTCACTCAAGTAAACCCAGGCAGTCTGACTCCAGAGTCTGAGCTCTGTCAACAGAGAGGGTCGGATTAGACGAATGTTAAAGACTCTTCCCATCCCTGCTAGTAATTTTCTCTCTTGTTAAACTGGGATAATAATAGAGTTGTGAAGATCATGAGATAACATAGATTAAGTGCTTAGCACAATGCCTGGATCATAAGTGCCAGTAAATGTCGGCTATTACTATCATTCATACTTTTACTCTTACCACTGCCATTTTATGGAACGAATCACTCTTGCCATCTCCTCAACAGCTGCCGGAGTGCACAGTTAGCACAACTGAACCTATTAATAAATTCAAACAATGGGTCAATTCAGTCATAAAATCAAACAAGCCTGAACTGATGCTGAAGTGAATTGCCTAGTTAAATAGTCTTAAGCAGTGCTATCCAACAGAACGTTCTGTGATGATGGAAATGCTCTATATCTGTGCTGTCCAATAAGGTAGCCACTAGCGGCATGTACCCATTGAGCACTGGAAATATGATTAGTGTGACTGAGGGATTCTTTCACTGTATTTAATTTTACTTACTTTAGTTTTCTAACTTAATAGCCACATGTGGCTAGTGGCTACCATATTGGACCACTCAGGCTAAGGCCTATCTGGTAGCCAAGAACACTTGGTAAGAGAACTGGAAAGTGCCAGGAACAAGAAAGGGAGTCGGAAGCTCCTCTGGCCACAACTCTGTTTTGTTACAGGTGCCTTAAAGAATCATGGGTATTAGAATGCTCAGACTTTAAAGGATTCCCTTCATCTATTAAGTGGGGATGTGGATTTTTTAAGGGTGAGGGGCAAGGTGGTGGGAAGAAAGAAGACAATTCCACTTTCCTCACTGGGATACCCCCAATTGATTCTGGGTAGAACTAGATTCCTTATTACTGTTAAAAATTATATGGTGGTAGGGGCTTCCCTGGTGGTGCAGTGGTTAAGAATCCACCTGCCAATGCAGGGGAGATAGGTTCAAGCCCTGGTCCTGGAAGATCCCACATGCGTGGAGCAACTAAGCCTGTGCGCCACAACTACTGAGCCCGTGTGCCACAACTACTGAAGCCCACACGCCTAAAGCCCGTGCTCTGCAACAAGAGATGCCGCCATAGTGAGAAGCCTGCGCACCACATTTTTAACCAAAAATAAGTGAATAAATAAATAAATAAATTTATTTAAAAAAATTATTTGGGGAGAGATAGTTTATACCCACACTATGTAAAGCGCCATGACATTCCATCTTTCCAATGCTCTGTTTTACTATATGCAGAAACTAAAAAGTGATTTCAAGTTGTGGCTTGAATGATTAAGTAAGAAAAAGATCATCAAAATGGATGATCAAAGTATCATAGACTTGGAAAGGGCTGTCTCATAAGCATGTCCATTACAAACTGGCATCTTAGGGAAGCTACACACACATCCCTGGGACACAAGTGTGACACTGTGCCTTGCTTTTTGGACTGACTGGCTTTGGATCCGGAGAGGAGCGGTCAGCCAGGTGGTAATAGCACTGCCCTCAGCTCTCACCCTAGTCCTCTGGGGATCTTACCCATTTTTTTTTTTAAATAAATAATTTTCTGATGATATAAGGATAGCAGTGAGCACATTTCCATCTAAGTCTGTAAACACGTGACTGCTTCCCTGGTACAATTTACTAGACCTTGTATCATGTGCTGATTCTAAATATTTTGAGCAGAAGAAGTCCCCCACCCCTGCTCACTCCCCCCTACCACCAATGAATAATTCACTGGCTGCCGAAATTGCAGAAGGCCAAACTGAAACCGAATGAGGCTAGCTTGTGTTAAACCAATTTTTAAATGATAGTAATTAAGAGAGTTTTTATATAGGGAAGGCTTTGTTTAGATTGAAAAGTTAAAAGCCACCGCCAGAAACACAAGGGCCTTGTGCATAAAGGATTCTCTTTTTGCTGCCCAGCAGTCACTCCGGCCAGTGTTTGAGCAGTGAATGCTAACACAGCGGTCCGCCCTGGCATTTTCCCTACTTCACCACTGTCTTGTGGAGTCCACCTCGGAGAATGCCTTGCACCAGGGCTGCAGTCTCTCAGGCTGTCTGCAAACAGACACCAGGCCATCTGTCCTCTCGCCTTCCACCCAAACACAGCTGCTGGGCTCTATCCCAGCTCCAGCCATCTGGAGGAGGAACAAAGGCCCCTCTCCTCACCCTCTCCCCTGCTGCCGAGGGGAGACTGGGGAGTCTTGGCACCCTCTTGGCCTCGGTGAGGAAAGGAAAATGGAAGAAGCAGCCATGTTCCCTCCTAGTGGTCAGCAGCTCCTCCCCCTGGTTCTCGGGGTCGATGAAACCCTTCATTCATTCCCCAGACATATGTCAAGATACTCTTGCAAGTGTCAAGCCTTGGACCAGGCTCTGGGGACTCGAGAATGAGACCCAGCTTCTGGCCTCTAGGAGCTCACAGTCTGGTGAGGTTGATGGACGTGTACACAGTCAAGTCCTCTGTATGCAGAAGTGAAAGGTTGGAGGAGCTAGCAGAGGGATGCTTGACCCAGGCAAAGGGAGCCAGAGAAGGGTTCCCACGGCGGGGCATTGGACTTGATGTCTAAAAATGCGTTCGCACTGGGCACCAGCAAATCAGAATGGGGAAAGGCTGACCCAAGCAGGAAGTGTATGGAACCCTACATGGTGGGAGGAGGAAGGTGATGAAGGGAGAGGACAGACAGGGAGAGCCAGATTCTAGTGGTCCTTGATGTCCATCAGAGGATAAGGGGAGACAGTGAAGGGCTGTGAGCATGGGAGGCTCACGGTCAGATTTGTAATTTGTGATTTGAGAAGATTCTTTAGATGGTGGGGAAGAGGACAGACACGAGGGAGAGAGCCTCATTAAGACCAGTCACGGTAATCCAGGGGAGAAATCGTGGTGGCCAAACGAAGTTAAAAAGGAGACGAAGAAATTAATTTGAGGGAGAAATCATCACTAAAAATGCTAGCTCGAAACCCTCCCAAACAGTTCCCAAATAATTTTTAAGTTCAGAGTAAGCTCTGCAAAGGAGGGACACAAAACTACTCTTCAGTGTTACTGAACTCAGAACTACTCGTCAGTCCCATCTGAGAAGAGTGACCTCTTCTCAGATAGGAAAGAGCTTGACGGTACAGGGATAGCTATTGCCCCAAAGGGCCCACGAGCCACCTGGCAGCCACAGACGGTATAAGCTGGCGTGTCAGGCTACTCTCAGAAAGGATATTTACCAAGAAGTATCAGACTTGCTGAAATGCCTCCAATCCCAGCTCAAGCATTTACCTAAGATCTTCGTGCCAGTTAGGTCCTCAAAGCCACCAGGAGAGACTTCCTTTCTGAAAGCAGGCTGTTTTGCTGGTTGCGCTCAGCTCTGGGGTGCTTTGGGCCTCATTTGGGGAAATCTCAGGGCAGCGGAGGGCAGCCTCTCAGAAGAGCGGTGTGTCAGTCACTGCCCCTTCCCCCTCTTGCCTGCTGCATGAATCTGCCCACAAGATTCTGCATGTCAGAGGTCCATGGGCTGTTCAGTTTTTTAATTAAAGGAAAAGAAAGTGAAGGCCCTTTCTGTTCTGATGCCCTTCATTCCTGGTCTCCTTACAGCACGTGGGGTCATAATTTCACAGGAAGAATCAGGAGCCAGAAAACAGGGATAGAAATTGGTTCCTCTTAGAAAGGCAGGGACCAAATGTTAGTGACAATCTGATTTAAGATAGAAGAGGAAACAAAGGATGCCACAGCTCCATCCCTTAGATCTATGCAATGGGCTTAATACTGGCTCCAGGAGAAAGACTCTGAGGCCTGGCTTACTGCTCAGAACCTCAGTTTCTAATCATAAAAAATACTTCCAAAGCACTTTATTATGTGCATAGTTTTCCATTTTTTAAAAAAACATGAGGCATGGAGAACTATAGTAGGTCATAGGTCTGGCAGCTAGATTAAAACACTCTTTAAGACAGTGAAAACTCACACCATTATTTTTCCTTCTCGGTGATGAATCTTAATTTCCATTCTGAGGAATTCTTTTTCACTTTTAACACATAAAATTTTAAAATTACAACTGCTAAAAATAACCATGGGTAGATTTTCCATTCCTTTTCTTCTGTTTCTCGAGCCCTTGTATCACAGCTGCTTTCCTGTAAGGAGGATTGTTTGGTAAGTTTTAAAAGAATATATTTTCTCTTGCTTTCATTGTTGCATTTTGAGCGTCTTCTGTTATTAATGTTACCCTAAATTAGACATTATAGAAACAGCAGATAAGCTTGTTCATTCAGCTGATTCATAATTTCTTACCTAAAAAAAAGCGTATCAGTAGTTTTAGAAGACATGATAAATTAATACTACAATATAACCTCCAAAACAGATTGCTGAAGGGCCCAAGGATTATCACTTAGTGCCTTCGTTGAGAAAGGTTGTTTTTGTTTGTTTTGTTTTTTTCCTTCTTGGTGTTATTCCCATATTTTAAGAGAGTAAAAGAGAATATTTTCTGTCAATCTTGTTTCTAAAATTCATGCTCTTTTTAATCCTCCATGCATCGATTTCGAGAGCGGCCATCTTTGTAAAGTCCGTTCACTTCCCTGGGTCTCAGTGTCTGTATCCTGAGAGGAAGTAGGAGAGGTAAAAGATGTATAAGGTCTCAAGAGTTTTAATGTTCTGTAGTTTCCCCATTTAAATGCTCCTTCTTTATTCTGATAGAATCCATACTCTTTCTCCTATCACAGTTCCCGAGTGCCTGAATGCCTGCACTCCCCACTTCCGCCTTCCCCCTGCTGCGGGCTCTGTTATCGTGGGCCTTGAATCACATTCTTTCAGCCAGAGAACACTCGACACAGTTTGCCCTCCAAGAACCTGCATACTTTTGTGGGACCAGAAGGGCAAGTCACATGACTTCCCTTGCTTGTCTGGAAATTGCTCCGTCAAAAGATTTCTCAGCATTTCTTTCACTTCATTTATTCCAGATCCTTCAAATCCCACATTGTTCTCATGCTCACAGCTTCAACAGATGGTCTTCTAAAAGGAAAAATATGTTGCGGTGTTCAGTTCCCCTCTTACATCCCTCACTTACCTACCCTTGAAGTCTTTTTCACATCCTACTCTCTTCTAAGCTTACATGTATACAGATATTTTTCTTTTGATATGGTGACCCCCTCAACCATAATTTCTTATTCTTTTTTTGCTTGAAGTATTCCATCCCAAGACAAACCCTGCAGGCAACACAGCTCTACACCTTCAGACGAATGCTGAGACTTTCATTAAAATAGTCTTGTTTTCTGTTTAAAAAAAGATGTTTTAGGAGTTCCAAATCCAGCTTTCTAGGAACAAAACATAGAAGCACGAAACCAGGGTATTTTAGAAGAAGCAGAATCCTTTGAGATGATGCCATGGGGTGGCCCCATTTTACAGAGGAGAAACTGACAGTCTGAAACCGGGAGACTCAAGGTCTTGTTACAAGTAGTGGCAGAGTTCAAACTGGAAGCAGAGACAGCCACGTCTCAGACCAGAGTCATCTCTACCTTGGTTTCTTCAACTGTGAAGTGCAAAATGTTACACAACCATCAAGTGAAGTACAGGGCTCACAACAGGATTGAGAAAGATAAGTGAGTTAATATGGTAAGTACTTAGAACAGTGTCTGGCACAAAGTAGCATTCCATAAGTTTAGTTTATTGTTAGCAGAAGTACTGAAGACCCATATTGTAGGGAAAGGATGCCTTATATTGTCATTGTGTGAATTTTGTGGAAACTTTTACATTTCTTTATTCTATGGAGTTTCTGTTAGAAATTTGAAGGATAGGATTAGGCCCCAAATCATGATACTGATAAATTCACATAAAATATAATAATAATAATAATTTAAAAATTAAAAAATGTCACAGCATTAAATATGTTTTATAAGGTAGATGGCATTACCAAGGGCATAGAGAAACCCTTGATAATCTGTTTTGTTTTGTTTTACCGTATCTATCAACTTTCAGCTTTATAATGGTTTTCTCCAAAAACATATACAATATTCTTGAATATAATAACTTCCTCTATTTTTTTTCTCTTCTTTTCCATCCTGATTATTCCCCACTGAAAACAAATTTAGGGGCTTCTAAAGTTTTATAAGAGCAGCAGTCTGTCCTTTCTATAACCCAACGATGCAATCTGTTTGTCAAACATGCACCTAACTCTGTTTTTAGTTATAATATTTGTTCCCTTATCCCTCTGATATTTTCATTCTTAAGACGGAGTAGACAGGAGATGGTGGCGAGAAATCTTCGAAGAAGAACGGCTTAAAATGAAAGCACTTTAAAATGTCAGTGTGTCAAGACTTTACAATGTGATGTTCATGGGATATAAGTAGAAGGAGCCAGAAAGACCTGAAAAAAAACTAAGTTATTTGCAAAGTGGTTGAAATGTGGTATCCATTTAGAATTCCCTTTCAAATGTCAAGTTTGTGAGAATATTTTTGAATGCATGGCTATTTTACATATGCATAATAATTGATAAAGATACCCTGAGGAAGAGCAGATTAATTCTGGGGTGTAAGTTGGGGCCTGATTGAAGTCATATAACCTCATCATGTCTTAAAAATGGAGCAGGGGCTTCCCTGGTGGCGCAGTGTTTGAGAGTCCGCCTGCCGATGCAGGGGACGCGGGTTCGTGCCCCGGTCTGGGAGGATCCCACGTGCCGTGGAGCGGCTGGGCCCGTGAGCCATGGCCGCTGAGCCTGCGCGTCCAGAGCCTGGCAGGCGTTATGAATGAACCCCTCCTTTGCTGAGAAGAGGTGTATGGACAGGGATAGGACAGTGGTTGAAGGAGAAGTGAATCAGCATTGAGGGACTGGATGAGGAGACTGACTTCCTGTTAGGAAGTGCACTATGGCTAAAGCCCTCACAACACAATCCCATTCGGTCCTCACCACACCCTGTGAGGTAGGAACCATGACCTCATTTCTACATGAGGACACTGAGAGTTATCCAAGGTCATTCAGCTAGCATATGAGACCCAGTGAGATGGGAAAGGCACAAGAAAAAGGAAGAAGTATTGTACAGGGTGGGTGGAGGATGGGGGGTGTGATGGTCCTTGACTCACAGTCAGGCTTGTTGAAGGCAAGACAGTTAAAGGGTGAGGCGGGGGCAGCTAAGAAGCCAGGAAGGAGTCTGGAGCTGGGATGGCACAAAAGGGCGACCACGGCCTCAGCCAACCGAGTGTCCAACAGCATCTAGAAGTGCAATTTCGAAACCATGAAGGGGGTGGGGATGGGGAAAGTATGAAGAGATACAGCATTTTTTTCTGATGTGTGATAGATCGCTCTGGCTTTAACTAGGGTGACTGTAGGTTGGTTTTCTGGGGCCACTGTCAGTAGATGAGGTGGAAAACTGCAGGGGTCCTAGTGGTTCTATTCCTGTGATCTTTGCTTTCTCAACCAGTCCCTCATTGGCTGCTAGGATGTGAGGTCAGTATGAGACAATCTCGCACACACTAAGCCAAGCCACGCCAATGCCAGACCCATTATTCATTTAGACCAGATGATTACCATCTCTCTAGAGAGGAGAAAGCCTGACAGCCCATGATGAAAAAAATTAGGTGTTTTTCCACCCCCAAAATGGATACGCTTTTAGAAAACGAGGAGACATTGGATGCATACAGACATGTATCCATATGTGCATATATGCATGTTTACACTCAGGGACACACACACACGCATGCTCACACGCGTACTTCTAAAATGGACATTTTAGCAGGAACCAGCTTTTATTTTAAACACAATTTTTATTTTAGGTCTTATTCAAGGTTGTGTTCTCTTGGAAGCACTCTGAAATGAAGGTTAGTGTGCTGGTTGCTCACGCAGTAGTGGTTTTAGGATCAACATTTGTGAAAAGGGGGAAAGAAAGCGTTGGGAGAAACTAGCCCCACTGGCCACCTGACAGCCTCAGCCAACCCTCCAGGGAGCTCTGGAGCTAAAATGGCCCTTCAAGGTGTCCCATTGTTAGGTCAAAAGGCTGGGCTTTTCTACTTCCACCTCAGTCAGTCACTGGATATAAGCCGCCCCAGGAAGGGTCTGTCCCCGGGAGAGGCGGCTCTTTGCAGCCGAGGTTCACCCTACAGAGGCTGACTGCCAACTGCCCTCCCAGCAGCAGAAGCAACATATCCTCCCTTTAAGAGAGATGGGGGGGGGGGGGGCCCATCAGTGACATCGCTATGAAGCTGGTTCTAACTGACTGTGTGCACTTGGGCAGCTTACTTTTTCCCTCTGGGTTTCAACTTTATCTCCTACAAAAGGTTTGGTTGGGTTTCCTTCAGCTCTAAAATTCTAAATTTTTCAAATCAAAATCAATTTTTCAGAGCCAGACTTCTACCTTGTCTTTAGCAAATGGAGAGATGGAGAAAATGATTTTCATTACTTAAGTTATAGATACACAGGTAATGAAAAGGTATACACATATATACATATAGGTGGAACGTCTTCTTATTCCTTTTGTCACAAGAGGGATTTGGCCAGAAAGTACAAGCAAGAGAAAAAGTGGAATTGATTAGATAAGAGTTCCATTCTTGGCAGCACTGAAGAGCTACCAAGGTGGCCATATAATGTGCCTCTAGAATACGGAACACAAAATTCAGGTTGTTTCTTAAGCCTTAGACGCTCCAGACTCTCTACCTAATGGTGATTACAGTTTCCTCTCTCTCTCACATTATGGTGATTAGGATCAATTGTAGGAACATTAAGGAAAAAAAGTAACCTTCTCATTTCTTCCTTTATCAGCCAGCCCACAGGATCTTCCACCTCCCCCCGAGCTAGGTTTTTCAAGGCTCGTGTGGGCATCTGCTGTGTGGAAACCAGATGGCGGTTTTCTTGAATCTGCCTGTTCTACTTTAATAGCCTCTTTGCAAAAAGCTAACCCAAAGAGTATGCTGCAGGTAGGGTCAGCATGAGAAAACAGTGGATTCAGGTCATCTGAGAACACGGCATCCCCAAATACCAAGATGATGTGAAAAGAATTTAAAGGCAAAACTCACTGTGGACACTTTCAAGGGTCTATTGCTGGGTGAAATAGGCAACATGGTAAAACACACGCAGGAAATGTGGCTCTGGTGTTTTCTTTGGGGGGGAGGGGGTTGTAGAAATGGTCACCCATTTGTAGGTAGGAGCTGATTGGTAGGGGAAAGTTTTGATGTCTAGTAGAGCTTACCATTTTCTAGACTTCAGGGCATATCTCTGTCTCATGGTGAGACTCTCAGGATGGACCAACTTGATTGCTGGTGTTTGTTTGTTAAGAGAATATGGTTAGGGCAGCATGGATGGTGGGGGGAAGAGGCGATATTATAGGATTCTGGGGTGAAGAAAGATAGAATGCTCCGTGGGTTTTCAAATGCCAGTCTGCAGGCTGGGATCAAGCTGGCTGCTTCAGAGTCACTTGGGGAACTTGTTAAAAATAGACATTTCGGAAACCCATCCTCAGAAATGTTGATATAGTAACAAATTCTCCCGTTTGAGTCTGATACGCAGTTAGGTTTGGGAACTACAGGAGTAGTTGGAATGTAACGCTTAAATCACTGGAATTCATCCATTATTCAAAAATGTGACTATTAAGCATCTTCTATGAAAAAGTTGCTCAGTTAAGTTCTGTGGGATTTATGAATATGTATAAGACATAGGCTGCCTCAACTCCCTTTGAACGTGAGCAGAGGACTAGCTAGGTAGGCAGGTAGGTGACAGACAGGGATGTTCTCAAACATGAGTTTACAGTCCAGAGGGATGCGAAGAATAGAATAGAACTATCATGCCAGGGGAAAATGAGCAGATGTTTTAAACCAATTTAGGAAAGAAGAAGGAGACAGCTTGGCAGATTTCCCAGAAATGGTCCCTAGTTTAGATGTCCAAGATGTCTTGGAGAAGACAAATATGAATATCAACCTCACAAGTTTGCAGAAAAAATTCAGTGAAAGCACGTATATAGTCCTTAGCACAGCATGTGATAATCATTAATAAATGATGGATATTAATAATTGTAGGAGATTTAAAGGGCTGTGGGCAAGTTCCGTTTTCAAAAGTATCACTCCCTCTCTGCCTATAACAGTGCCTATAATTCCTTAACTGAGTTTTGAAGTCTTATTGGGAAAGACTTTTATTGAAGAAACTATTTTGAAAGACACATGCCTTAAGCTTTAATAGTCTAGGAAGAAGGAGAAGAAAAATAGGGGACAGTGACCCCATGGAAGGACAGAAGTCAGACGGGAGTTGAGGTGGAGTCAGAGGCCAATTTTCATATATCCAACATGATTACTGTAGAAGCTGTCCTCCTGAAAGTGGGCCAGTGGTCCAAGGCAGCTGGTATGGCCTATCTACGTGATCATTCAGAGCCCAGGCCTCCTCTCCCTTAACTGCACCTCTTCCTCTCAACAGTTGGCAGATGGTGAAAGAGACTATGGGGAAGGTTCCTCTGTTTCTTAACCACCTGGCTCTTTACCGAACTCTGGTGCTCAAACTTCTTTGGTGAGAATCAGTCCCTTGGCCCATCTAGACATAAGTCGGTAGGTGGGGAAGGCTGAGAAATATAACCCCTAGCTGGATAAGGGGACTCAAGACTCTTTGAGTCTTGAGGGCTCCTGAAAATGTGACAGCACATTCACAAAGAGGAGTCAGAAACAGAGAGACATGGGCTTAGCCAGCAAGAGAGTGTGCTAAAGTCAAGAAACAGGTCAACGTACAGATGCCCCAAATAAATGAGCTTTTTCAGGGACAAGAAAGTTGATAAGCTAGGGTACCAGTCTGAGAGAAGAGGAGAGGGAAAGCAGTTGGGGAGCTTATAAGGGACTGAGCGCAGAGATGAGGAATTTGGCTAGAAGTTAAGGAGGCCAAGTATATGTGACTAATCCCCAGATGGAAATTGGATCTTCCATTTGGTGTAACAAGCATGGCTGGTTGACCACCAAAGATTCATGTTCTTCCTGACCAGCCGGAGGCTATGTTTCATAACCTCCCTACCTCTTACACAGAGATGGGCTCTGTGTTTGGTGCTCATCAATGGAGGGCAAGCAGAAGACTTTTGTAAAAGGTCAGATGAGCCAGAGGGCCAAGATGCACATGGATCTCCATATAGTCTGTTTCTCCATTTGCCAGCTGCTAAGAGGATGAAGAGGAAGAAGGAGCCACAAGGTGAAAGGGCCTCTGAAGCATCCCCTGGAAGCCATACAACCTGCATTGGACTGCAATGGAAATGGGAAAGAAACCCTGTGGTTTGAAGTCTCTGAGATTTCAGAATTGATCTATTGCAACAGCTAGTTTTACTTAACACATATAAAAGGTCAGAGGAGGTGTATGGGGATCAGAGGCAACTCAAGAATCAAGGTGATGACTCCTTTGAACCCTTCTCCTCGGTAAATAAAAGACCAAAGGCTGATAAATACAGCTGCCCCTCATGTCTCTTTAGGCAGTCACCAAGGCCAAGTAAAGGGAAGCTTCCCTCTCCTCCTTACTGCTACCCTAGGTTTCAGGCTCAGACTTTTAGAGGATTTATTTATCTTCCTTAAGGGTTCCTTTTTTTTTTTCTTTTGGCCTGCCGCGGGGCTTGCCAGATCTTAGTTCCCCAAGCAGGGATTGAACCCACGTTCTCCACAGTGAAAGTGCAGAGTCGTAACCATGGGATCGCCAGGGAATTCCCTCCGTCATCTTTTAAACCACTTTTATTCTAGACAAAAATGTTGGAGGATAGGAAGGACACGGTGTGTTTTAACCTAACTTTTTGTGGGGAAGGAGGGGATAAAGGAACAGAATCAGATAAACAGGGGAAAATCTTAGTTGTAAAGAAAAGGGCAGTGCTATGCTAAGAAAACATTGTCGAATCTCAGACCTTCATGTTTGCTAAGTGAGGTAGTTCTTTAATTAGGCTAATATGTCGATGGGTCTTAGGTGGGTAAAGCTGGGCTTAGAGTTCAGTTTAGGACAAGTTGCTAGGGAAGAGCTGAGTTGAGTTATTTTGCATGAAAGTGTGAGAAAGAGAGTTGAAAACAGTAAGAGAGGTGAGAAAGAGAAGAGAGACAGCAAAATCCTGAGACGTCAGGAAGGTTTGTGGGGTGAGAGCGGTAGGGATGTTCTATTATGGAAGGGAGATGGAAGGCTACACCCATGAAACACTACTGTTCAGTGTTAAACGATCTGATCACGCCTATGTAAGTCCCTCTCTCTTCTCATATTTTTAGTGGACTTTCACACCAAAGACACCTTCTGTGGGAGGTTTTTCAGGGGTGCCCAGGGAAGGGCTAGAGTTCCACAAATGAGCTGGCAAACTGAGGATCAGGGACAACATTGTGCAGGGTGGGAGATGACCTGTAGACAAAACTGATCCAGTAGAGTTTGGAATCCTAGGTGGCCATCCATTCTACATCGACTGAGCACCTAACATCGGCCGGGCACTATTCTAGGACAGGAGGACAATGCCTTGAACAAAATAGATAAGATCTCTGAGAACTCACAGTCTAGTGGAGTGACAGACAATACATAACTGACCAAATAAACAAATGAGAAAACAAAGCGTGTGGGTGGGGGGTGTGGTGGTGAATGGAGGCCCTACTTGAGAATGGACCATCACCTTGCAGAGGCGATGTTGAAACAGACTGTTCCCATCAGGATTTGTGAACATCTTAGGCGGTGGAGATCCGGGTCTCCCAGGAGCAGAGTGACCCCAGTACACGTGGGTTACAGACCAATCCCTTACTCATTTCTCTTGCTTAATCCTCTCCCTCCTCTCCTCAGGGAGGTATGTTCTTTTTCAACGGACAATAAACATGTCTTGAGCCCTTCTTATGCCACGGAGAGACGTTTGCTTCTCAGAGGATGAAATCAAGGTTGTCACTAAAGGAGGGTTTCATGGATGCCGCTTCCCTCAGGTCCCTAAGGAAAAGGCGGTGAACTGCCAGTTTGAAATGATTTGATCCCACGCTTGCCTAGAGTCAGAAGAATAAAGCTAACTAGAAGACCCCTTAAGCTCCTCAGCTGTTCCGAGGGAAAGATGCACTCCACCCTCCCCCAGAGGGCAGACTTCCCGGTAGGCGGAGAATGACATCCTTGCGAAGCAGGCAGCGCAAGGGCACCAGCTCTGGTTCGGAGAAACTGCTGAGCCCACGCTGGCTGCCGAGCTGCCTGCCAGAGTCTCGGGAACGAAAAGAAGGGGCTCCATCTAGTGTTGTTACAAAACAAGACCAAAGACATTCTGACCGGTTTATCAGGTGAACAAACACATCCTGTCTTCTGGCAAGAAAAGAGTACCCCAAAAAGATGGAGCCGCTAGGTTGTGGTAGCTTAGTGTAAAGCAGAAGCTGGACTTCACCACTGGCTGGGGATGGACCCGGCAACAGAAAGAAAACTAAATTGTCTTACCCTCTTGCTTATCAGTGTTTCCCCCTAGAAGGGCAGACCCCACTGCTACATGCAAACTCATCTGTTATAAAATCAGGATCTGGGGACTCGACAACGTCCAGAGGAATCTAGGGAACCACACAAACTGGGTCCCGTACTTAACGATTTTTGGAGGCTTTGTACAAGTATTTGTAATTGATGGGTCATAGGGTTTGCATATCTTCAACTTTAGCTAATAATGACAAACTGCTTTCCAAAGTGGAATATAACAATTTATTTACGATCTCCAAAACGTGATATTGTCAATCATTCTCGTTTTTGTCATTCTGATGGGTATGGTCATGATACCTCAATGGTGTTTGAATTTGCATTTTCCTAATTAGTAGTGAAGCTAAGAACTTTCCGTACATATTTTTTTCTATTTGGATATCCTTCTTTGTGAATTACCTGTTCAAGTCTATTGGCCATTTTTTCCACGAACTTTTTCTTTATTATTTTTACCAGTTTTTTAGATATTCTGATTAAGAGATTTTTATTAGTTATATACATTGATATATATTCCCCTCTCAGGGTCTGCTTTTTCATTCTCATTTCATGGTGTCTCTGGATAAAAAAATGTTCTTAATTTTAATGGAATCTAATTTATAAATCTTTTCTTTTATGGTTTGTTCTCTGTGTCCTTTTTAAAAAATATTCCCTGGTGGCGCAGTGGTTGAGAGTCCACCTGCCGATGCAGGGGACACGGGTTCGTGCCTCGGTCCGGGAAGATCCCACATGCCGCGGAGCGGCTGGGCCCGTGAGCCATGGCCGCTGAGCCTGCGCGTCCGGAGCCTGTGCTCCACAACGGGAGAGGCCACAACAGTGAGAGGCCCGCGTACCGCAAAAAATAAAAAAATTCCCCTACCCTGATGACAAGAAGATACTGTCTTATGTTATCTTTCAAATGCTTTATTACATTGCCTTTTGCATTTAAGCCTGCAATCTCCTGAAACTGAAATTTTGTTGGTAGGAGGTAGTACTCATGTTTTTTCCTTCCATATGGGTATCCAGTTGTCTTAGGTCTATTTATTGGAAAGACCATCCTCATCCCACTCTTCTACAGTGTTCATAAATCAAGTGTTCATTTGTGTTTATGTTTTAGAATGATCTATTCTGTTCCATTGTTCTACCTTCTCCCAATATCAAACTGTCCTAATTACTGGAACTATATTATGCCTTCATATCCTGAAGAGCTAGCTAGTCCTCTCACCAAATCTTCAAGTGTCTTGGCCATTATTAAAACTTTGTATTTTTGCATAAAATTTAGAATCACAAGATTGCATTCAGTCTGTAGGCTACTGGAGAATTGACATTTTTATAATATTAAATATGCCATCAATAAATAGGGCTATTTGTATAGGTCTTTAAAATTTTCTCTCAATGATACTTTTGAATATTCCACCTAGAAGTCTTGGACATTTTTTGTTAGATTTATTTTTGGGTGTTTGATGTTTTATCCTTCTGTAAATGTTCTTTTTTTAAAATAGATTTTATTTTTTTGAGCTTTTGTTTAGCTTCAGAGCAAAATTGAGCTGAAAGTACAGAGAGTTTCCGTATTCCCGCCTCCCCCACCCCCAAATCCCAGTTTCCCCTTTAATTAACATCTTGCATTAGTGTGGTACCTATGTTACAATTTACAAACCAATATTGATACATAATTATTACCTAAAGTCCATAATTGACATTAGTGTTCCCTCTTAGTATTGTACAGTTCTTTGGGTTTTGACAGATGCATAGTTATGTATCCACCATTACAGTATCACACAAAGTAGTTTCACTGTCCCCAAAATCCTCCTTGCTCCATCTGTTCGTCCCTCCCTCTACTCTAACCCCTGACAACCACTGATCCTTTTACTGTCTCCATAGTTTTTCCTTTTCCAATATGTAATATAGTTGGAATCATACCATAGATAGCCTTTTCAGATTGGCTTCTTTCACTTAGTAATATGCATTTAAAGTTCCTCTATATCTTTTCATGGCTTAATAGCTCATTTCTTTTTGGCTCTGAATAATATTTTATTGTCCAGGTTTACCACAGATTATTTATCTACTCACTTACTAGAAAACATTTTGGTTGCTTCTAAGTTTTGGCAATTTTGAATAAAGCTGCTATAAACATTCGTGTGCAGGTTTTTGTGTAGGCATCAGTTTTCATCTCCTTTGGGTAAATAACAAGGAGTGTGATTGCTGAATCCATGGTAAGATAATGTTTAGTGTAGTTCTTTTCCTTTTTTTTTGAATTTTATTTAATTTATATTTTTATACAGCAGGTTCTTA
This sequence comes from Neophocaena asiaeorientalis asiaeorientalis, assembly GCF_003031525.2. Classification (NCBI taxonomy): domain Eukaryota; kingdom Metazoa; phylum Chordata; class Mammalia; order Artiodactyla; family Phocoenidae; genus Neophocaena; species Neophocaena asiaeorientalis. The sequence continues at coordinate 9,737,510 of NW_020175528.1, forward strand.
TTAGTCATCTATTTTATACACATCAGTGTATACATGTCAATCCCAATCGCCCAGTTCATCACACCACCACCCCACCACCACCCGCTTTCCCCCCTTGGTGTCCATACGTTTGTTCTCTACATCTGTGTCTCAATTTCTGCCCTGCAAACCGGTTCCTCTGTATGAGTTTTCCAGGTTCCACAAATATGCATTAATATACGATATTTGTTTTTCTCTTTCTGACTTACTTCACTCTGTATGACAGTCTCTAGATTCATCCATGTCTCTACAAATGACACAATTTTGTTCCTTTCTATGGCTGAGTAATATTCCATTGTATATATGTACCACAAATTCTTTATCCATTCATCTGTCGATGGGCATTTAGGTTGCTTCCATGACCTGGCTATTGTAAATAGTGCTGCAGTGAACATTGGGGTGCATGTGTCTTTTTGAATTGTGGTTTTCTCTGGGTATATGCCCAGTGGTGAGATTGCTGGATCATATGGCAATTCTATTTTTAGTTTTTTAAGGAACCTCCATACTGTTCTCTATAGTGGCTGTATCAAGCTACATTCCCACCAACTGTGCGAGAGGGTTCCCTTTTCTCCACATCCTCTCCAGCATTTGTTGTTTGTAGATTTTCTGATGATGCCCATTCTAACTGGTGTGAGGTGATACCTCATTGTAGTTTGGATTTGCATTTCTCTAATAATTAGTGATGTTGAGCAGCTTTTCATGTGCTTCTTGGCCATCTATATGTCTTCTTTGGAGAAATGTCTATTTAGATCTTCTGTCCAATTGTGGATTGTGTTGTTTGTTTTTTTAATACTGAGCTGCATGAGCTGTTTATATATTTTGGAGTTTAATCCTTTGTCCATTGATTCATTTGCAAATATTTTCTCCCATTCTGAGGGTTGTCTTTTCCTCTTGTTTATGGTTTCCTTTGCTGAGCAAAGGCTTTTAAGTTTCATTAGGTCCCATTTGTTTATTTTTGTTTTTATTTCCATTACTCTAGGAGGTGGGTCAAAAAAGATCTTGTTGTGATTTATGTTAAAGAGTGTTCTTCCTATGTTTTCCTCTAAAAGTTTTAGAGTGTCCGGTCTTACATTTAGGTCTCTAATATGTTTTGAGTTTGTTTTTGTGTATGGTGTTAGGGTATGTTGTAATTTCATTCTTTTACATGTAGCTGTCCAGTTTTCCCAGCAGCACATATTGAAGAGACAGTCTTTTCTCCATTGTATATCCTTGCCTCCTCTATCATACATTAGTTGATCATAGGTGCATGGGTTTATCTCTGGGCTTTCTATCTTGTTCCATTGAACTATGTTTCTGTTTTTGTGCCAGTACCATATTGTCTTGATTACTGCTTTGTAGTATAGTCTGAAGTCAGGGAGTCTGATTCCTCCAGCTCTGCTTTTTTCCCTCAAGACTGCTTTGGCCATTTGGGGTCTTTTGTGTCTCCATACAAATTTTAAGGTTTTTTGTTCTAGTTCTGTAAAAAATGCCACTGGTAATTTGATAGGGGTTGCACTGAATCTGTAGATTGCTTTGGGTAGTATAGTCATTTTCACAATATTGATTCTTCCAATCCAAGAACATGGTATATCTCTCCATCTGTATCAAAGAACCAGCTTTTAGTTTTATTGTTCTTTGCTATTGTTCTCTTTTTTTCTATTTCATTTACTTCTGCTCTGAGCTTCATGATTTCTTTCCTTCTGCTAACTTTGGGTTTTGTTTGTTTTTCTTTCTCTAGTTCCTTCAGGTGTAAGGTTAGATTGTTTATTTGAGATTTTTCTTGTGTCTTGAGGTAGGCTTGTATTGCTGTAAACTTCCCTTTTAGAACTACTTTTGCTGCATCCCATAGGGTTTGGATCATCATGTTTTCGTTGACATTTGTCTCTGGGTAATTTGTGATTTCCTCTTTGATTTCTTCAGTGATATCTTGGTTATTTAGTAACGTATTGTTTAGTCTCCATGTGTTTGTGTTTTTATGTTTTTTTTCCTGTAATTCATCTCTAATCTCGTAGTGTTGTGGTCAGAAAAGATGCTTGATATGATTTCAATTTTTCTTAAATTTACTGAGGCTTGATTTGTGACCCAAGATGTGATCTATCCTGGAGAATGTTCTGTGCACACTTGAGAAGAAAGTGTAATCTGCTGTTTTGGGATGGAATGTCCTATAAATATCAATTAAACCTATCTGGTCTATTGTGTCATTTAAACCTTCTGTTTTCTTATAAATTTTCATTTTGGATGATCTGTCCATTGGTGTAAATGAGGTGCTAAAGTCCCCCACTATTATTGTGTTACTGTCGATTTCCTATTTTAGAGCTGTTATCAGTTGCCTTATGTACTGAGGTGCTCCTATGTTGGGTGCATATATATTTATAATTGTTATATCTTCTTCTTGGATTGATCCCTTGATCATTATGTAGTGCCCTTCCTTGTCTCTTATAACATTCTTTATTTTAAATTTTATTTTATCTGATATGAGTATTGCTACTCCAACTTTCTTTTGATTTCCATTTGCATGGGATATTTTATTCCATTCCCTCACTTTCAGTCTGTACGTGTCCCTAGGTCTGAAGTGGGTCTCTTGTAGACAGAATATGTATGGGTCTTGTTTTTGTATCTATTAAGCAAGCATGTGTCTTTTGGCTGGAGCATTTAATCAATTCACATTTAAGGTAATTATCAATATGTATGTTCCTATGACCATTATCTTAACTGTTTTGAGCTTGTTTTTGTAGGTCCTTTTCTTCTCTTGTGTTTCGCACTTAGAGAAGTTCCTTTAGCATTTGTTGTAGAGCTGGTTTGGTGGTGCTGAATTCTCTTAGCTTTTGCTTGTCTGCAAAGCTTTTGATTTCTCCATCGAATCTGAATGAGATCCTTGCTGGGTAGAGTAATCTTGGTTGTAGGTTCTTCCCTTTCATCACTTTACGTATATCATGCCACTTCCTTCTGGCTTGTAGAGTTTCTGCTGAGAAATCAGCTGTTAACCTTATGGGAGTTCCCTTGTATGTTATTTGTCCTTGTTCCCTTGCTGCTTTCAATAATTTTTCTTTGCCTTTTCTTTTTGCCAATTTGATTACTATGTTTCTCGGCGTGTTTCTTCTTGGGTTTATCCTGTATGGGACTCTCTGCACTTCCTGGACTTGGGTGCTATTTCCTTTCCCATGTTAGGGAAGTTTTCAACTATAAACTCTTCAAATATTTTCTTGGGTCCTTTCTCTCTCTCTTCTCCTTCTGGGACCCCTATAATGCGAATGTTGTTGTGTTTAATGTTGTCCTAGAGGTCTCTTAGGCTGTCTTCATTTCTTTTCATTCTTTTTTCTTTATTCTGTTCCATAACAGTGAATTCCACCATTCTGTCTTCCAGGTCACTTACCCGTTCTTCTGCCTCAGTTATTCTGCTATTGATTCCTTCTAGTGTAGTTTTCATTTCAGTTATTGTATTGTTCATCTCTGTTTGTTTGTTCTTTAATTCTTCTAGGTCTTTTTTAAACATTTCTTGCATCTTCTAGTTCTTTGCCTCCATTGTTTTTCCGAGGTCCTGGATCATCTTCACTATCATTATTCTGAATTCTTTTTCTGGAAGGCTGCCTATCTCCACTTCATTCAGTTGTTTTTCTGAGGTTTTATCTTGTTCCTTCATCTTGTACATAGCCCTCTGCCTTTTCATCTTGTCTATCTTTCTGTAAGTATGGTTTTTGTTCCACAGGCTGCAGGATTGTAGTTCTTCTTGCTTCTGCTGTCTGCCCTCTAGTGGATGAGGCTATCTAAGAGGCTTGTGAAAGTTTCCTGATGGGAGGGTTGGGTGATGGGTAAGAATATGTTTAGTTTTATAAGAAACTGCCAAATTGTCTTCAAAAGCAGGTATACCATAGCTGATGTTGCTGCTCATTCACCAGCAATGAATGAGAGTTCCTGTTGCTCCACATCTTTGATAGCATTTGGTGTTGTCAGTCTTCCAGATTTTGACCATTCTAATAGGTATATAGTGATATCTCTCTGTTGTTTTAATTTGCAGTTCCCTAATGATATATGACATTGAGCATCTTTTCATATGCTTATTTACCATCTGTATTTCATTTTTGATGAGGTGTCTGTTCAGATCTTTTGCCCACTTTAAAATCAGCTTGTTCACTTTATCATTGAGTTTTAATTCTTCTTTGCATGTTTTAAATAATAGCCCTTTATGTGTCTTTTGCAAATATTTTCTCCTAGTCTGTGACTTGTCTTCTCATTCTCTTGAGAGTGTCTTTAGCAGAGTAATAATATATTTTAATTTTAATGAAGCCCAGGTTATCAGTTATTTCTCTCATGGATTATGCCTTTGTAGTTGTATCTAAAAAGTCATCAACCAACCTAAGTTCATCTAGATTTCCTCCTATGTTATCTTCTAGGAGTCATAGTTTTGTGTTTTACATTCAAATCTATGATCCATTTTGAGTTATTTTTTGTGAAGGGCATAAGGTGTGTGTCTAGATTTTTTTTTTTTTTTTTTTTTTTTTTTTGCTTACAGATGTCCATTATTCCAGCCATTTGTTGAAGGGAACTATCTTTGCTCCATTGTATTGCCTTTGCTTCTTTGTCAAAGACCACTTAACTATATTGACCACTCCTTCAAAATTGTGCAGGGTATTTTCCTCTTCATGTAAACTTTAGAATCAGTTTTCCAATATCCACATAATAACAGATTTTGATTTGGATTGCATTGTATCTATAGATCAAGTTAAAAAGAATTGACATCTTGACAATATTGAATCTTCCTATCCACAACATAGATTATCTTTCCATTCATTTAGTTCTTTGATTTCATCTATCAGAACTTTGTAGTTTTCCTCATGTAGATCTTGTACATATCTTGTTAGATTTATGCCTAAGTATTTCATTTTCAGGGGTACTAATGTAAACGATATGGCATTTAAAATTTTAAATTCCACTTGTTCATTGCTGGTACTAGAAAAGCAATTCACTTTTTTATATTAACCTTGCATCCTGCAACCTTTCTATAATCACTTATTTTTTCCAAGAGTTTTTCCTCAATTCTTTCTGATTTTCTACATCTATGATTATATCATAGACAATACAAGATTAACATGCAAAAATCAGTTGTAGTTCTATATACTCCAATGAGTATATGGAAATCAAAATTAAAACCACAATACCGGGCTTCCCTGGTGGCGCAGTGGTTGAGAGTCTGCCTGCTGATGCAGGGGTCACGGGTTCGTGCCCCGGTCCGGGAAGATCCCACATGTCACAGAGCGGCTGGGCCCGTGAGCCATGGCCGCTGAGCCTGTGCGTCCGGAGCCTGTGCTCCGCAACGGGAGAGGCCACAACAGTGAGAGGCCCGCGTACCAAAAAAAAAAAAAAAAAAAAAAAAAAACCACAATACCATTTATAATCACTAAAAAATTAAATACTTAGGTAAATCTAATAAGCCATGTACTGGACTTGTATGCTAAAAATGCTGGTGAAAAAAAATTAAACACCTTACAAAAATAGAGGAATGTACCATGTTCATCTTCAACATAGTGAAGATGTCAATTCTCCCCAAATTGAACTATAGTTTTAGTTCAATTCCTAACAAAATCCCAATAAGAATTCTTGCAGATATGGGCAAACTTACTCTCAAATATATATGGAGAGGACAAGAAACTGGAATAGCTAAAACAATTTTGAAAAAGACTAAAGTGGACTGAATTGCTCTACCTGATTTTTAGACTTAGTATATAGCTACAGTTATCAAGACAGTGTGGAATCAGCAAAGTGATACACACAAGGATTAATGGAACAAAATAGGTAATTCAGAAGTAGAACCTGTGCACAATATGGCTGGCTGATTTTTGACAAAGGTGCAAAAGCAATTCAAAGAGAAAAGATATTCTTTTTAATAAATGATGCTGGAACAATTGAATACATATAGACAAAATAATAAAGAAAAGAACCTAAACCTCATACTTTGTACAAAAATAATCTCAAAATACACCATATTTTAAAATATGGAACCATAAAACTTTTAGAAGAAAGCAAAGGAGAAAATCTTCAGGATCTAGGGCTAGATGAGGAGTTCTTAGACATGATACCAAAGCACGATCCATTAAAAAAAAAAGGCCAATTGGAGTTCATGAAAATTAAGAACGTTGTATAGGATTCGGCTAAGAAAATAAATGCACTAGATACAAACTGGGAGAAAATATTTGCAAACCACATATCTGACAAAGACATATCTAGAATATATGTATATATATTTAAACTCAACAGTAAAAAACAAACAACTCAATTAGAAAATTGGCAAAAGTAATGAATAGACATTTCACCAAAAAGGATCTCGATGGAATTATGCTAAGTAAAAAAAGCCAATTGTAAAATGTACCGTATAACTCCACTTATACAACAGTCTCAAAATGTGAAAATTGTAGAGATAGACAACAGATTACCAAGGGTTAGAGGATGATAGGAGAGGAGGATGGGTGTGAGGCTGGCATGAGGAAACTTTGTGGTAATGAAATAGTTTTGTACCTTGATTGTGGTAGTGGATATATGAGTCTACACATGTGATAAAATTTTATAGATTGCACACACACACACACACACACACACACACACACACACACACACACAACTGATGCATGTAAAACTGGTTAAGTCTGAATAGGTCTGTGCATTGTACCAATGTCCATTTCCTAGTTTTGATATTGTGCTGTATTATCATTGGGGAAAACTTGGTGAAAGGTACACAGGACCTCTAAACTACTTTTGCAACTTCCTGTGAATCTATAATGATCCAGAATGAAAAGGTTTTTTTTTTAATTGAAGTATAGTTGATTTACAATATTGTGTTAATTTCTGCTCTACAACAAAGTGATTCCGTTATACATACTTTCTTTTTTGTATTCTTTCCCATTATGGTTTATCTCAGGATACAGTTCCCTGTACTATACAATAGGACCTTGTTGTTTAGAAAAGGTTTTTTTAAAAACTACATTTTTGTACTGGTTTTACTCTTTCTTCAAAATCTTTACAGAGGATGCCAACAAGTGGCAAATTGGGGTGATTTAAGTTTGTACTATGTATTCTTCACAGCTTGATGACAGGGACCCTGAATTGAAATGAAATATCTGCATAGCCACCTGGCAGAGGAAGCGGGGAGGAAATCAAGAATTTGGGCTAGAACAGGGAAGCAGTATGTACAATCGTTCCTGAAAGGGATGTTTTTTTTCAAGGTGTTCGGTTTTTTTTTTGTGGTACGCGGGCCTCTCACTGTTGTGGCCTCTCCCGTTGCGGAGCACAGGCTCCGGATGCGCAGGCTCAGCGGCCATGGCCCACAGGCCCAGCCGCCGCGCGGCACGTGGGATCCTCCCGGACCGGGGCACGAACCCACGTCCCCTGCATCGGCAGGCAGACTCCCAACCACTGCACCACCAGGGAAGCCCCAAGGTGTTGATTTTTTTAATGATCTTGAGTAAACGGGAGTCAGGGCAAGGCAAGCAGTCTTACAGAGGGGGTGTCTACAAGTGAAAGGGCAGGAGGGGAACCCCTGAAGGCAATAAAGAGTGAGGATAACAAGAAGAGTTTAGAAAAGAAGAACTCACCCAAAAGACAAGGTGAGTGGAGGAGGCTATAAATTCAAAACTGAAAATGATCTGAAGAGGCAGTACTTGATAAAATTATGGGGTATTTTAATTTCTCACCCACCAGACATAGCGAGTCTGTGGTTTCCATGAACCTCTGAACAGTATTTGTTGAGGTGAAAAAAAGCTCCATAGAATCCAGAAATATTTGACAATGTGTATTTACCATATAAATCTTAAAGGGAAAATATCCTGTTTCAACAATATAATTGCTGCCTGATTGTCTTGTCTTTTGTCACCAAGTGAGAAAAATACAAATTGTTTGTTTGCGATTGTTCTATGGTGTTCTAAAAATATTTGCATTACCCTCAAAGGGATAATCGGATAAAGACAAAAATGGGAAAAACTTGGGTAACAGACATGACTGGGTTAGAATTCCAGCCTCACCACTCACCAGTCTGAAGACTCAAGCTCCCTGAACCTCAGTCTTTTCAGATGGAGACCTTGCAGGGCTGTTGTGAGGATTACAAGCAATATATGGGGAAGCGTCTAGTACAGTGCCTGGCACACTGTTGGCATATGGCCATTGATAAATATCCTGATTCTTACATTGTTATTAATAATGAGTGAGTCTTCAGTATAACACCGTTCACTATAAAGTGTCCTTTTGTGTGCCAACTTTCTTGTGTGACTCTTTCTTGGGCTAATCCAAAGGAGACTAGTTACTGATAAATCACAAAGACCTCCATACAAAACAATCTTATTTTATAAGACTGTCTCCTGCAGTGGATCCCAAGGATAGAGTTACAAGGAGGTCTTACAGCATTTATTTCCCCAAACAAATTGCAAAGCTTACATAGTAGTACATTGTATTAATATAATAGAAATCATATACTGTAGATCATTTTTTTCTCCTAGAAATCCAAATAACATAGCCATAACACAATCATGAAACAGTTAATAGATTTACCCAGAATACTACAGGAAGTCAAGGCAAAAATCATACATATTTTTGTCCCTCAGAAAAAAACCCAGGTTTCTCCACTTCTTGACAAAGATTCTTTACTTGACCAAACTTCAGTCTCCTGAGACTTCTCCTGGGCCCATCTGTGCACTTTCTTTTAAAATCCAGTTTTAGCAAGAACTCTGCCAAGACATTTTACCAAGAACCCCCATCCTTCACATCTGACTTCTCTGAATATCTGATCAGGTTCCTTATCCTCCACCGTCCCCCAAATGATGTCTGATCACCCTGGCTTGTCTTCAACGACAATCCTGTTAGGTCCATTTAGCTAGAACTTCCTTTACCCCTGAGGTTTCTTCTAAGTGATTTTTTTATCCGTTCACTCCCACTCTGCTCCTTGGCTATACATTCCCACTTGCCCATGCTATATTCAGAATTGAGCCCAGTTCAGTACTGAGGTCTCTTCCCCACTCTTGTAATAGCCCTGAATAAAATCACTTTGTACTGCTCTAACTACAGTTCAGCTCTGGTTTTTCTTTGACATTCTCAAATCCCAAGAGTCCGAGTCATGTAAGTATTCCATGAATTCACTAAATATCCCCAAACTTTTGTGGGATTAAATTACATATTATTACTACAAATCTTTGAAATGGAAAAAAAAGAATAAATTTCCTGAAAGAAGTAACTATGGTTGTTCTCCCACCACCAAGTTCAATGTTACCCTTCTAGGCATTCATCTTTCAGTCATCAGCAGGTCCCCTTTTCTTAATTGAACCCCAAATGACTCCCTCTCAGGCTCTTGTTCATTCACTTTGTTATTAAGACTTCTCAGATTCCCTCGTGGTTCAGGAACCCAGTGAACCCTGGAACATTTGGCTGTACTGAGTCTGCTGTCATGTTCCAATGGCAATGGAAACAGCTTATACTATAATTTCAAAAAGAGAACAGCGGGGAAAGTTTGGAAAGAATAAGTTCTCAGGGAAAGTCAGGGAAATCAAATTAACTGGGAAGATTTAATTTTCACAAAAATATTGCCTCTACCCCGAGCTCTCTCTGAGGTCTGCTCTATAAATGAACTAAGTCTATGGAAGAAAAGTGCAGTGGAATTTGATGACAGAAAAGGCATGTTCTTTTTAAAAATTAAGGAAAGAAATCATGACTCCAGCTCTTTTCATAATCATAAATAGTCATTGCCTAGACCCATAAAATCTACAGTGGGAGAGACCTCAGAGATTATATAAAATCCAGTCCCATCATTTTATGGATGAGAATGAAATCTGAAGGTGTGACTGAATGTTCTCACAGTCACACAGATCCTTAGCACCAAGCTGAAGGTGAAAACCCAGGACACCTCATCTGTGGGCCAGGATCTTTATGGAAAGAGCAGCCACTTAGGTCGCTGTATTAGTCAGGGTTCCCCAGAGGAACAGAACCAATAGGATACATACAGATATACAGAAAGGAATTTATCATGAGGGATTGGCTCACATGACTGGAGACTGAGAAATCCCACGATCTGCTGTGTACAGCTGGAGGCCCAGGAAGGCTGGTAGTGTGGTTCCAGTCTAAATCTGAAGGCTTAAGAACCAGGGGAGCCAATGGTATAATTCCCAGTCGGAGTCTGAAAGCCCTAGAACCAGGAGCACATCCAAGGGCAGAAGAAGACAAACATCCCAGCTCAAGCAGACAGAGCAAATTCACCCTTCCTTCATCTTTTTTGTTCTATTCGGGCCCTCAATGGATTGGATGATGCCCACTCCCATTGACAAGGGTGATCTTCTTTACTTAGTCTACTGATTCAAATGCTAATGTCTTCCAGAAACATTCTCACAAACACAACCAGAAATAATGTCTTATCAGCCATCTGGGCATCCCTTAGCTCAATCAAGTTGACACATAAAATTAACCATCACAGGGGCTTCCCTGGTGGCGCAGTGGTTGAGAGTCCGCCTGCCGATGCAGGGGACACAGGCTCGTGCCCTGGTCCGGGAGGATCCCACATGCCGCGGAGCGGCTGGGCCCGTGAGCCATGGCTGCTGAGCCTGCACATCCGGAGCCTGTGCTCCGCAACAGGAGAGGCCACAATGGTGAGAGGCCTGCGTACCACAAAAAAAAAAAAGAATATGTTTGGCTGTAAATAACAGAAAACCCTGTTTAGTGGCTTGAACTAATAACAGAAGTTCAGAGCTGGGCATCCTGGAATGGCACAGCTTCTCCAGGCTGCCAGCAGGGACCCAGGCTCCTTCTAGCTTCCTGCTCCACACAGGACGACTACTGCCTCTGCTGCCACTGCACCAGTGTTCCAAGACCGTAACAGTAGGTAAGGGAACAAAGGCCTGGGAGATCAGCAGGCAAATCTGCTTCTTTTGAGGCGTTTTTCTGGAAGTCTCATTTTTAATGACTTTCCCTTACAATTCTCTGGCGATACTCGGTTCACATGGGCTACCTCTAGCTGCAAGGGAGTCTGGAAGGCAAGAACTTTTAATACAGCACATTTGACCCTCATAATGACTGAGGTTAGCAAGAAAGAATAGGTACTGTAGAAGCAATCAGTGTATGTCACAAGGAATTCTTCCGGTCCTGGGGCTGCAAACTGAGAAGGGGCTGCTTGCTCCTATAGATCCTGAACTCCTACAAAGAAAGAAATTTAAAGCGTAAATTTCCTTAGAAATGTAGGTGAATGGAATTGTCTTGAAGCTGAATTTTCATAGCAAGTTCACTGTTTGTTTGGTTGGTTTCTTGTAGGGTTTTTGTTTTTTTCTTTCAGTTAAATTCATCTGTACATTCATTTGGGATGGCTTAAGGAATCCTATGAATTTTTCAGGGGAGAGTGTCCCCTCCCACTACCAACCACCTTTTGGAACTGACATTATCTTCTTGGGCGGGGAAACACCAACAGCCATGGCTGCTCCAAGGAATGATTTGAAATTTGCTCATCCCAAATATAAAAGGCCTTAATAACTAGGGCAACCCATAACAATCGTTTCTGTACATCTTTGCATGACAAATGAACAAAGATGCAAATCGGCTTTCAATAGCACCCATATACACAAAAACTCATTACAAAAATGGAGGCTTGTCATGTTTGGAACAAAAATTTAAAAAAAAAAACAACCTCATCTGAAATCCAAATACCTCACAAGCGCATGAACGGGTAACATGGCCTAAATGTTAATGAAGCAATTTGCCTCACTCAGCTGGATGGGCAACAAAAGAAACCCTTTTCAAGACACAGCTGTCAACAATTACACTTGGTGGGGTGGAGCTGGCTGATATTCAGCATCTTAAAACTCATGGAAATGTGGAGCCTATTTGACTGAATCCATTCCAGACTCCAAGGAAGACAGTAAACCCCTATTTATTTGGCAGGCCTGAGAATGGGATATTCGGGTTAGCTGGTCATCCCCAGCTCAGAGATAAGTGACAGATTTTTGTAAAGACTCCTGGATAATACAGAAAGCCCCTAACTGAAGAAGGGTATAGGATCTAACCTACCCTTCTCTTGATGTGGTGATTCAGTTGGCATTTTAGGGTCTGGCAGGGCCTCAATGATTTCATATGATCAGGGAGGTACTTTTTAATTTGGACTTTCTGATTCTGTATTTTTATTACAGAAGTTCATTTTACTATATTATGGTTACTTACAGGAGAGAGCCTTTATTCTGGCTGAGAAGTGCTCCTTTGAGAATTACTCTCCTAACCCCAAAACACACACACACACACACACACACACACACAGATCTAGCAGACGTGTTTGAATTGAGTGGCCCTCTGACCACAGATCATTGGACCAGGAGTAACCCCTGACCAAAGGGAGATAATCAGATTCTCTTTCCTGGGAAGTTGGAGGCAAATATTCAGAGAAAGCCCTGTGATCTCCATCAGTCTCCCTGAGCAAAGGACATGGGAACTTGGGATCCAGAGAGTGACCATCTTCCGCTGTGTGCACAGAGACACAAAGAGCCAGATGGGAGAGAAAGAAAAAGTAAGAGGTAATTATGGGGAGTAAAGACCAGACTAAAACCCAGTGGGCCCCAGAAAGAGACCCCCAGAGTGGCCGCCTGGGTTCCCAAATACCCTATAGTTCCTGGGTATTGCCTGCCCCTCCCCCCCACCATGAGCCCCAACCGCACTTCCTGCCCTCGGTCCCCTGGCGCTTCCTCGGATCTTTCCATTATGACATAAGCTGGTTTGAATGGTTTGGCAGAGGCTGTCAATTGCTTCTCCAATCTTCATTCTTCCCTTCTTCCTCACTAACTGGAACCAGTTTTATTCGGAGCGACTAAAAAGACCACAATTCCTCTTAGTCCAGAGCTGGTGGATGGGATCAAGTGGGCTCGTGAAGGGGTTATTCTTCCTCCTCTTTTTCTCTTTTGCCCAGGGCAGAGCTGAGACAGACAGTATCTTCTTTCTCTCTGGAGGAAGGGAGGGAGGGCAGATCCGTATGGCTGGTGGTAGGCCAGGCCTAGGTTAACTCCCTGGAATTAAATTTTTTTTTTTTTTTTTTTTTGCGGTACGCGGGCCTCTCACTGCCGCGGCCTCTCCCGTTGCGGAGCACAGGCTCCGGACGCGCAGGCCCAGCGGCCATGGCTCACGGGCCCAGCCGCTCCGCGGCATGTGGGATCTTCCCAGACCGGGGCACAAACCCGTGTCCCCTGCACCGGCAGGCGGACCCTCAACCACTGCTCCACCAGGGAAGCCCCCAGGCACTATTTTTGTCTGCCCAGCACTTGGGCTCGACCCTTTTCCCCTTCTCCACTTCTGTGGACATGCATGCAGTCCGAACAAGCGTAATTGTACCTGGTGACCCCTGCCCACAGCTGACTGGCCCAGGGGTGGGGCAGTAACAGTTCTTCCTTCTACCCTTAACCACCATCTGCCCCTCAGTTTTTTGTCTGGCTCAGGGGTTGGGTACCTAATCCAAGCTGTTCCAATCAAGTCCCTTTTCCAGCAATTTTAAGTTTATACTAAGAAATCACAGTTTCGGGGCTTCCCTGGTGGCACAGAGGTTGACAGTCCGTCTGCCGATGCAGGGGACGCGGGTTCGTGCCCTGGTCCTGGAAGATCCCACATGCCGCGGAGCGGCTGGTCCCGTGAGCCATGGCCGCTGGGCCTGCGCGTCCGGAGCCTGTGCTCCGCAACGGGAGAGGCCGCGGCAGTGAGAGGCCCGCGTACCGCAAAAAAAAAAAAAAAAGAAAGAAAGAAAGAAAGAAAGAAATCACAGTTTCAGTGTGACAGCTTTCTTCGATGGCCAATCCCAATCCAGAGACAACAATTTTAAGGATGATGCTTTGGGCATCTACTCTACAGATATCACGGTTGTGTTCAAGTAGGACAAATCCAGAGAGCGCACAGCACTTCCCTCCAATCCATTGATCATTTGGAAACAGGAGCCACATGATCGTTCCAAGTTTCCTTTTTTCAAAAAATAAGACATTCATACACTATAAAAGTCACCATTTGAAACTGTACAATTGAGTGCATTTTAGCATTTACGCAGAACTGTGAAACCATCACCACTATCTAATTCTAGAACAGTTTATCACCTGAAAAAGTAGCTCCATACCATCAGTACTCACACCCCACTGCTCCCTACTCTGGGGCTCTGGCAACCACTAATCCATTTTCGGTCTCTGTGATTTTGTCAATTCTCTACATTTTATAGAAATAGAATTACACAATATATAGCCTTTTGTGTCTGACTTCTTTCACTTACCGTAATGTTTTCAAGGTTCATCCATGTTGTTGAACATATCAGTACTTCATTTGCCAAATAATATTCCTTCGCAAATATATACCACATTTTGTTTACCTACTCATCCATCAGTGGACACTTGGGTTGCTTCCACCTTTTGGCTATAGTGATTAATGCTGCTACGAACATGGGTGTACGAATCTCTGTTAGATTTTCTGTTTTCAATTCTTTTGGGTATATACCTAGAAGTGGAATTGCTGGATCATATAATAATTTTATGTTTAATTATTTTGAAGAACAGTCATACCGTTTTCTTTTATTATTTTTGCCCCTATTGTTAATGGATTTTTTAAAATTGAAGTATAGTTGATGTACAATACTATATAAGTTACAAGTGAGTCATAATTTGAAAGGTCACACTCCATTTATAGTTATTATAAAATATTGGCTCTATTCCTCGTGTTGTACAATATAACCTTGTAGCTTATTTTATACCCAACAGTTTGTAGCTCTTGTTCCCCTACCCCTAACTTACCTTTTTTGCTATAATAGAATTATTTTCTTAATTTCATTTTCAGATTGTTCGTTGCTAGTGTATGGAAATATAATTGATTTTTATGTTGATTGTGTTACAAATTCCTTTAATAAATATTGAACTTCTGATCTTGGGTGTGGGACTTGCAGAGTCGTTCCTTTCCTTCTTTTTCTATACCAGCCCTGGGATGGCATTCCCTCAATCCCTGACTGATGCCTTGATCCCTCCCAAGCTAAAATCTAAGCTTTATGGGCTGAAAAAAGAACCTGAAGACATTCAGTATCCCCAGCGGAAGTCATAGCATCTTAGAAGTCAGGCGTTCAGAGTTAACCCCTCAGTGAAACCCCTGAGACCCTGCAGATTGGGGGTAGGATCAGGGGATTGGTAAGCTTTTCAGCAACCTCCGATGCAGGGTTGACCCAGAAGACTCTGCTTTGTGCTTTTAAATAAGAAAATATGACATAATGACTCACAGATTGTTAGACCTTAGAGATCTTCTGGAGCCATGACTCTTAAATTATTATATCTTGATCCTTACTCAGTCCTGCCCAAGGCCCCCATCCTCTAATCCCCCACCTCCAGTGGAAAGACCCACCTTAAACCAGACCTCAGAGTCTCAATGAATATCCCAACTGACCTTCCTCCTCCGAGATACTATTAGGCTCTGTCCAGGTATCATTCTCCCTTACCACAGCAAACAATCAACTCAACTTTGTCTCATTGACACTTAATTCCAGTGCCGTTATGGGGTATAGCATTCAACAAGATAAAGACTTAAAGGAAATAGGCAAAAATTAAATCTATTAATGAACGACAATAATGTAATTTTCTAAAATATCAATTTGGGTACAACTGGGGAACATTGAAAGTAATGATTGTATGGAATTGTTAATTTTCTTAAGTGAAATAATGGCATTTGGAGATGTGAGATGAAGGATTTAGGGATGAAATATGATATCTGCAACTTTTCTTCAAATCAACAAGAATAAAAAAATATATAAATATTTTCATGCACACACATATAGAAAGAAGGAACTCAAATATGGCACATGTACATACTTAGAGATAGGCGAGAGTGAGTGTATATATATAGCAATATGTTAACAATTATTAAGAACTAGGTGGAGTGTATATGGTTGTTTTTTTTACTAGTTCACCTTTTCCATATGTGTGAAAATGTTGAGGGAATAAAACTGTTAAGGGAATAAATGGTTAAGGAACGGAAAATTGGCCTCCTACTTCAAATGGGGACCAAGTAATTTTATTTATTTTTAGAGCCAGAAGTGATTGAACTTTTCTCCAAATAGAACCCACATAACTTTGTTATTTATTTCTCTAGTCTTTTCTCATTTGTGGAGGTATTTGCAGTTAACCATTGAGAATACAAACTGTCCACAATAATCTTAGCTTTAAGCAGAAAGCTTTTTTTTGGTTAATAACCCTTTTCGGGACTGTTATATAGTTACACAAACTGTACCTTGCACAAGAGGGCAACTTCATGAAGATCCCCCGGAGATGTGCAAGGAGGATGACCAGTTCACCCCGGTTTGCCCTGGGTGGTCCCAGTTTTAGCACCGAAAGTCCCACCTCTGCTGTTGGTCACTTTACATGCAATGCAGAAGGCCTGGCTATGTTTCACAATGTTGAACTATGATGAAGAGGGCAGAGCACATCCTTGACTCTTTACAAGCCTGCTTTAGCATGCTGTTCTGTCAGTGTGATGGTTCTGGCTCCATGTGCCATCCCACTAGGCCACGCCTCTCCATGTCAACAAGTGCTTTCCACCCACAGAGTCTAGCCCAAAGGGGTGACGTCAATGTCAGGGACACTGCTCAGAAACTATGACATATACTTTATTGGGCATAGACTGAAACCCTCCAATATAGGCAGAACAAAAGACCAACACCACCAGCCAAACAGGTGAAACTTATCATGTAATAACTGCTACTTTACCAGAGAGAAAATGGAGATCTGGAGAAGTTAAGCAATTTGCCCAAGGTCTCAGGGCTTGTAAGTGCAGGGGCAGGATGTGAGACCAGGTTTGTCTGAGCCTAGAGTTCCTGATCCTAATCACCCTACTCCTGCTCTGCACTGAATGTTTGTAATACAAAAAAAATTCATATGTTGAAATCCTAACCTCCACTATGATGGTGTTAGGAGGTGAAGCCTTTGGAAGATGCTTAGATCATGAGGGTGGAGCCCTCATGAGTGGAATTAGTGCCCTTATAAAAGAGGTTCCAGAGTGCTAGCTTGCTCTCTCTCCACCATGTGAGGATACAACAAGAAGTAAGCCTACTGCAACAGGAACAGGGCTCTCACCAGAACCCCACCATGTTGGGATCCTGATCTTGGACTTTCAGCCCCCAGAATCCTGAGAAATAAATTTCTGTTGTTTATAAGCTACCCGGTGTATGGTAATTTGTTATAGCAGCCTGAACAGACTAAGACAATTCCCTTCCAGCTCATCATGTTTCATGAGCATTGAATTTATCTGACTGGTTCCACTTTCCCAGGGAGAGTTTGCATTTTTTACAGGAATTTATAAAGATAGGAACCTCTGAGTAAGGAATGCACATTTGCAGGGGTGGCATTTCTAACAGCACAGAGCCATGGAATGCTCCACGCCTATCGGATGGGCATCCCCTCACAGCTGTGATCCACAGCCTCCTAGCACAGTTACTGTGGAGGAGAGGCTGAGAGCCACACTTTGGAACGAGATAGACTTGCATTCAAGACCTGCCTCTGCCCCCAAAAGCAGTGACCTTGGACAAGACATTTAACCCCCCAACTGTAATGTAGGGATAATTATAGTCCTTAAAGCATAAAGTTACTGTGAATTTAAGCAAGGTAGCTCATGTGAAGGACTAAGAGCCTGGCACATTGTGAGAGACTCTTAGGAAAAACACTCTTTCTAAAATGTCTACTACATTAAGTGAAAATCATGTGTTCCATTTTCATCATAAGATAAACTAACACATTTAATATATGTACTTTAGTGGAGCGAAGTCACACATGGTTCAAACTGAGAAGAGAGTCATATTTTTAACATTGAAATATGAAAAAAAAGGATTTTAAAAATCCAGTTAAAAATTAGCACTCAAGTCTTTTGAAGGAAAAAGTGATCAAATATAATCCTTAATAATCTATCTAGTATCCCCTTGTCTCTTCTTCCTGTTTTTTGGGGGTTTTTTGTTTTTTTTTTTTTTTTGCGGTACGCGGGCCTCTCACTGTTGTGGCCTCTCCTGTTGCGGAGCACAGGCTCCGGACGCGCAGGCTCAGCGGCCATGGCTCGCGGGCCCAGCCACTCTGCGGCATGTGGGATCCTCCCGGACTGGGGCACGAACCCGTGTCCTCTGCATCGGCAGGCGGACTCTCAACCACTGCGCCACCAGGGAAGCCCTCTTCTTCCTGTTTTTGATGAACCTCAGAGTTTCCCAGCCTTTCAGCTCGCTCCCCCCAAAACCCTCCTCCTCTCTCCACCCCTCCTCCTACTTCTTTCCCTCCTCCTCCAGTTTTTTTTTTATATATATATATTTTAAGAAACACACTGAAGTATGTGGGAGTGAAATAACATGATGTTTGAGATCTGTTTTAAAATTCTTCAGAAAAGAAAAAAAGGATAAAGGAAATAAATGTGGCAAAATCTTGATAATTGTTAAATCTGGTTGATGGGAACATGGGTGGTTTTCTGTTTTTAATTATTTTCTCTTCTTTGTGGAGGTGAGAAATTTTTCACAATTAAAAAAATATCTTAAGTCTTGGACCAGTACAGCAGAAAGACTCTCCACAAAGTGGGAGGGGGGCAGAGGAGAAGCAGGAGGGAAGCATTTGACCTGGCCATTTCAGGTACTCTACAAAGCCAGGAGAGAAGGACATTTGTGACCATTCTGACCTTAGTGCATTTTACCTGAGGGTTGTCTAGGAAATCTCCCCAAACCATTATCTGTGGTTACTAGGGATCAAATTGCGGTAAAGGGGAGAAACTCTGACTTTTTACTTTGTACACTAATGTAATATCCGATTTTTTTTTTTTAAAGAGCAAATAAAAGAAAAGCTTTCTTTGTATTCTGAAATCTACCTCCCTGTAACCCTCACACCCTTGGTCTATTCCATCTTCAGTCAAGAGCTCTTCAAATAATTGAAGATTATTAAGGAACCCATATTGAATGAGGAGCATTTAATGGACACTTGAGGCCCAAGGACTTAACTTGCAAAAGCTCCTTATCAACATGTGCTCTGTATGCTGTGCATTTTTGACAAATGCTTTAATGTAATCATTGCCTTTCTCACGGAATGTTTTTCCAGCTTGGCTGCTTCCCGCTTAAATTGTGATTCCAAAAATTGAATGTAACCCTTTACATCAGTGTTTTCAACTGAGGGTGATCTTGCCTCTCAGAGGACATTTGGCCACATCTGGAGACATTTCTGATGGTCAGGACCTGGAGAGGGTTCGGAAAGGTATGTGGTTACCATGGGCATCTAGTGGGTAGAAGCCAGGGATGCTGCTTGACATCCTCCAGTACACAGGACAACCTCCACTACAAAGAATTATCTGGCCCAATGTGCCGACAGTGCCCAAGTTGAGAAACTGTTTTACATTAATGTGTGTCCGGAGTCCAGTAGAACCATTACATTTTAAGGTCAGGACACTTTCAGAGCTGCAATTCATTTTGCTACCCATTTTCATAACTGTATCACACTCTTGCTTCACATCAAACTGATGCTGAAGAAAACATTCCTCCTTAAGAAACGATCCCACATCCTCCCTCATCTTACATATACACCATTGATTCTTTGAACACAAATGAAAACTTCCTTTGCTTTGTTAAATTCCACATGGCCCACTCCATTCGATGGGAATTATTTTCCATGCAGGATATAAGTTGTTTATCCTCCCTTTGAATAAGCAACTTTATGTTACCTTTGTTAAAACTATTGATAGAAAGTCATTGACCAGCATGGGACCAAGGTTGTGTGTTTCGTGGCATGTCAAAAATAACCCTCAGCTGGACACAGATATGAGTCACTACATTGAACGTGCTGTGTTCAACCAGAAATGACTTGGGCAAACAGTCATCCAAATGGTTATGCCATCTCACTGACAACGGTATCTTCTATGGACTAAATTGTATCCTGCCCCAATTTATACGCCAAAGCCCTAACGCTCAGTGGGATGATACTTGGAGATGGAGCCTCTGGGAGGTGCTATGGTCTGAATGTTTGTGTCTCCCCAAAACTCATATGTTGAAATACTGAAGCTCATCCTGATGGTATTAGGAGGTGGGGCTTTGGGGATGTGATAAGGTCATGAAGGTGGAGCCCTCATGAATGCATTTCATGCCCTTATCAAAAAGGCTGGAGAGGGACTTCCCTGGTGGCGCAGTGGTTAAGAATCCACCTGCCAATGCAGGGGACACGGATTCGAGCCCTGGTCCGGGAAGATGCCCCGTGCCGCGGAGCAACCAAGGGCGTGCACCTCAACTACCGAGACCGCACACCTAGAGCCCGCGCTCCACAACAAGAGAAGCCACCACAATGAGAAGCCCGCGCACCGCAACAAAGAGTAGCCCCCGCTCGCCGCAGCTAGAGGAAGCCCGTGAGCAGCAACGAAGACCCAACGCAGCCCAAAATAAACAAAATTAAGTTTTTTTAAAAAAAAAAAAAAACGGCTAGAGAAAGCTCCTTTGCGCTTTCCACCTTGTGGCAGTAACATAGTAAGTCGACAGTCTGCGGCCCAAAAAAGAGCTCTCACCAGAGCCTGACCATGCTGGCAGCCTGATATTGTCCTTCCAGCAGTAAATTTACACTGTTTATGGGCCACCCAGTTTGTGGTATTTTTATTATAGCATCTGGAACAGACTAAGATAAGAAATAATTAAGTTTATATGAGGTTATAAGGGTGGGGTCCTCACGATGAGATTCCTGCCTTTATAAGAAGAGACCAGAGAGCCCTCTGTGTGTCTGTCTGCCTCTCTCTCCCTCCTCCCCATCCCTGTCACTACCATGTGAGGACACAGGGAGAAGGTGGCTGTCTGCAAGCCAGGAATAGAGCCCTCGCCAAGAATCAAATCTGCCGGCACCTTGATCTTGGACTTCACGGCCTCCAGAGCTGTGAGAAATAAATATCTGTCATGTAACCCACCCAGTCTGTAGTATTCTGCTGTGGCAGCCTGAGCTGACTAAGACAGTATCCTTTGACACAGGAAATGTTTTCCTATGTCTATGTCATTTGTAATCTGATAACCCCATCAACAGGTGCAACCTGAGATTCCTTCACAGTGCATTTCCCATTGATTTGAATTTCAGGAAAGGTTCTCTATATGGCTGCCTTGTCTTTTTGTTTTATTTCATAGAATCCATGATGCTATTCATTATAAAACACCCCATTATTTTGTGTAGTATGAGAACAAAAGAAACTGCCCAATGTCAGAAAGTTGAGAGAGGTACAAGACACATCCAGTTTTAAAGGGGTGCAAAGGTTAAGAAGTGTGTTTTGTAATCGAGGACCATAGTGGCCCTGAGTACCAGGTGTGGCTCTAGGAGGACAATAGAACCAAGCATTTTCAGACAGTGGGATGGGTCTTAGAGCTGAGAGTCCCTGTCTTACTCTGAGCTCCTTTCTCGAGAGTCCACATTCAGAGAGTAGCTCTTTCCTCAGGGGTGCTAATGGAGCAGAGACCACTTCGCTATCCCCATCTGCTGGGGAAAAGATTGTCTCTCAGCCATCCAAGTGTTGACCGATGAAGGTTCAACCAGGTGCTTTTTTTGCTGCCTGGGCAAAAAGATGTCATGAGATCTGTCTGTATCTGACCAGTGACTTTAATGAAATGGGGCCCTTCCCATTCCTGGCTTGAAGCAGAAGCCTTCCCTTGTGGGTAGACTACAAAAGAACAGGTCTGGAAATAATGGAGATAAGGCGATTCATAAAGAATGGGAACCAGCTTGGGACTCGAATATATTACACACATTTTGGAACAAGTCCACACCAGAACTGAGTTCTGAAGCAGCATTTTCCCCCAGATCCTCTTGGCCAGGCACTAACACTAAAGTCCAGCACCCAGATTAACAGATCATCAGGGGCTCTGGGTCATGGGAGGAAGTGGATACATTCTGATGGTGATGGCAAAGCAGTGAGGGTTCCTGTGTTGTTTTCCTCTAATACCTTGTTAAAAACCAACTCAGCATTCTGAGGCCCCGAGGCACCAAGGGAGCCTCTGGGTTTGCTGGAGAGCTGTTCTATTCTCAGTCTCCCTGCAGAGGCCCTAGGCAGCTGGGGTTCGCAAGAGGAAACCCTCTGCGGCTGCGCTCCGGTCGCTCGGCTGGGAGGCTCGGAAGCAGGTGATCTTTGAGCATCTCTCCTTCCAGAGTCTCTCACAGAAAGATCCAGTTGGTGCTGTTTTGCAGTGCTCCGGCAGAGCCAAGGACCTTCCATCCCCGATGCTCTGGCCCCCTCCTTGGAGTGCGAAATGTCCCCGCCTGCGGCATCTGCAGGGACTGGGGGCAGTCAGGCTTCTCAAGCTCTCTGCTTGGGTGGCGGCGCTCTCTCCCAGCGCCTTTTGCTTTTTAATTGAGAAGCACCCCCCACTTCACCATTTCACCCTTGGGGGCAGCAGAAATGAGCCTCGGTGACCCCTGCAAGCCGAGCCCCGCATGTTGTGAGCCAGCCAGAGGAACCTCATCAACAGCAAAACTGGCAGCTACGGAAATCCGTGGGCGGGCAGTGCGTTTACTTCCTCGTGCTTCCGCACCGGGACTCGCAGCTCTGCCTCCACACACGTCCCAGCCGGGAAGCTGCCCACGTGCAAGGCGAGGGGCCACGGCAGTGGCTTGTTTCTTGGCCATCGCCACTGGGAGTTTTGTATTTCTAATTTTAATGTTGTCATTTTGCCAAAGAAGCAAAAAAGCCTATGCCAGAAGTGTTTTAACTGTTTAGCAATGTACCTTTTCTCCACCTGACAACCCCAAAAGACAAATCCGGGAGAGCATGGGGTAGTGGGGGAGGAACCACAAAGTAATAATAGCACTTGGATGCTACACTGCAGCCTGCAGCAGCACCTCCGCTGGAGGTCAATTTGGAAATCTGCAAGAGAGGTGGGTTTTTTTTGGTTCTGTTTTGCTTTTTTAAGATGTTGGGGATAGGAGTTTATTAATTTATTTATTTATTTTTGCTGTGTTGCGTCTTCGTTTCTGTGCGAGGGCTTTCTCTAGTTGTGGCAAGCGGGGGCCACTCCATCGCGGTGCATGGGCCTCTCACTATCGCGGCCTCTCTTGTTGCGGAGCACAGGCTCCAGACGCGCAGGCTCAGTAGTTGTGGCTCACGGGCCTAGTTGCTCCGCGGCATGTGGGATCCTCCCAGACCAGGGCTCGAGCCCGTGTCCCCTGCATTAGCAGGCAGATTCTCAACCACTGCGCCACCAGGGAAGCCCTGACAAGAGAGTTTTTTATTTTACCATGATGGGGGAAAGGGGGCTCCTGGCTCTTTTAGCGGATAGGCTCCTTTTCCAAACAAGAAATATTTTTCTGCATCCTGGATGACTGTCCCACTGGACAGCAGTGTGAATGAGAGATCTGTTTATAGTTATACGTGCATCAACGCCTGTAACTTGATCACACAGTATTTTTCGCAAGGCTTTAATATACACTGAGATTTGGGGGACTGTAACTAGAGTACAAATGGACAGAAGGATGTGCTTTGTTTTGTACAAAATTTCACCAGGATTGTTCACTATTTTGGAAAAATCACATGCAGTGTTTGAACACTGGGTCAGTCTGCATTTGTACCTGTGACATTCTTCGTGGTTTTATGTACAGGTGCAAAGATCTGGCTCTTTCGTATCTTGTATTGTGAGTGTGGCTGGGCTCTCACTTGTTTCAATATATATATTATTCTACTCTTAGATATTACCTTCCTTTTACTTCTCCTAATAATATAGTTAGGATCTTACATTGAAATTTTTAAATTATGCTTATAAGTAGACTAGATTATCCATGAATTTTATTTCAAGATGGAAAAGGGGGTATTAGTTTTCTATTTCAGTGTAAAAATTTAAGACAAATTTAGTCACTTAACACCGCACAGATTTATCCTCTCCAGTTTCCACGGACAGAGGTTCAGCACAGCTTCAGCTGAGTCTTCTGCTCAGGACCTCACAAGACTGAAATAAAGGAGGGTGTTCACTGGCTCTGTTCTCATCTGGAGAGTCAACTAGGACAAGATCCATTCTAGGCTCACTTGGGTTGTCGGCAAAAGTCAGTTCCCTGTGTTTGTAGGACTGAGGTCCCTGTTTCCCTGCTGGCCATCTGCCAGGGTTGCTGTTAGCATCTAGAAGCTGCGCTCAGATCCTTGCCAGGTGGTTCCTCCTGCAGACCCTCTAACAATGTGGCAATTTGTTTGAGAACATCTAATATTTCACCTTCTTTTAAAGGTCAGGCCCACTAGAGACAGTCTTCTTTTCTATTAACTCACAGTCAATTGGTTAGTAACCTTATGGGAGTGACATTCCATTATATTCACTGGTCCAGCCCGTACTCTAGGATAGGAGATTATACAAGGTGTGTACCTTGGGGTATGAATCTTATAATTCTGCTTATAATTCTGTAAACAAACATCTGTTATTAAAAAGGGGGCATTGGGTCTCACAGAGCTGAAGAACATTACATGCCATGAAAGGGAGTTTTTCACATACATTTATCTTACTTAAGCCTCAAAACCACCTCTTGAGGTAGACATTATTTTTCTGGCAACTCTCCCCACAGCCAGGGTGAAATACTGCTTAGGCTGTTTTAAAAATGCTTAGAGCACCAGCACAGCAGGATAGAAGAAGAAAGAGAAGAAAAGTTTAAGCTTTGATAAACTTATCTGGAATTTGCAAAGTCTAAAAATTTAGAGGGAATAAAGCTCTTAAATATAACGAGAGCATGCAGGAATGTTTTTCCTTTTAGTATTTTACATTTTTAAATGTTTAATTAAAAAATCTCTTTGCTAACAAACTGTAAGTAATTCCACCCTGGTTCCATTTTACAGCTAATGTTTATTTAGCACTTCTTATGTGACCGGCACTATTTTGAAAACCTTGGCACAAATTAACTTAACAAATTCGAACAAAAACCCAGTGAGGTAAGTTGTACTGTCTCCATTTTACAGGTGGGGAGAACAGAGCAAGAGGGCTCAGTAATTCAAGGTCACACAGGTGTCAGAATGGGAACTGGACCCAGTCAGTCAGAGCCTATGCTCTTATGCGTTTCATTCTGCTGCCTTCTGCTGAGAAATCCGAGAGACTCTAGGAGGATTTGTCCAAGATGTCAAGTCTTGTCCACAGTCACTCTCTTAGTAAACAGCCCACAAATTTCAACCTCCAACCCTCCCACCTCCAGAGCCCTTGTTTACATACCTGTCTTTTGGAGCTCTCTTTCATTTATTTTGTTTTGAAAATTTTTTATTGTGGTAAGATATATGTAACGTAAAATGTGCCATTTGAACCATTTTTAAGTGTATAATTCAAACCCAAGCAGAAACATTGTACCCATTAAACAGTAACTCCTCACCTCCCTCAGCCCCTAGTAACTTCCACTCTACTTTTTATCTCTATGAATTTGTCCATTCTAGATATTTCACATATTTCAAATCATACATGTATGACAAATACAATGCAAACACAAAAATACAGTATGTGTCCTTTTGTGACTGACATTTCATGTAGCTTGTTTTCAAGGCTCATCCATGTTGTAGCACATATCAGAATTTCATTCCTTTTATGGCTCAATAGTACTCCATTATAGGGACTTCCCTGGTGGTGCAGTGGTTAAGAATCCGCCTGCCACTGCACGGGACATGGGTTTGAGCCCTGATCCGAGAAGATTCTACATGTGACGGAGCAACTAAGCCCGTGCGCCACAACTACTGAGCTTGTGCTCTAGAGCCCATGAGCCACAACTGCTGAGCCCACGTGCCACAACTACTGAAGCCCGCGCACCCAGAGCCCGTGCTCTGCGACAAGAGAAGTCACTGCAATGAGAAGCCCGCACGCTGCAGCGAAGAGTAGCCCCCGCTCGCCGCAACTAGAGAAAGCCCGCATGCAGCAACGAAGGCCCAGCACAGCCAAAAATAAATAAATAGAAGATTTTTTTTTAAATACAGTATTCCATTGTATGGGTATACCACATTTTGTTTATCCATTCATCTGCTGATGAACACAGATTGTTTCCACCTTTTGGCTATTGTGAATAGTGCTGCTATGAACATTGGCATACAAGGATCTGATGGAGTCCTATTTTCAATTCTTTGGGGTATACACTGAGGAATGGAATTGCTAGACCTTATGGTAATTGTACGTTTAGATTTTGATAAGTTGCCAAACTATTTTCTGAGGTATCTGTACAATTTTATATCCCCACTAGCAATGTACCAGGGTTCTGATTTCTCCACATCCTTGCCTACACTTGCTATTTTTCCTTTTCTTTTAATTATAGTCATCCTGGTAGATGTGAAGTCGTATCTCATTGTAGTTTGGATTTGCATTTCCTTAAATGACTAATGATATTGAGCACTTTTTCCCCATGTTCATCGGCCATTTGTATGTATTCTTTTTTTTTTTTTTTTGCGGTACGCGGGCCTCTCACTGTTGTGGCCTCTCCCGCTGCGGAGCACAGGCTCCGGACGCGCAGGCTCAGCGGCCATGGCTCGCGGGCCCAGCCGCTCCGCGGCATGTGGGATCTTCCCGGACCGGGGCACGAACCCGTGTCCCCTGCATGGGCAGGCAGACGCTCAACCACTGCGCCACCAGGGAAGCCCTTGTATGTATTCTTTAAAGAAATGTCTATTCCAGTCCTTTTCCCATTTTTTATTTGGGTTGTTTGCCTCCTTTGCTGTTGAGATGTAGTTCTTTACATATACTGGAGATTGCTTAACTGATAACTGTTGATCCTCAACCACTCACCTGTCAGAAAGTCTCAGAGATCCAGGTGGACACAAGCTGCCTTTAATAAGAGACATGAAGCAGGATGCAGAAGAGAGTGGGAGATGAGGGACCTGCAACATCATCTACTGCTCTATAACCACCTACCCTGCTCTAAAGCCAGCCACCCGCTCCCGTTAAGAAAAACGCCGTGCATTCTGCATCTCAATGCTTGTTACTCTCATCCACAGAGGCTCTGTCAACCTGCCTAGCACAAGAGTGGGGGACCCTTCAACCCAGGTTCCACTGCCCTCCATCCAAAACCACAGCTGCAGCAGAGAGACTGGAGGAAGGAGGGGGGTGTGGGTGTGAGGAGGAAGACCAGAGCACCTGTCATGTGGGGGGTACCCCTCCTCACAGGCAAGATCCAGGGCTGAGGCGGTGAAACCTGGGATGAGAAGATAAGCTTGTGGGAGAAATGACCACAGGAGATGGGAGTGAGGATGTGAGGGGATAAGAAAGAAAATCAGGAGAGGATGAGGGGCAAATATCAGAAAAGAGCAGCCGGTTGGCGCCAGATCCAGGGAGAAAGGCTTCCCGGAAGCCCGCGTGCCGATTAGAGGACGGCAAAACTCTACGATTTAATAACAAGGCTCCTAGCTTCACACCGCGCCATCTCATACTCCCCTCCTCTCTGGCGGGCGGTAGTCTTAGCTTGTGGTGAGCAATAAGCATTCCAGCTTCCCTAACTGTTTGTTCATCAGGCCACAGGTAGGGGGCCACAATGAGAAGGCAAACAGTTCCACACCAAGAAGTGAGCCAGGCCTCTGGCAGCTGGGGACATGGCTGGGACAGCAATGCAGAGAGGGCGAATCTCACTGCATCCCAGCAACACCTGCCTTGTGTCAGGAAGCATTGCTGACAGAGGCGGAGGGGGAGCTAAGTTTAGCGGCGTGTGATCTACGCCAGATCTCCGGGAACTTGGGGCTGTGGGCGGGGTTCAACAGTTCCAGGGACCCCTTCCTGCCTTAAAGCTCACCAATATCTCAGGGAGGGGACCCCAACTTCAACACAGTCACTGGCTCCTGTAGGATGTTTTCCAAACAGCTGGTGTGCATATTACCATGCGGCATGTATAGACAGGTGCCCCCGTGAGCTGGCAAATGAAACCTTGGCCCAAATCCTCCTGCCTGAAGCCCCCTTCAGCCAAGGATGACACAAGAGAGGATGAAGATGGTTCCAGCCAGGCAGCCAGGCGATGCGAGAGCCAGCGGCAAGGGGCCACGTTAGTCATCCAATACGGGATGTGGGTGGGGAGGGGATGGAAGCCACGTGGGAACCTCTGAGAAAAGCAGCAGCGCTGGTGAAAGAATTCAGGTTTCCAGGATGAGATCAGAGCTTTAAGAAAAGAGCTTCAAAGTGCTATTAAACTGGAGGAGACGAGCGTAACCTTTTTATCGACGTTCCCACTCATACATCCATGTGGGTATGACTCTGTGGCAATGTGACTAATTTCGTGGCCGCCTGAACAGGTTTGCAGGATAACAACATTGGGAAGGCTACAGTTTAAGTGTTTACTGTTGCCAGTCTCTGTTCTAGGTTCCTTCCTGTATTATCTTTGTTCACTATACAAGTCATTACCCAGGGAGGAAACTGAGGCACGGAGAGTTTCCTCACTCAGAAGGCAGCAGGATGCACTGACCTGGGAAGGCTCAGGATGGAGAAACAAAGTCTGGCTGCTGGAAAGGGGTGAATGAGGTGACCAGGCTGGAGGTGGAGCATGGTGCCCCGGAGGGAGATGGTAGCAGGAGGAACCCTGTCAGCACGCAGGTGGCACAGTGTCTCTGACCCAAGCCATCCATGTGGTTCATCAGGACATCAGTTGGCCTCTGAGAGGACTGCAACAGGCCACAGGTTCTACATAAGAGGTCAGAAGGTAAGAAACTCTGTGCATACAGAGGGGTCCTCTTTTCTACCAGCCTCCAAGTGTGTAGCATGGAATCTGGCATATAGTAGCCTCAATATATATGCTTGTTGAATGAAGAGGTGAGTGAATGGGTAGGAAAGAGGTGCTAACAAGAGTCAAGCTGTGCTCCTGTCCTTAAAGGATGGGGAAACCAGCCCATCCTTCAGACAGAGCCTCAGAGAAAGGGAGTAAGTGTGGGTGTTTGGCAGAGGCTGGGGGGTAGCTTCCATGATAACCAACACTGACCTCTGACTCCCGTTATTTAAGCTTAAGTGTAATTGCCTCCTCTTGAGGGAGAGCTAGATGTAATGGGATATCCTACCCAAGATTAGGTCACAAATCTGTTACCGAACCAAAGTTGGGTCTGCTCACCCAGCATGCAGTAAGGCCAGTCTACTGACACCGGGTTTTGGTGAAGAAAAGTACAATGTTTATTGCAGGTGCTAGCAAGGAGAGTGGGTGGTTCATGTTCAAAAGACTGAAATCCCTGACGGCTTTCAGGGAAGGGTGTTCAAAGACAGAGCAAGGGAGAGGGTTGTGAGGTGCATGACCAGCTTGTGCTCAGTTCTCTGATTGGTTGATGGTGAGGTAACAGGGTGATGTTTGGAGAATCTCAATGATCAGTTTTTTGGCTCCAACTGGACTAGGGGCTACATCCTGGTGGTCAACATGCAGTTAACTTCTTCCACGTGGTGAGGGTTTTAGTATCTGCCAAACAACTTAGGCATGTGTGTCAGACTTATCTTTACCTTTGAAACAGAACTGGGTGTCCTTGTGACTGATTTAATGTTTAAGTTATGGATACTTTCCTGTCTGACTGTCCTATCTTTGTTTCTGCATTCCTTACTTCTCCAAACATTAACTGCTAGGGCCTGTTCTTTGTTATACACGGAGGGCCTAGGAGGTCACAGAATATTTCCATAGCTGCTTTTCCCAGTCAACAGTAAGCAGGGACACAGAGGAGTCTGTCACCGGGAAGGCCCCGCAGGGTCCTGCTCAGTTTCAGATCTAGTGCCTTCTATCTTGGGGCTTTTTCTCTCTCTTGTTTGCTCACTCTGACAGAAGCCAGCTGCTGTGTTGTATAAGCCACCCTACGGAAAGACTCATGTGGCAAGAAACTGAGCGGCAGCTCCAGCCAAGAGCCAGCCAGGAACCAAGGTCTTCAGTCCCACAGCCCACAAGGAACTAAATCCTTCCAACAGCCATGTGAGAGAGTTTAGAAACCGATTCTCCCCCAACCAAGTCTTCAGATGAGACCGCAGCCCCCAGCTGACAGCTTGACAGCAACTACATGAGGGCTCTAAAGCCAGACGCATCCAGCTGAGCCCTACTTGATTCCTTTTTCTTTTTTTTAATATTTATGTATTTCGGCCATGCCAGGTCTTAGTTGTGGCACATGGGATCTTCGTTGCAGCATGTGGGATCTTTAGTTGCGGCACGTGGACTTCTTAGTTGCGGCACGTGGACTCTTAGTTGCGGCAGGCGAAGTCTTGGTTGCGGCACGCGAAGTCTTAGCTGTGGCATGCATTCAGGATCTAGTTCCTCAACCAGGGATCGAAACTGGGCCTCCTGCATTGGAAGCATGGAGTCTTACCCACTGGACCACCAGGGAAGTCCCCCTCCTTGACTTCTGACCCACAAAAACTATGAGATAATAAATGTGTGTTATTTTAAGCTGCCAAATTTTGGGAGTAATTTGTTATTTAGTGAGAGGCTATAAACAAATGAGAGCTCCAAAGCTACAACTGATTTAAATCAGGTGAAGCCCACTCACAAAGCTAATTACATGCTGACACACCTGAGCATTAAACTACTGCTTCTGAAAGGCAGCAGAATTCTTGATCTATAGATAAAAGAAAACCACGTGTAAGGATAGGAAGAGGCAACTTATTCCAACGGGAGAAACTTAATATCCAAATGAGTGCTGTTCCTTCAAAAGCAATCACCTTGGATGAGTGGACACTTATTCCAGTAAAACCATTTTTCCAAACACATCTGGAACAACTCTTAGATATTCCACCATGAAGAGCAAAGAGGTTGTTGGTCACATCTCAATAGTAACAGATACCCTAAGATGGGAACCCTAAAATATCTTCCTGTGGCTATGCTAACCCTGGTGAGCTCCAAGAGAGCTCAGTCCCAGGGGCAAAGTCAGCCTAGGGCATTCTGATACCTGTGGAGCTTTGGCCCGAGATCCCTTTCTGTTTCTCCCCCTGAGGAACTGGCTGACCAGGATGTGAGTGGAGAAGATTCCTTGGGTCCAAAGTAGAAGAGAGCTTTCCCACAGTGGTTTGTAGTGGGGTGCTCCGAGTGGGTTACTAGTGAGTCCACGATCCTGATTTGCTGAGGCCTCCAGGCCAGAGAGGCTGGGGCATCACTGTGGGCATCTTGTTGGTTGCTGTGCAGGGGTGAGCTGAGGGCAAGCAGTAAAGGATGTGCCCTCCCACTGGCACCCGGGCAGCTCCATCCCCTGTAGAGTGTAGCAGTGACTGCCTGGATGAGGGGCCTATGCAGCTGCCAGAAGAGTCTGGCTCCAGGGACCCAAGAAGCAAAGGGCCTCTGGCCTTCACAGCTCTCCAGTCTCTATCTTTGTATCCGTGGGATATGTCTGGCTACTTGCTGCAAGGTAAGCACTTTAACCACGCATGCATGTGCCCTCTGCAAATCAGAGCCCCTTATTTTGAAATACTTGATCTGAAAATGTTTCATTGAAATCAAAATCTATTCTCCTTATCATAGGAAATGCCTACATTCCCTCTGTCTTGAAAGAAGAGTAAGAACACTTGATTTCTCTTTTGTTATAATTTCAAATGTTGTAAATTTTGGAATGGCTGTGAAACTGGTCTTAAAAATCGTATCACTTTCTTTTGTAAATGAAGTAATTGATGGTGACTGTCAAAATTCTGAAGAGGTTATTATTAAAAAGTCTTGAGGAATTATTGCTAGGAGCCTTTTTTTTTTGCACACAGGATCTTAGTTCCCTGCACCCCCTGCAGTAGAAGCACATAGTCTCAACCACTGGACCCCCAGGGAAGTCCCTCAAGGAGCCATTTTAAGCATAAATCTGATTTTAGAAAATTATATAGATGGAAGCAAACTCAAGCTTCTTATTAAAAATATTCAGGGACTTCCCTGGTGGTGCAGTGGTTAAGAATCCGCCTGCCAAAGCAGGGGACATGTGTTTGATCCCTGGTCCAGGAAGATTCCACATGCTGCAGAGCAACTAAGTCCGCACGCCACAACTACTGAGCCCACGTGCGGCAACTAGTGAAGCCTGCACACCTAGAGCCCATGCTCTGCAACAAGAGAAGCCACTGCAATGAGAAGCCCGTGCACCACAACCAAGAGTAGCCCCCGCTCGCCGCGACTAAAGAAAGCCTGTGCTCCGCAACAAAGACCCAATGCGGCCAAAATAAATAAATATGTTAAAAGATTTTACTTGGAAGTTTCATAAAAATTCACTACTTCCTATTACATAATATAAGAAAAATGTGATGCATTTTTTTCACCATCCCCTACATAGATGTCTCCAGATAGCCTCCAGTTCTAGCTTTTAGTTCTGGCATTAGCCCTTTCTATGTATTTATGATATGCAAATGATTGGGAAGCTTTGGGATAGAATAAGCCCCACTGCCACAGGGCCCACACCAGTTCAAACCCACCTTTGGAAGTGGGGAAAGTGAGTCGAGGCTGTGTGCTAAGCTTCTCTCAGCGGCGTGGGTACCAGTGAGAGGCTAAGAGGGCATTCTACACAGACAGCTAGACCTTGCCACCTCCTCTCCCACCAAAAAGAGAGCTCCGGCACCACCACCAAGGCCAGACGCCGTTTGCTGCTCCCTCCTTCTCCCCGATACTTCTCCGGATACTCTAATGCAGGTGGTGAGTCTTCATCCTCTGAGGGTGGATTAATTTCCCGAAAAGATTTGAGTCACCGGCAGCTAGATTCAAATGAATAGAACACATTTTAAGGGGCTTCCCTGGTGGCGCAGTGGTTGAGAGTCCGCCTGCCGATGCAGGTTACGCAGGTTCGTGCCCCGGTCCGGGAAGATCCCACATGCCGCGGAGCAGCTGGGCCCTTGAGCCATGGCCGCTGAGCCTGCGCGTCCGGAGTCTGTGCTCCGCAACGGGAGGGGCCACAGCAGTGAGGGGCCCGCGTACCCCAAAAAAGAAACAACAAACAAAAAACCAAAAAAAAACGCATTTTAAGATGGATAATAACATTTGGAGTCCCAAAGAGGCATGATATAAATTGATTTTTTAAATATGTTTTCTAAATGGACTCAGAGGGCAATTTCCTAAGCCAAAGGCTTTGATGCCTGTAATAATCATATTGGTTCCTGTGATTTGCAGGAAAAATGTCAATTAGATACATCAGGTCCAAGATGTTTAATTAAAATCATTCCCATTGCTTTATAGCTGTGCCTCTCAAGATACACAAAACAAACTCTCAAAATAGAGGCTTCCAGGAGGCGATAAAATAGCTTTACTATTGTTTCCAATGAAGTTTTAACAATTTCATTTGGGGGTTTATCTTCATAAAGAAGTAGAAATGATAAAAGCTTCAGTTAAGAATGATTGCAAAACATTAATATTAATTATTTATATTAATTTCAGACTAAAGGTGGTTTGCTCAGAAGACAATTACAATTCATAAGAGAATGAATGAAGGAAAAGGAGACAATGGATGTAAATACAGATGTGGAGGCCTCGGGGCAATCCCTGGTAACAAAGCAGAAAACCTGGACCGACATTGATTTTTCCCAGAACTCCAGAGCAACTACAGGATTTTTCCATCATTTTGCTCAGTTTGTTCTATTTTTCCCATTTGTTTTAAATATATGTTTATTCGCTGTTAATTATGAAAATAATGTCTGTTCCGAAAAAAAAAAATCAGAATAGTGCAAAGTAAAAGATGAAAGTTCCCCGATTTTTTTTTTTTTTTTTTTGCGGTACGCGGGCCTCTCACTGTTGTGGCCTCTCCCGCTGCGGAGCACAGGCTCCGGACGCGCAGGCTCAGCGGCCATGGCTCACGGGCCCAGCCGCTCCGCGGCATGTGGGATCTTCCCGGACCGGGGCACGGACCCGTGTCCCCTGCATGGGCAGGCGGACTCTCAACCACTGCGCCACCAGGGAAGCCCCCTCAACTTATTTTTTTTACATGAAATATGATTAATTACAATTTTGACACCCTCCCCCTCTGCTTTATTCTACAGTTCTCGCTTTTCTTACGTTCCCTCTGTTCTGCTTCCCACTCCCCAAGGCCTCCTCCTTCTCCCACTTTGGCGCTCCGTCCAGATTTCTTTTGTGGGTTCTGTCCAGCCTCTGAAGGATCATTCCTGGTGCAGGCGGCTCTTTTAAGGCGGGCTCTCCGCTCCACTGGCTCCCTCTTGTGGCTCTAGAAGGGCACTGCATACCACAGAAAGGAGGCCTGACCTTGGGAGAGCAGATCCCGCATAGGATGGTGAGCTGAACAGTTCTGAATACTATCAGGACTCAGCCAAGATTCTACCGTCTAACTAACTCTAAAGACATGTCCAGAGAGCGGTCTTGGTCTCCTAATAAATGTGAGGTCACCTCTGATTGCCTGTCGATCCTTAGATTTCTCAAGCTGTCCTAGGCTTTCCAAGAAGTATCAAAAGAGCATAGCCTGAACACTGCACTGTTTAATCGAAATTTGCTAAAAGACTAGAACTTAAAAGTTCTCACTAAATAAATAGATAGATAGAAAATGAGGTGATGGATGTGTTAGTTAACTAAACGGGGAATACTTTCACAATGTATATGTGTATCAAATCACCATGATGTACACTTTAAATATTTTACAACTGTATGTGTCAACTCCATCTCAACAAAGCTGGGGGGCTGGGGAGTATAGCCTGCAGAGTTGAAGTGTGTGTGTGAATGTATGTGTGAGAGAAGAGTGTGGTTTTGTGTGTGTGTGTGTGTGTGTGTGTGTGTGTGTGTGTGCAGGTGTAGTCGGGAGGAGAGACCAAGAAAGGGGGCTTGACAAAAGCTGCTACCTCACCTTACAAGTCTTCTGGTGGGACTTCAAAATTCATTTGCTTAACATACAGATATTAAGCACTCAGAATACGCCAGCACTGGGGCTGCCAAAGCGAACCAGATACGTTGCTGCAACCAAGGTGCTCTCTTACAGCAAATGGGAGAGACAGCTTATGGGAAACAGGAACAAGCTCCGAATGACACGGAATCAGAAGATCTGAGGTTGAGCCTCTTCTCCACCACTACCTGGCACCGGGACCTTGCAGCGAGTCACTTAACCTCACTGCGTCTCAATGCTCTCATCTCTAAAATGAGGACAAATGCCCCCCTCATTTGTCTTCCTTGGGTTGTTATGAGTAAGTCGACTGAACTAATTAATTTATGAAAGTGCTCTGAGAACTCCATACAAATACAAGTAGATGCTGTTAGTATTTTCAATATAATGAGAAGGGCTTTACAAAAAAACCTGTATATCCATCACTTCCCTACAGCCTATGCCTGAAATTCTCACCCAAGGAGTCACTCTTTCAGGGGTCTTTTTCACAGGGATCATGTGTTGTTACCTGACGGCACGGTGTTAATTTGTCAGATTAACCCATCCATGGACCACACCTCCTGACACCGCTGTAGAGAACCAGCTAGGTGACTCACCCCACACGGCAGTGCGGTATTCCAATCTTCAGCTGGAACTGTGGTTCCTGACCATCATGTCATCAGTGGCTCCAGCACCGAGATCATTCCGCGTTCCTTTCCCCAAGAGTTTCCAAGCACCATCCGCGTTTGGGCTGGCTCTACTCTGGATTTTTTTTGTTTGTTTTTGGCGTTGCTGCTGAGGCCATGGTGAGGTGACCATTAACTCAATTCTATGACACAAGGTTGTAGCAGAGGCTGACATGCCCAGCCCACATCTCCTTAGCACTTGCCTTGAAATTCCAATGGCTACTTTTGTGAACACCTGATTTTTGTCTGCTGAGGGCTGTTTTGGGCTGCCAGGGAGTTAATGTTCTCCAGACACAGCCCTCAAGCAATGACAGCTGAGGTGTGGGTGGAGAAGCACATCCGCTTCCTCATCCCTCAGGGCAGTGGGTAACTCTGAGGAATGTTCCAGAGTATTTCCCAGTGCCATTAAGCCCCAGTGTTCCCAAGAGGGCGACTGCTGGATAACACACCCTTTATTAGCTACCTGCCCTTCCCTGTCTCTACTGGTGGTCCCTGGGATCCTTGTGAAAATAAACTACTTACACTCAAATCCTTGTGTCAGGGTCTGATTTGGGAGAACTCAACCTAAGACAACTGGTGTTGGAAGTTGTCTTGAGGCAGACCCTCAGGATGGAATTGTGGAATAGGGTCATTCAGCAGCCCGATGGTTGCAAGATCCCATTGTTGGTGCTGAGTGGAGTTCTGAAAGATTCTGTAAGATTCCCATCTCACTCAGCTGTGGATGAGTTCTGTAAGATTCTCAGCGGCAGTGAGTTGAGATGGAATCTGCCCGAAGGACATGCATCAGCTCATGCAATAGCTCCGGCCCGTTAGAGATTCGGTGGGAAAGACTGGAGAGTTGCTGAGTTGTTGTTAGCTATAACTGAAACCCTGAAGGAAGAAGACGACAGGCTCAGTGCAGCCAGCCATCAACTTAGAACACAGTGCGAAAGCCATATAGGGCTTCCACAGCAGCATTTTTTAAAATCCTCGTCTCCTGCAGCTGGAGGGTGGGTCGGGAAGAAAACCAGGTCTAGGACCCGATTGTCAGAGTGTTGCAGTAACAGAGGAGGCTGCATCACAGCCTTGGCATGTCTCCTATGCAGAATTGAGGGCCCTGAGAAGAAAGGAGTGGGACCTGGAACTTGAGGGAGGTGAACCTGAGATCCATGAAGCCTCCGGTTTCCTAGAAGCTCTGGGATGGCAGAAGTCACCCCCTCCTCCCACTTGCTAGAGGAGACCAGCTGCCCCTCACCTGGAGGTTAGACAAAGGCCTCCTCCGAGCCAGAAACCTTGCTAGGCTGTGTTCGCTGTCCTGAAGACCTGCTCTTGCGTCTCCTCACGGCTGCTAGATCAACAATTAGAGTCAAGTGTCAGTGAGGCTTGGGTGGTGAGTAGTGTCCCAGCTTTGGGAGGAAAGGGATCATTCACCCAAACAGCCACAGGACCTGGCCTGAGTGCTAACGGGCTCCAGGTGAGTTCTGCCAGCTCTTCCGTGCACGCGTCCTGATTCTACGCAGAGGGACTCAGGCATCTTTTCCCAAGTTTGTGTTCAATGACTACCTGTTAGTGGCTGGAAACCAGCCTTGGCGGGAGCATGTACAACATGAAAATCAGCCAGTGCCGCATGTCCGGGTGAGGCTTTTTTCTTTTCTCCCCTTCCTCCCCTTCCTGCTCTCCTTCCTCCTTCTTTGGGGAAGCTGGTTTACGGGATACCATTGGAATGAGGAAGAGACCCCAGTGTGGTTCATGGACCTATTTTGGACCCATTTTGAGACTGACTTGGGCCATTTATCACACTGTTCTATGTACGCCACTCGACCAGGGAGCCATGGTGGTGTTTTGGGTCCCCTGTTATCAGTAACAACTCAGATCCTTGAAAGATCTGGGTATTCTCCGTTCCCCAGTGTAGAATTACTGGGGTAAATGGCTATGGGATTTGGAGGGCAGGGTTAGGGGAAGAGCTACCGAATATATTTGGTGTGGAATGTTGCAGGATCCTTCCTGAAAAGGAACTGGCCTCTCCTTCTGTAATGTGCTCTTGGTCTAAGAACCGACTCACATCTAAAAACTGGATGAGGGATCGTGATTTTTCACGGTGGCAGCTGGCACCAGCCTTCTGCTCGTTTGCTGTTGACCTCTTTGTATGCATAGGTCAAGCAGCACCCCCGTGGGCTGCCTATGACCTCATCCTTAGACACACCATGGTCTATCAGTCATCACCAGAGGCCCTTGCAGGTCAAAGCCCTTAGGCTGTCCTTCTGCCTTGCCCCTCACTATGACAATTACTTCCAGCTTGCCTCTGATGATTAAGTGCCTCCACTTCGCCTTTGGTATTCCAGAATGGTACCAACCCCATTGACCATGGAGCCCAAGTCTAATGCAGCATCTCCTACAGTCAATCTTGGCCTGCGGAAGGCAGCCACTGCTGTGCTTCCACGGATGTTGGTGCCCCCCCAGCCGTAACTAATGGATTCCTTATTACTCTAGTAAGGAGAGCGTCTTCTGTGCCCTCACCAGGATAGGAACCCTGAGTCATGAGAAAGTGCCCTATATCAATCGACTCTGCCTTATTTTCTACCTCCCAACCCTGACTCAACACTCTAAAGATCCATCCCCAAATATGTTCTCCCATGCCTCTCTCACCCGGAAGTTTGTTAGAAATGCGGAATCTCAGGCTTGTCTGAGACTTATTGGACCAGAATCTGCATTCGAATGAGATCCCAAGTGATTCATACGTACATTTAAGGCTGAGAAGCACTGCCTCAGAACTCTCCAGAGACTCCCAGCAGAAAGAGTGTTCAGTTCCTTACGCCTGAGGAAAATAGCTGTGACTTTCTCCATCACCATCATCACCACCCCCATCAGTGTCATCACCGCTGACTGCCATCAGTACCCCCATCGAGCGGTGTCCATTGTATCTCCACATAATCAAGGACCATTTTTATAGACGCATACGCTGAGCAGACAATGCCTGGGCCTAGCTGACATCATTTCCACAGATACTTTTACAGAGGAATGAGGTGTTTTCTTTTTTCATCCTCTGACAGGGTTCTGTAACTTACTTGCTTTCACTTATAGTTTTAAATCACCTTCCCCAGCCATCCCCACTTCCCCTGCGCCCACACTTCACTGCTTCTCAGCTACCCAGAGCGTCCGGGTTCCTGCCTCTCGCTGCCCCTCCACCTTTGCCCACTTACTTGCAGGTTTCTGCTATTGTCAGAACAGCCAAAGACAACAATGCTTCAACTGGCAGGAAACAGTCTTCACACTCTCAGGATTTCCTATTATGTGAT
The DNA here is from genome assembly GCF_003031525.2 of Neophocaena asiaeorientalis asiaeorientalis. Taxonomy (NCBI): domain Eukaryota; kingdom Metazoa; phylum Chordata; class Mammalia; order Artiodactyla; family Phocoenidae; genus Neophocaena; species Neophocaena asiaeorientalis. The sequence continues at coordinate 9,776,121 of NW_020175528.1, forward strand.
GTGCAGCCTTTTCCAGAAACACAATTGCACCTAAATATAGAAACTGCCTAGATGCACCTTCATCTCAACACAATGACTCCATGGCCACTGGGACTGGCCTTGAACAAGCGCCAAGCACTTTGAAATGCAGAGACACTCTATCAGTGGAGGTGAAGGAAACTGCTTCCAGGGATTTCCATGTGAGGGTGGGCAGCTGTTTACTTATTCCCCATTCTTTTGTTATTTTGTTTGATTTTGCCAGTAAAGCTTGGGTAGGAGGAAGGAAGGAGGTAGAGAGGGGGCCATGGACCAAAAGGAAGGGATGGAGGGGAGGGGGCTAAGGAAGACCAGGAGGCGGGAGTGATAACTATGGGATGGAGGAGATGACTCAGGAGAAAAGGAAAAGTGGCAGGTGACTTGTTGAAGGAGGGAGGATGAACTGCAGAAGGAAGAGAGGAAAAGAAAGATTGAAATATGCTTTGCAGCTGTCTCTGCACAGCTGGAATGGTCAAGACTTCACAGCTGGTGGGCTTCCCTGATGGCGCAGTGGTTGAGAGTCCACCTGCCGATGCAGGGTACGCAGGTTCGTGCCCCGGTCCGGGAAGATCCCACATGCCGCGGAGCGGCTGGGCCCATGAGCCATGGCCGCTGAGCCTGCGCGTCCGGAGCCTGTGCTCCGCAACGGGAGAGGCCACGACAATGAGAGGACCGCGTACCGCAAAAAAAAAAAAAAAAAACAAAAACACAGCATCTTCACACTAAAGAGGATATAGGTGTCAGTCTCATCAACCTGAGGCCAGAGAAAATAAACTGCAATTGAATTGCATGGAGCTAAATGCAATGAGGTGGTATTAGGGAACTGTTAGAGAAGAAACCCCAGTTAAAAAATAAAGACCTGGATTGGATATTTGAGGAGGTGATCCTGGAAGAGAGTTTTTCAATGATGATTCTGGGAGAACACTTTTAATGACCTGGAAATTCAGAAGAAAACAGAACTGGTGAGAAGCCAGGAGACAGGTGAGTTTGAAGTTACCTGAAGAGAAATAGGCAGAAGGCTGTGAGTGCCCCCCCCCGGGGCGGGGCGTTGGCAAGCTGTCATGAGTTAGAGTAAAGCAGACTCAGGTTCTAATGCCATCTCTGCCCATTACCACCTGGAACTTACTTCTGGAAGTACCTGGACGCACTTCCTTCACCTCTCTAAACCTCGGGTTTCCCATCTGTAAGATCAGGACAATAACATGCATTCCACAAGTGAGGATTACACAAGGTGTGAATGAAAAGTTCTACTTCCCAAGTATTCTGTTCAGGGGATTTACAGGCAAGATTCAGGAGGTGATGAGAAGGTAGTTTTGTCCCGAAGTCAGACGTTGGACCAGAGAGAAAAGGAGATGCCAGGAGGCCCAAAGTAGAGGGAGTTCAGATTAGACCTGGTGAATGAGCAAAAAGTGCTGTGACGCTAAAGACCTAGACCATGTGAGAAGCGGAAAAATGGTGGCGCAGGGGAAAGAGCCAGGTTCTGGTACACACTGTGTCTCAGGGCAGCCAAAGAGATGTGGGAAGATTCTCCCTCTGGGATCAGTCCAACTACTAATACGAAGGTAGCTAGAATCACAACCCCTAGTGAAATAATGGACCTAGCCAATAAGCATTGTGTCCCTTATCAATTTATGGCTTCTCAGCCCCCAATGCACCTTTCAGTACCTGCTCTGTGATAATGAATTGGACTCTTTTACAAAGAGTGCAATGCTAAGCTTTATCGGTAGAGGGCGCTAGAGGGACATCGCAGGACAAAGGGGGCTCTTCTTCTAGGTCCCAGTCTCTCTCTCTCTCTCCCTCCCTCTCTCTCTCTCTCTCTCTCTCTCTTTCTCTCTCTCCCTCTCTCTTTCTTGTTTCCCTTGCACTGGCTGCATAGCCTGTCAACAGTGCCTGCCCCGCCTCAGCCACATGCCTAGAATGTGTGGTCCATCAGAGACCTCAGAGACCGCGGACGCCCAGCCTGGGCCCCGTGATCACCTTGCCTCAGCCCTGTGCTGTAGACACTGTGTACCCCAGGCCTCACACCTGCAGTGGAGCCCCACCTCCTCCTGTGCGCTGTTCTCCAGCGTCAGCTGGCCTGCACCCCAAGATGCTATTTCCCACCACCCTCCCAACGTGAATGACACACACCAGGCCTTCTACCCATCGCAGTACCCACCAGCCTCAGCTTGCCTGTATCCGTTGGTTCTTTCTTGCTCACCTGGTGGCTGTGACTGACCGAGCAGCCCTGTGAACTTAACTGCCAACTTCTAGTGTGCCCAGCCATACCTTCTCCAACTGATTGGGAGACCCAGCCTTGTGGGGAGGCCCTCTCGCCAAGCTTATCTTTCCTTGAGTACTCTCCTTTAGATAGAGGATACCCAGTAGGGGTCTCTTTACATCTTCACAGTTACTTTCCTATCAGAGTTAATAATTCTTTATATTAAGTGTCCCCTATTTGAATTATTGTGTGGTTTCTGTTTCCTGAGTGTGCCCAGACCAACACAATCATGAATGGCGCTAACCTCACAAAGAGACAGCCAGAGGTTAGTAGCCATTCGTGATTGTATAGGTGGTCTTGTTGGAAATATACAACTCACCTATAAACTATTCTTGTCAAAACAACAATCCCATCAAGCCTTAGATCTAACTACAAGCATTCAAGAAATATACAGGACACAGGAACATGTTAAATGATATCATCAGAGGCAATCAGCAAAATCCAGGCTGAGAGAAAGTCCATAGGAAAAATAACCAGAAGTCTTCAACACATGAGGGGAAGAACCTATAAATTAAAAGAGACTTAAAAAGCATATTAACCAGTTAAAATTCACAGACATTCTTTGGACCTGGATTCAAACAGATTGTTTAAAAAAGATTTATGAGACAATGGAGGAAATGTAAACACTTACTGGTTCTTTGATGACACTGAGGTAATTATTTTTTAAAAAACATAAAAGCTAATGGAGGAACTATGAACCCTGAATAATTGACAACATAAGGGAATTATTTTTCTTATTAGATATGATGGTAATGTGGATATTTTTAAGAGCTTTGAGTTTTTAGATTTACTAACTAAAATATTAACAAATGGTTAACAAATGATGTTGGGGATTTTCTTCAAAATAATCCTTGCATGGGGATGGGAGAATATGTTGGCCATGAGTTGATAATATTGCAACTAGGTGATGAGTACTTGAGTTGATTTAAAAAAAATTTTTAACACTCCTACAAACTGATAAGAAAAAAAGGCAACCTAACTGAAAAACAAGCAAAGCTTATAAATAGGCAATTCATGAAAGAATATACATGGCCAACACACACGTGTAAATGTGCTCAACCTTGCTAATAATGGAGAAATGACAAATATTAAAAAGCAGGGCTTCCCCAGTGGCGCCGTGGTTAAGAACCTGCCTGCCAACGCAGGAGACACGAGTTCGAGCCCTCGTCCGGGAAGATCCCACATGCTGCGGAGCAACTAAGCCTGTGCGCCTCAACTACTAAGCCCACATGCCCTAGAGCCCGTACTCTGCAAAAAGAGAAGCCACCACAATAAATGCGTGCACTGCAACGAAGAGTAGCCCCAGCTTGACACAACTAGAGCAAGCCTGCGTGCAGCAACAAAGACCCAATGCAGCCATAAATAAATAAATTTAAAATATATATTAAAAAGCAGTGGAGAATCAATGAGAATATGGGAAAATGAGTATTCCCATTGGTACTACCATATTAAAGGATTAGTTGGCAGAATTCTTCAAAATTTAAAATGTGCATTTCTGTAAACCTAACAGTTTTGCTTCTAGATATACCAATCTTAGAGAAATGGTCAAATGTGTGGACAAGAATATTAGTTTACTGCAATATTTTTTTGAAATAGCAGCACCTTAAGAAGCAAACCAAATATCCATCGATGGAGAAGTGGTTAACAAAAAGAAGTAGTTAAAACACCATATAGGGACCCTCTGCAGCAATTAATAAAAAAGACTACATGGGCTGGCATGGTTAAGAGCTCTAGGACATGTTATCAAGTGAAAAAAGCATGATACAAAGAAATATGTTCCATTTGATCTCATGTCTGTAAAAATAAATCTAAACTAAAATACCTAGAATAAGTCCCCCTAAAAAATGGCATCTTTGTAAATGTTTACACATATACATGACTTCATATATATGCGTATTCTGCTTTCTTGATTTTTCATAAGAATACCCTCATAGTGTTTGTATAATTTTCTTTTACTTTATAAAGTATTTGAACACTGAATTTGGCAACGAATAAATCATTAGCGATCTGAGCATGAGAAGTTTCCATGGTGCAGAAGGAGACGGGCCACAGCGGACGGGGAGGGTGGTGGTCCTTCCTCAAAGGCTACGGCCTCCCGCCAGGCCCTGGCCCACACTCCTCACCTGGTCCCATCAGTACGTAAGAAACCAGCCAAGCTGTAAGATATAGGAAATCAAATACGTTTTTCTTATTTAAAAGGGTTTCCTAAATCTGTCTTGTCATAGGATTTTCGGTCCAGAAGGGATCTTCGAGAACAACTCCTTCAATTTCTGACTTTTAAGGATGAGAAAGCTGAGGTTCAGAGAAGCTAAAAGAGTTACCCAAGGCCCCCAGACTATCTGGCTATATACCAAGAGGGCAGCCAGGGAAGCATGCCCAGGAAACTTCTGAATGTTTGGGAACCAGGAGGAAGTAAGTAGGGAATTATGTGTTCAGGACGAGCGTCCAGATTAGAATTCCTGCAAAGTTGCTGACAGCCACGTATGAATGACCACATCCAGTGATAAATCACCAGGATCAGGACAATGAATCATCCCAGGCTTTGTTCTTTGTAGGACGGCACATTTTTCTCTGGCTCTCTCTGTTCTATATCAGGAGACTGTTTCCACCGGGGTCACCGGGCTGAAGGACCCACTAAATTTGGCCTCATTCCTGTCTTGGCAAGCTGCCGTGGCCAGGGTGATGGAGGAGTGTTTACACGTGTCAGGTCCCAGGAACATTTTTGCTGTTCTGTCTGATAAAGCCCAGAGTCAGATGGGCACAGTGGTAAAAAGAGCACTGGACAAGGAGTCAGCTAGCTTGGGACTGGTTTCTGTTCCGTCGTGAACACGGCTGTGTAAGCTGGAGCCAATCGTTCAGAGGTTTCTAAGCATGCAAAATAAACAGGTTCAATGTGATTCCCTCAGGTCTTGTGTTTTGGGAATCTGTTTGGGGATGAAAGTAGCTTCCAAGCTGAGTTACCATTTTCAGAATAGATTCGCTCAAGAAGAATGAAAAAGAAGTGCAATGTTGGAGATATAATCATAGAACCAAGGCCAGATACTAAGGAAGGCAAAGTAAGGATCAAGATTGCTATCCCTACTCCATCCGGGGAGAGCAAGTAGGTTCATCCTCAGAGCCAGTTCTTTGTAGTGGCTGCCTGGAGCAACGTGTTGGGAAGGATCTGAACTAAGGCTGAGCTCAGGGAAAAGTGTTCTCTGATCCATTAATGATGTCTGCGAGAGGTGAGAAGGGGATAGAATGGGGGAAGGTTCACCATGTTTTTGTTACTCCTGCACTCAGTTTCTACATTTATGCTCCTGTAGCCATGAGCCCATGGACCCAATGCAAATTAGGAAAATGCACGTGATGAAATCTTAGAAAGAAAATTTCAGGAAGCTGGCTTATTTGGGATAAGAGAGCAGGGAATCATGAAGCCTGGGTTCTGTTCTTTGGTCTGTCATTAAATAGCTAATAATCTTGGAGGAAATCAGTAACAGATTGGGAGCCCTATTGAAACCAAGTCCCCCTAAAACCGAGTTCTCCTGTCAAGTTTATGATTAACTTGTCCTACCAAAACTTCATTCCCTTTCTTGTCCTGCCTCTGTTCCCCTCAGGATTGAGGAGTATGAAAGAAAAGGGGGTATTGAAGCTGAGCAGGACCCTGTGGGACCCTCCTGGGTACAATCCCCTCCAAGTCCCTGCATCTCATTTAACTTTCCCTGCATTCCAAAGAGCAGACTCAAGCAGTTAATGATTAGAAAAATGGAGTCACTTGTCTCCTAGTTCCTCCTGAAGGGATAGACGTAGCAATCTGATGCATATCTCTGAGTTTTTCTGCAGAAATTAAGATCTCCACCAGGTGGAGGATGGTGACTATGTGGTGACCACAAGCATGTAGATGCCAGAGTGGTTCGAACCAGAAGGTTGATGATTAAGGTTCCTGACACATCACCCTATTACCTCACCACCAACCAATCAGAAAAATGTCCATGAGCTGATCACCCTGAGACCCTCACTCCCAATGCTGCCTTTAAAAACCCTTCTCTGGGGACTTCCCTGGTGGCACAGTGGTTAAGAACCTACCTGTCAATGCAGGGACACATGTTCGAGTCTTGGTTTGGGAAGATCCCACATGCCACAGAGCAACTAAGCCCATGCGCCCCAACTACTGAAGCCCGCATGCCTAGAGCCCATGTTCCACAACAAGAGGAGCCACCTAGATGAGAAGCCCGCGTACTGCAACAAAGAGTAGCCCCCACTTGCTGCAAATAGAGAAAGCCCACGCGCAACAATGAAGACCCAATGCAGCCAATAAATAAATAAATTTATTTTTAAAAAAACAACAACACTTCTCTGAAACCATTGAGGAGTTTGGGTCTTATGAGCACGAGCTGAGCTGCCCTCTCTCCTTGCTTGGTGCCCTGCAAATAAACTCTGTACTTTTCTTCACCACAACCTAGTGTCAGCAGATTGGCTCTGCTACATGTTGGGCAAGCAGACTCTTGTTTGGTTCGGTAACACTATGATCTAGCATCTGTTATGGTTTGAGGTGTGATAAGGAAGGCCACCAAAGGGTCTTTGAAGTCAGGGTGGCATATGGACCAGCCCTAATGGTCCTGCAGCCACGGAAAGTGTTTCTTATGGGCAGTTTGGCCCAGTTTTGCCTTAATTAATGTTGTAATTGTACAGACTTTTAAATAAATAAGGTGATTTTTCCATTGTGATATATTTAAAAGGGCAGAAAAAAGAGACCAAAGGAAAATTGCCTATACTCCTATCACTTGGATCCAACATTTGACATCTTGTTGTATTTCCTTGTTATAAAGAGAATTTGATGTAAATGTCTTCTTTAATAAGTAGTAGATTTACTTTTTTTTTTTTTTTGGTCACATTCAGGAAAGTAAACCACAACTCAGAAGAATGAGATATATTAAAAATTCATTAGATAATAATTACTTAATAAAGTTAATTGGTAATAATAATTTCATGTTATGATCATTACCATTATTATTGTTACTGAGCAACTAACCAAGGCCAGGTGAGCGTGACACTATTTATGCCAACATTACTTCTAAGTTTGCATATAGAATTGAGGCAAACCAGGACCTTTTGTGAAGTTATATGTAAAAGTGAATAAGGACCAGAAGGTAACACATAAAAATAATAAACTATTTTTTAAAACTTTATTTGATGTTTTGAAATTATCTTATTCAACAAAATAAAATAAACATCACTTGCACATGTGAAGGGAAGCCCTAGGATGGCTTTCCAAGGCAGGGTGGAGCAGTGTAGCATACTGTACTGGTTAGACTTCTTGGTTCTGAAGTCAGACTGGCCCAAATCCTGGCTCGCCCAAATGAAGAGGATAATAGTGCTACCTGCCTACAAAATCACTGTGAGGATTAATTGAATTAACACATGTACGATGTGTAATTTTATGTGTCAACTTGACTGGGCCATGGAGTGCCCAGACATTTGATTAAACATTTTTCTGGGTGTGTCTGTGAGGGTGTTTCTGGGTGAGATTAGCATTTGAATCAGTAGTCTGAGTAAAGCACACTGCCCTTCCCAATGTGGGTGGGCCTCAGCCAGTCCATTGAAGGCCTGAATAGAACAAAAAGGCTGAGAAAAGGAGAATTCTCTCTCTCTCTTTTTTTTTTTTTTTTGTGGTATGCGGGCCTCTCACTGTTGTGGCCTCTCCTGTTGTGGAGCACAGGCTCCCGACGCGCAGGCTCAGCGGCCATGGCTCACGGGGCCCAGCCGCTCCGCGGCATAGGACTCGAACTAGAACTATACCCTCAGCTTTCCTGGGTCTCCAGCTTGCCGACAGCAGACCTTGGGATTTCTGACCTTCACACGATCCAACTCCTTATACTAAATCTCTTTACACATAGGTATGTATATCTCCTATTGTTTCTGTTTCTCCAGACAACCCTGACTAACACAACTAACACAACGTGTCAAGTTCTTAGTAAATAATCTAGCACATACTTAGCACTCAATAAATCTTGGTATTAAGATACATCATGTTGAATCAATCATCATGTTTATCAAACAGGACAAATCTTGTTACTGCTGAATGGAGGGCTCCCTCAGAAGATCTTTGGTGGTGATACTCCATGCAGAAACTGTTGCTAAGATTCAGAAGAGGGGTGTCCTCACTGGCAAAACATAAAATGTGCCCACAATAAGTTCCCAAAATTCCTCAAGTTCAGAAGCCGTTGAAGCTCTGGTTCTTAGCCTCACCCTCTCTAATCTGTGCAGCACACCATTGCCAGGACACTCTTTCTAAAGCACTTTTTAAAATGCTACCAACGCCTTGAGGATGAACTCATTCATTTCTCCCACAGGTATTTATTGAGGCACTGGGCTCAGTTCTGGGGACACAACAGTATATGAAAATACCATGTCCCTTGGGACTTCCCTGGTTATCCGGTGGCTAAGTCTCCACGCTCCCAATGCAGGGGGCTCGGATTCGATCCCTACTCAGGGAACTAGATCCCACATGTGCAACTAAGAGTTCACATGCCTCAACTAAAGATCCCGCATGCCACAACTAAGACCTGACACAGCCAAATAAATAAATAAATATTAAAATCATATATATACCACATCCCTGTCATGGGAGCACATAGTATGTTAGGGAGCCAGACACCTTCACATACATACACCTCCCCAAGCCTAAACTGATACAGGGCAACAACAAAAAAGAACTTGGAACTGTGGAAGGGATTGCTGGGGAGACCTAATTCAGAAAGCCTTCCCAAAACTGCCTTTACTCATACCCTCCTCATCCCAGTAAGCCACTTTGATATATGTTAAATACGTTTAGCATAAATTCATTCATTTGTTTGACAGATACTACAGGCACTCACTCACGAAAGCTTTCAAGGGACATCTTTGGCACTGGAGGAACCGAGGTTTCCAGACAGGACATGATTTGCCCAGTGTTGCTGAGCTCAGGAGTGAAGGGACCTGGGTCTGAACTTGGAACCAACTTCTTTCTCTTTCCAGCTCCCCAAACTCTCTCCCACTCTCCGCCTACCCCAGCATCACTGGGGTGCCCTCAGTCTGCTTTTGTCCATGCTGTTCCTGGGATGTTCCCCTTCTCCCTGCTGCTCATCTAAACACCTCTGTGTGGTCCACCCTAAGTGTAATAAGAGAGGAGAAAAAGGAGCCACCATCACTGGATGAGTCATTAAGGAACAACAGGGGGTTTATGCTGGACCTTGAAGGATGTGTGGGATGTAGGATTTAATTAACTGAAATGTGGAGAAATAGAGCCTGGACTTGGAGAACACTGGGGAGAGGTGATGGATGGCTCCAGTGACCAATTATAGGTTGTTTTGAGTAGCCTGGGAGAACTATAGAAGGTGGGACATGAACTTGGCTGGGTGGGGTCGTATTATGGAAAAACAAACAATGTGTCTACCCTCAAGAAATTCTCTATTAACTGGGGATCTAGAAACCCCCCAAATAATTGCTCTGTAATAATTCTTCATGCCCAGAGGGCAGACAGCAGAAGCAAGAAGAATTACAATCCTGCAACCTATGGGAAAAAAACCACATTCACAGACAGATAGACAAGATGAAAAGGCAAGGGCTATGTACCAGATGAAGGAAAAAGATAAAACCCCAGAAAAACAACTAAATGAAGTGGAGATATGCAACCTTCCAGAAAAAGAATTCAGAATAATGATAGTGAAGATGACCCAGGACCTTGGAAACAGAATGGAGGCAAAGATCAAGAAGAGGCAAGAAATGTTTAACAAAGACCTAAAAGAATTAAAGAACGAACCAACAGAGATGAACAATAAAATAACTGAAATGAAAACTACACTAGAAGGAATCAATAGCAGAATAACTGAAGCAGAAGAATGGATGAGTGACCTGGAAGACAGAATGGCGGAATTCACTGCTGCAGAACAGAATAAAGAAAAAAGAATGAAAAGAAATGAAGACAGCCTAAGAGACCTCTGGGACAACATTAAATGTAACAACATTCACATTACAGGGGTCCCAGAAAGAGAAGAGAGAGAGAACGTACCTGAGAAAATATTTGAAGAGGTTATAGTTGAAAACTTCCTTAACATGGGAAAGGAAATAGCCACACAAGTCCAGGAAGAGCAGAGAGTCCCATACAGGATAAACCCAAGGAGAAACACACCAAGACACATAGTAATCAAATTGGCAAAAATTAAGACAAAGAAAACTTATTGAAAGCAGCAAGGGAAAATGACAAACAATACACAAGGGAACTCCCATAAGGTTAACAGCTGATTTCTCAGCAGAAACTCTACAAGCCAGAAGGAAGTGGCATGACATATTTAAAGTGATGAAATGGAAGAACGTACACCCAAGATTACTCTACCCAGCAAGGATCTCATTCAGATTTGATGGAGAAATCAAAAGCTTTACAGACAAGAAAAAGCTCAGAGAATTCAGCACCACCAAACCAGATCTACAACAAATGCTAAAGGAACTTCTCTAAGTGGGAAACACAAGACAAGAAAAGGACCTACAAGAACAAACCCAAAACAATTAAGAATATTGTCATAGGAACATACATATCGAAAATTACCTTAAATGTGAATGGATTAAATAGTACAACCAAAAGACACAGGCTTGCTGAATGGATACAAAAACAAGACCCATATATATGCTGTCTACAAGAGACCCACTTCGGACCTAGGGACACATACACACTGAAAGTGAAGGGATGGAATAAGATATTTCATGCAAATGGAAACCAAAAGAAAGCGGGAGTAGCAATTCTCATATGAGACAAAATAGACTTTAAAATAAAGAATGTTACAAGAGACAAGGAAGGACACTACATAATGAGCAAGGGATCAATCCAAGAAGAAGATATAACAATTATGAATATATATGCACCCAACAAAGGAGCACCTCAGTACATAAGGCAACTGCTAACAGCTCTAAAAGAGGAAATTGACAGTAACACAATAATAGTGGGGGACTTTAGCACCTCACTTACACCAATGGACAGATCATCCATCACCTCACACCAGTTAGAATGGGCAACATCAGAAAATCTATAAACATGAAATGATGGAGAGGGTGTGGAGAAAAGGGATCTCTCTTGCACTGTTGGTGGGAATGTAAATTGATACAGCCACTATGGAGGACAGTATGGAGGTTCCTTAAAAAACTAAAAATAGAATTACCATATGACCCAACAATCCCACTCCTGGGCATATACCTGAGAAAACCATAATTCAAAAAGACACATGCACCCCAATGTTCATTGCAGCACTATTTACAATAGCCAGGTCATGGAAGCAACCTAAATGCCCATTGACAGGCAAATGGATAAAGAAGATGTGGTACATACATACAATGGAATATTACTCAGCCATAAAAAGGAACGAAATTGGGTCTTTTGTAGAGACATGGATGAATGTAGAGACTGTCATACAGAGTGAAGTAAGTCAAAAAGACAAAAACTAATATCATATATTAACACATATATGTGGAACCTAGAAAAATGGTACAGATGAACCAGTTTGCAGGGCAGAAATAGGTACACAGATGTAGAGAACAAACTCACGGACACCAAGGGGGGAAAGCAGTGGGGTGGGTGGTGGGATGAATTGGGAGATTGGGATTGACATATATACCCTAATATGTATAAAATGGATAACTAATAAGATCCTGCTGTATACAAAAATTAATAAAATAAAATTCAGAAATTAAAAAAAAAAAGACTAGTTTTTTCTTCCTTTAAAAAGAAAAGAAATATTCTTCATGCCCAGGCACAATACTGCACACAGGGCAGTTTCCAAAGTTCAATACCAGATGGACCGATTGGCTGAAATTCTTCTGAACTCAGTTGAAAGCCAACTCCAGACCTTTCCATCTGCTGTCTCCTTCTTTGTACGAGAAGACCACATTTTCCATTTGCTTTAAGACAGCTTAACATTTTTGCTGCATTACTGGGGCCACTTTAATTTATCACTTTGTTTTAAAGAACCACACCATCCAAAAATAGCATAAAATTACTCATTCTACTGGAGGGCGGATGGTACTGCAGCCTTTATATGAGACGTGCAATCTTTCGCTGATTGGGTCGGTGTGAATTCAGTCGACTTTCTATGAGTTCTAATGGTCATGAATGGGAGGCACTTGTCTTTCTGAAGCAAGTTATAAAGGTTTTTTTTGCTCTTTGTGTTTTGTTTTTTTTTTTTTAACCACCAAAGCCACTGAAGAATGTCTGAGCAGCCACAGAGAGAATCTGGGCAGCTGGGTTCTAAATTCCTCCCTTGTCTAGATCCAGGCAGGCTGAAATAGTTTAGAAAGAGTTGACTTACCAAACCTTCTCTTTCTCTCAGCTTTCCACAATGTCATTTCATGTATCTATTTCTAAAATGTTTACTTTTACATCAGATTTCATATTTAAGCATCCTAAAGAACTTAGTTTGGGATTTCACTGGAGCCTGGCAGATTATTCAAAGGGAGAATTTCCTGAGAAATAGAAATCAGGCTGGTTTTTCCAGAAGTTTTGTTGGGATTATTCGTGATTGCTCTCATTATAGACCCTTCTTGCGCCTTTTGCTTTCTGCCCCCTACCCCACCCCATGTACAGAAGAGGGTCTGGTTTTCATGGTCTGTCTTGAAAAATCACCATAATGGAATATATATGAGGATTAGGCACAGAAAGGACAGGCCTTATTAAATCTCAGTAGTCAAACTCGCTCTTGTGTTTCCCATTACCGCTCCGTCTTTGAGACGTTCCAGAAAGGAAGAATCCGCTTGTCTCATGGGAAATGCAGCCCCTCCCCCAGGTTTAGCAGAACCTTGCCTGGGGTCAGTCATTATTGGAAGACTGAGATGTTTTCTCTCTTGTTCACTTTTAGAAAATTCTATTTCAGAGAAAACTTTTGGGAGATTCATGTCATCAAATTCTGTCAGGGAGGAGAAAGTCTAACTGTTCGTGGTACTGTTAAATGCCCTGTATAAACCACAGAATCTGGGCATTCATAATCCCTCTCCCCAGGGAGCTCAGAGAGCTTTGGAGGCATTGCTTTCTTTTACTTATCCTCACAAGGGACGCGAAGAGAGAGAGGGGGCCACCGTGCATTAACCAATCCTCCCGGCATGCTCAGCTGCTATAGGACCACATTCCTTAATTTTCATTCTGGGCTCCTCCAACTAAGGAGAAATGTGAAGACTTAACAAGGTTTAGAAGGAACCCTAAAATAACTACTAAAGGTAGAGCCTCCAGAACGGGGGCAGTTGTCAGGCTTTAGAGGCACCCCTGCTTTCGTAGCTAGGCAATGACATTGGCAATCCACCTGTGAGGGAGCAAAGGAGGTTTCTTACTTTATTGAATGCATGGGAATAAGCAGGTGACTTCAGGCCAGAAATGATTTACTGACCCAGGATACACCTTGCCCGAAAGGGAGGCTCTCCCACCTTCTGCCACCAAGGAGAGCGGCTGACACATCTCGCTGGCAGTCTTCCACTTTAAAGAACTAATCTGCTGATCGGTGTAGACTCATCTTCCTATGGGCTGACAAGAAGAATCTGGGTCAATGGAAGTTTATGGTTGTAGGAGCAGCCAGGCCAGAATGTGAACTACGGTGATTCCATATCTCAGTCTGTGGCCAAAGTGACCAGGAACACACTCTCAAAGGAAAAATTCCCTGATGTCAGCCCGGTCTCTAGGCAAAAAGTAAATCCAGAGTCATCTCTTCCCTTTTGACATCATATTCCCTCTGGAGGGTTGGAAACCTTAACAACCTTAACACACACAGACTCTTCCCGGAGCCCGTATTAGCCCATGACTTTGCTCAATATGCTTTACAGAAAAGATTTAATGAGGTTGCTCCCAGTGAGATTGTGTTGCCTCTCCGAGGGGTATTTGCATTTATAGAAGAACCAAACTAGAGGTGGAAGAGAAAAACTTGATATAGATGGGAAATTGGCAAGTCAAGTGGAGGAGGTATAGTACATCCATCCCTCCCTTACACATAGGTTATAACAGAAGTGTGGCAGACATCTGTTCTACCTACTCCGAAATTCAGGGCATAGAAAAGTGCAGAGACCAGCCTGGAGGAGACCTGAGTTATCCTCAGAGGTCCGCTGCTGGCTCTCCAGCGCAGTGGCTTGGGCCTGACCCTTCACCTCTCTGGGTGTCAGTTTGCTTCTCTGGAGAATGACAGATGGGAAGAAGATGCAGTCACACCAGTCCTTCTCCATCTCCTCTGCTCATCCCTCTTCCTTCTCCCTCACTGTTGGGGTCACCGTGTAGATATCAGAGTTTACGGGCCACCTGTGTAAGCCAGAGTGGAAAATCGTGGCCTACTGCCAGTTGACTCCAGAATGTTTATATAGGTCAAGTTAGGGAGTAGCAATTTGGTGCAAGGGTGGAATTAGCATGCATTGAGCTTTACGTAAGAAGGTATCCAGTTCCCCAAGTCTTCTTTGGCTCCAATACTAACCACCTGGTCCCCAAGATACCTAGAGTTTCTTGGGGATAGTCTAGAGTTTCAGGATTCATAATGTCAGCCTCAACGCTGGGGTCTGATCTTCTGGCTGCTTCAGATGGACTCTCTCTTCAGCTCTTCTGTGCTCCTTTATCTTCCCTTCTTTTCCGCTCCAGAAGTCTGGAAACATGCAGTCCCCTGCTGGGCGCTCCCTGTCTTACATGGGAGGGAGAGTGGAGGCCCTGCAAAACTCATCAGCTCCTACCAGCCCTAGCGGAGGCTTCGGGATGGGCAGAGCCGCAGCCAGGAAAGGGCATAACCCAACCGGTTTTATCAGAGCTACCTGCCTGAGAGCTATCAGGCAGGGCACAGGTAATGATTTTAATAAAAATTAAAAATAGAACCTGCAGAACAGGTCTTGTTCTTTTTTTGGTGTGCTAGAGCCTACTGCCAAGATCAAAGTGATCCCCGTGGATGTGATGAGTGTGGGGGAAGTCCAGAGAAGGCACTGGTGAATGCCATGAAATTTGTGTTGTTTTAACCTTTCTGCAACACTACTGAGGTCCATGCACCTGGTTCCATGCTCAGGTGCTATCCAGATGATTCATACTCTAGTGTTGTTGGCTTCAACACATATTGAAAGGTAACTAGACCAAGTGTACACTAAGTCAGGAGCTACTGACCTGCAGGCCCTTCAGTTCAGGGCACCAGTTGTGTCACGGGGCCCCTGTCACGTGCTAACCGTGCTGCTAGGAGCTGAGGATACACGGTGAACACTCCACTCTCCATCCTTCCCTCCCCTCAGGGGCCAGGCATATAGTCAGGTGACTTTAAAATGACATGAGATGCAGAGAGGGCCATGGGAGCACAGAAGCGGGCCCCTTTCCCTCTCTTGGTGGTAGGGCAGGGCCTTGGGGAGACAAAATGTGAGGTGTGCCTTGCAGGATGAAAAGTTACCCAGGTGAGAGGGAGGAAGGAAAGAGCATTCCCAGCAGAGGGAGCTCTCTTTTTGTATATCGTGGTTGGGAACTCAGGTGGAGATGGGAAGGAAGTGATCGGGGGAAGAAAAGGATTGCATCCTCTCTTTTTTCTGTTCTCCCCACCTCCACTCTTATCCCTGCAGGAAGAGAGAAAAATCACATTGAGGGGTGAGTTTTTGCAGCTTAAAGAAGATATGATATCGGAGTACTGTTTCTGATAGCAACAAAACCAACTAACAAAATCCCAACCTGCAAACAACTTGAATGTCCATGCACAGGGAAATGGTTAAACATATATGGTGCATCCATCTATATTATGGAACAGTATGTAGAAATTAAAAGGAATAAGATAGATCTATATGTACAAACAGATATCTAAGAAATATTAAGTAAAAAAGTGAGTCATAGAGAAAATAAGATTAAAAAAGTAAGTCATAGAAGGATATGTATAATATGTTCCCATTTTTGTAAAGAAATAAATAGTTCATTTGAATTTATTTACATTCTGTGCATTTATATGCATATACATATATAAACACAGAAAAAAAGTTCTGGAAAGATACTCAACTTCTGGGGAAAGGAGTCGGATTGGAGGATGGCAAAGAAAGAGGGACGTTCACCTCTTATTAAACTCACTTCTGTATTATTTACATTTTTACCTGAGCATGTATTATTTGGGTAATTTTTTTCAGTGGAGGAAAAAGCAATCGAATAGAAGGACAAAGTTCTTCAGAGGAGTGCTTACAAAGTCTTCTTTGTTCATGCCTTTCACTCCCACATTCCTGCACTCTGGACACTCACCTAAATCCAGGGGAGACCAAGATGCCCCAGAAGCTCAGCTTTGCAACTCTCACCATAAATAAAGCCCAAGTGAGAGAACCAAAGTGAGTCAGTGTACGAGGAGCCATTGACTCGTTTGCAAGCTTCCACGTTGTTAGAAGAGGGTGGGGTGGTTAATTTGATTCTCTCTCAGGGTTATTTTTCTAGTATTAAATAATTCTAGGGAGCCCTTTTGTGATCGCCTACAAATAAAGAAGTGAAAATGCCATTAAAATAAATCATTAATCAACTTATTTATTTTAATATATATTTAACATATATATGGCTGAATCACTGTACTGTACACCTGAAACTAACACAACGTTGTAAATCAACTATACCTCAATTAAAACAATTATAATGTTGTGTCAGAGGTTATCGTACCCAAGAGCAGTATTTTCTAAAATAGTTCCTCTCACCCATCTCCCACTTCCACCCACACATCAATAGATTTCATTTGATCCAATGTAAAACCAACCACAAAACAGAAGTATGTATCACCAACAATGCTTCAATGATATCATGTTAAAGATTTCCCACCAATACTAGATCATCTAATTCTTTAGCGTCTCCCCTGCAGAAAAGTTCTAGGTAAGGTGCTGTATCAAATCAACCCCCCTAGACGAGGAGTCCCTGATTATACTTGAGATTCCTTTCCTGGACCTCTGGTTCAAGTCAGATCTAGTGAGAGCTTCTGGCCTTCTTAACCCTTTAACTTGCCAGGGATAGAAAATGACCGTAAGTAACAGAACTTTCTCCCAAGTCTAGAAATCAGAGGCTGTGGTGTTTGATGGTCTTTCCCGCTGTTTGGTTCTGGAGGTCTGGTCACTTAACCTACTTATGTTCCCATTTCCTCACGTCTACAATGGTTATGCAGTTTTTATGGCAGAGAATGTGTTTAAGCTGGGTGCCATCCTCAAGGAAAAAGCTCTGAAAGTAGAGAAGAGAACGGTGGTCTCACACCAAAGCAAAGCAATCCATAGAGGACCATTTTCTTTTGCATAAGATATTCCCCAAATGAGAAACTAGAGGCAAGGGTGTTGCCCTGTTAGTCAGAGACCCTTATGCCCAAGTTTGTCTAAGTCTGAGGTTTGTAACTGGGGTCCCAGGACATAATTCAGAGGGTTCATGAAATAGCTGGATGCAGGAAAAAATTCTGCCTTTATTTTTACTAATCCCTTTCTGAAATTTAGCAACTTTCCTGTTTTAAATGTGCTCACAAACCACAGTCGTATTATTCAGTCAGTACCTGTGACTTGGTCACCGGTAAGAATCACAGATAATCTATAGAACATTAGTTATCCCAGATATTTGCACTCATCTTTACCCCAAAATTATAGTAGGTATTTGACCTGCAGTTAGATCTTGTTATTTAATGCTTAGTCAAGAAGCACATATATTATTACCATATCACAGATTTTTAAAAAATATTCCAATAATTTATTTCAATATAATCAGATTCCTTTATAACCTAATATGTTTTCTTTCCCCGTCATCTTTAAAGACAATATTCTGAGAGGGGTTCATAAACTTCACCAGACTGCCAAAGGAGTTCATACCCAATAAAGATTAAGAACCTCTGCTCTGAGTGGGGTTAGAATGGGGCTTGCAAATGTTCCTAAAGGTCTGTGTCAATGTCACTTTATTTACACATTCCTGAGATTCAGCCCCCAGCTTAGTGAGCTCCTCCTAAGGAAAAATGCTAAGGAAGAAGCTACATCTGTATAAACACCATCTGACTAAAGTGTCAGGTTTCTTCTTCTTCTTCACAGTTGTTTGAAGCCAACAGTTAATGGCATTAGAAGGATCAAATATCCTGTGTGGCTGGAAGAAGAGAGAGAACCTTCTATGAGATTACAACCCAGGCATTTTGGTTTAACTCTACTACACTGTTTGCTTTGCTTTGAATTAATAAGTGTTCTGAAAATGAAAGAATAAGTCACAAGGCTGTAAGTTGCTAGTTTATTTTCTCAGTAGGACATTGGGGCATCACCTAATAGCTGCTTAACAGCACAATTTTGAAGAGTCATGCCTCTGATCAGTGCCTAGACCAGGCATGACAAATGGATTTTGCCCTTATCTGAACAAGTTACCATTATGTTGGGAAGGGTTCTGAGGCCAACTCCAGGCTTGAGGGCCTGTGATTGATTGTTGATGTCTGCTATGGTAAAGGGATGTAGCTATGTGCATGCCTGTGATTATCCTGAGTCCAGTCCTTACTGGTACCAATGGCCACCTTTACTTGAGACCCACATAGAAATACATTCTTAAACAATCCTTCCATGTCTCCTCTCTGTGCTGAAGAGAAAGGGAAACCTCAGTTCCTGCAACTATTTTGCCAACTTATTGATTTAAATTGATGAACAATTTAGTGATGACCATTAAACACAACATGACATTGTAAAAAGCGGCCTGAGAAACCAAAAACCATTTTAGCACAATTGATGAGGGGTAATTTACTCAAGATAATTAATTTGATCAAAGACAATGTGATTTCTGTGTTTTCCTACTGCTTATTTGTATCATAAAGTTTGATCTCATGACTTCTGCTCAGAAACACATCTTCCAAATCTGATGCTCACGGACTTGGTTTCCCTGGCTTTGTTTCCTGTAGACCATGCTAGACAGAGTTAATGCCACACCCTGTGTTTACCGAGGGCTTTGGACTTTACAAAGCTGTTTCTAAAACACTCTCTCTTGTGGCATCTCTCAGCAGGCAGGGAAGGCTCAGTTGTTATTGTTATTCCTGTTTCACAAATGAAGAAACTGAGGGTCCAAGAAGTCAGGTGACTTACCCAGAATCCTATCATCAGTTCAGTGCTCTTTCAACCACAGATGTTGCCTTGAAGCATTCTGCTTGCTGATATCAGGGTCTCCTGATATATTAGGGTTACAGTTATGGTTAGGGTTAGGGTTTCCTAAATAAAGGAAGTCTTTTCAAAAGGAAAAGAAGACAAACCAACATTCCTTTATGGTTCAAAATATACTGTCATCTACTTATCCAGGCTTCCCACGTTGGCCAGGATGAAGGTGATTTCTGGTTTTCTTATTTTTACTCCTGTTTTAGCAAAATTTAAGGAATCTGCTTAACTATTTGCACTTTGTCCTTCCACAAGTCTGATTCCAATTAATGGACTCTCAAGCCAAGATTCTAATACATCTAATACAACTCACCAAGCATCCTAGCTTGTCTGTGATTTGGGTTAGTTTTTGCTTGTTTGTTTAAGAAATGATGAAATAGGCAATTTGTCTGACGTGTAAATATTGACAGGAAGGGGAGGACTATTAATTTCTTCTAGTTAAAATATGCAAGGAAAGAAAATGGATGGATTTGCTAGATTGCCTCAGACAAACCTGATTAAGGTGGTAGTTTCCCAAGTAATTCATGGTTCCTAGCAGTCTTGTTTGACTAGTGATTGGGGCCCTGGCCCATATGTTGACCGAGATTCTAGTCCAATTTTCTGATCTCCCTTTACCCATAGCTGTGAGCTCTGGCTACGGAAGTGGTAGAGTTCCATTGTTTCTTCTAATCTCACACATACATTGTTTGTGCACCAACAATGTGCTCCTCACCCTCAAGGAATTTACAGTCAAGTCAGAAACAGACAAATTAAAGAGTCATTCAATTTAAAATAAGGAACTCTACAGTTCTTTGAACTCTATAGTTTAAAACAAAAAGCTCTAAGAAGGGAACACTACTACACTGTTGGTGGGAATGTAAATTGGTGCAGCCACTATGGAAAACAGTATGGAGGTTCCTCAACAAAATAAAAATAGAGTTGCTATGTGATCCAGCAATCCCACTCCTGGGCATATATCTGGACAAAACTCTAATTTGAAAAGATACATGCACCCTTATGTTTTTTGGGGTTTTTTGTTTTTGTCATTTAATTAATTTATTTTTTAATTTTTTAAATTAAATTAAATTTATTTTTTTATACCGCAGGTTCTTTAATTAGTCATCCATTTCATACACATCAGTGACACCCTTATATTCATAGCAGCACTATTTACAATAGTCAAGATATGGAAACGTGTTTATCAACAGATGAATGGTTAAAGAAGATGTGTTACATATATACAATGGAATATTACTCAACCTTAAAAAAGAATGAAATAATGCCATTTACAGCAACATGGATGGACCTAGAAATTATCATACTAAGTGAGATAAATCAGAAAGAGAAAGACAAATACCATATGATATCACTTATATGTGGAATCTTAAATATGACGCAAATGAACTTATCTACAAAACAGACTCACAGACATAGAGAACAGACTTGTGGTTGCCAAGGAGGAGAGGGCATGGGGGAGGGATGGCTTGGGAAGTTTGGATTAGCAGATGCAAACTATTATATATATAGAATGGATAAACAACAAGGTCCTACTGTATAGCACAGGGAACTATATTCAATATCCTATGATAAACCATAATGGAAAAGGATATGAAAAAGAATATATATACATATATATGGGTATATATGTATATATATGTGTGTGTATATATATATATATTTATAAAACTTTGCTGTACGCCAGAAACTAATCCAACATTGTAAATCAACTCTACTTAAATAAAATAAATTTTAAAAATAAAATAAAGAGGTCTATAGTGTCTGATTGAGAACCTCAGTCTTTGGGGCTCACAAAAACTCTCTTGGAGGAAAAGACATTTAAACTAAACCCTTAAGGAAGAGTAGGAGACAGCAAGGGGAGGGGCTGAGGAAACTCATGTAAAAGGTGAGAAGGCAAAAGAGTGAGTTCAGGGAAGAGGGGCGGGCTCTGGAGCAGAGTGTGTAAGCGATGGGATAGAGGTAGAGGGGAGGTGGTGAGAACACGGCTGGAGCAGTAAGCAAGGGCCAAGACCATAAACAATCTCAAGTGCATACTAAGAGTTTGGAGTCATATCCAGAGAGCAATTATAAAATATTACTTTTATAACGTTTGCTTTGGCTGCTCTGTGGAGAACGGAGTTGAGGGAAACAAGATTGCAAGCAGGGAGGCCAGCCTCAATCCAGGCCAAGGGTTCTAGCAGCCTTAAATAGAGTAGAGGGAGTGGAGATGAAGAAAAAAGAAGTCAAGACTCACCAGGTCAGTATTCCAATGTTGCAGGCAGTTCCTGCTGGTCCCCTTCGTTGGGTTACCATTTCCATGTTGGCCTTGCCCTGTTTCACTCACCCCCGAGCTGCAGGCACTGAGAGCATAAGGAAGACCCACAGTTAGTAAGAACAAATGTTGATTAAGCACGGTGAGTCTGCAGAGAGTTTTTTTAGGGTCTCAAGTGAAATCACCAAGTGTTTGTAACTATGTTTCATTTCAGGCACCAATTCTGATGTGAGAGGCTGAGACAGGTGTTGGATGTTTGTTTTAGGACACACAGGGAAACAGGGAAGCAGAGGGAACCATCTTGACTGTGATAAAGCCAAGCTTCATGGAGCACTAAAATGTTCCTCAAGACACCACAGTCCCCCAAGAGGCTCAAAGCAGTCTGGTAGCCAGGATTTCTCTGCCTCTGCTTTTATTCCACCATCAACTATAATACCAACTCCCTGGGTACCTCATGGCTTCTGCTTACTGCCTTTTATGTGTTGGCCTCGGTCTCTACTGCTTTTTCCCCACACCTCGACAGCCCTAGCTTAATATCATTCCAGGGTCCCCAAAGGCCAGAGATCACCCTCCTTTATGGTTCAAGCAGAAAACTACTAGGGAGGATTATTAGTGGTTCTTTTTGGGTCACATACCTATATCCCTGCACCAATCACTGAAATTAGGGGGACAAGAATACATGTGCAGCTGGGGACTGGGGGCCCTACCGCAACTACATCTCATGGGGAGGAGTTCTGCACAAAGTGGTAATCCATTGGCAGCCCAAAGCAACTTTTCTGAGAAGAAAAAAGTGTCATTGGCAGGTACTTTGGGCTTTGTGGCCTGTCCTGAAGATATTTTTCTAAATATAGTAACTGCTTTCACAACTTCGAGTTTCAATTTCTTCTGCTAGAGAACAAGAATTCGTCAGGTTAGATGGTAGTCAGTTTTTTAAATAAATCTCAAATCTATAGAATACCCATCAGACTTCGGGGTATGGGCAGAAAGAAACAAAACAAAGAAAAACTACTATATACTGTCTTTTTCTCAATCAAGGGTCTTTTAGTAACAGACTGTACCTGTAGTGTTTCTTTGACTGCAAGCAACAGAAATCGACACTGGCAAACCTAAGCAAAATGAAATGTATTGGGAGAATATTGGAAGGTAACAGACAGGGCATCTCTGAAGGCTATGAGACAGGGATCATAGGATTGGTAGACTTCGTAGCAGAAAGAGTATGTCAGAGAATACCACTGGGATGAAGAGCTCCAGATGCACACATAGGACATGAAATTATAAAGAAAAGCAGGAAAATCATCTTCATAAAAGTCAAGATAATGGTTACCTCAAGAAGTGAAGATAGGACCAGCTACCTAATTTGCAGGGCCCAGCGCAAAATGAAAATGCACGACTGCTTGGTGAAAGATTATTAGGAATTTCGAGATGGAGACTGCAAAGCATGAAACGAAGCCTGGGACACTTCTGAGCATGGAGCCCTGTGCCACTGCACAGCTCGCATACCCGTGAAGCTATCCCTGAATGAGCGAGAGGGTTTCAGTTGGTGAGGGACACGCAGGAAGCCTTAGGAGGCTGATAATCTTGACGTTGGTTCTCGCTTTCAATTATTTATAAATCTTTCATGTAGTTTTATGCACTCTTCCCTAAGTGTCATTATATTTCACAATTAAAAAAAAAATCCAACCACATCTTCTGTCCCATGTCCACCATACAACATTCAACAAATGTCATCGTCCCAGCTGCCATAGGAAGATAGTAATCTAATAATAATAACAAAAATGGGAAGGCAAACTAGGACAAGATGAAGAACAATAATAGCAAGTAGACGAGCTAATACCACGGAGCAGTTGCTACATGTTTCAGATGAATTAACTCAGTAAATACACATGACAACCCTATGAGATCGGGACTTCCCCCTACAGCTTCCAGAGAAATGGGCACTTGGACTTACTGATCACTAAGTTGTCACACCGTGAGGGAGAGAGAATTCTCCAAAAGTAAAGTGGGTACGTTGGGATGTAGAATGGGTGTGGACAGCCAAAAAATGCCGAAGTCCATTACACAGGTCAATGAGACAATAGGGCTTTGGTACAGGCTGTTCTTTTTTGCATTTAATAATCATTGGTTGGTTTTCCAAGTTTAATGCCCTATGGTAGGTAACATACAGAGAAAACAAAGTGGAACAAGACAGTGGCCTTCAAGTTACAATACATCACTTAAGAAATAAAGGGGGAAAGATGGAAAAAATACCTCTAAGGAAAGTTCACGTACATGGAAATAATATATAAAGTGCTCAGGATCTAAGGAGGATGGGCGCTGGATGTGTTCAGAGGCATTATTACCATATGACTTGTTGCCTTCTTAAGGTAGCTTCAGCCCTGCAAAGATGGACTCAGAAACCTAACCCTGCTAAGGGGGCCATTTCTTCTACAGTGAGTCTGCCTTCAGAGTTAACCTGACCACAGACATCATCACTTTTTTGCCAGACTGGAACAGCTGAAGAGCATGACTGCACACATTAGATTCATGGATATGCAAGGCTGCCAAGTGGGGACTCATCAAGACACAGAAATCTGGAAATCCCATTAGCGACAGATGCAGCCCAGCATGCGTGTCTGGGGAGGCCTTGGCTACAGCTCTTGGGACAAAGAGGGATTCATCTTGGATCATGACAGCCATTCCAGGCCAACCTGAGATCAGTTGTGAGGAAGAGACATGGCACAGGAAGGAGAGGATAAAGCCAGGCAGGTCACAGCCATCCACTTGCCCCAGGGCAGGGCAAAGAGGCCAGCTGTTGGAGACAAGGGTTCAAATCCCTGGAGGTTCCCTAACTCAGTGTTTGAATTAGGAACCTGAGTGCCTGAGTTTGAATCCTACCTCTGCCACTTCAACTTGAGCAAGTTATTTCGCCTCTCTCTGCCTCGGTTTCCCATCTGCAAAATGGGGATGACACATCCTAGGGTTGTTAGGATTAAATGAGATAACCCATACACACTGGCAGTGATGATTATTGTTACTGTATAAAGTGAGGGATGGAATAAAAGGATCTCTAAGTCCCTGTCTCATGCTAACATTCTGTGACAATCTTAAAGCAAAAGTATTTATGACTTTGGATTTCTATTAACAGAACTTATTCAATTGAAGGCACTACCTGTGAGTGTACTTTTGCTTCTATTTTTATGTCTATTCAAATCTCTGGTGATATTCATGCACTGGCTCATGTGAAAGGCGAGTATTTTAACCTAACCGCTTTAACATTTATAATCTGTGAAGCCAAATGTTGAATAGGGAGAGAAACTTGGAGACCTTATTTGTCTATTTTTACTCAGCCCTACCTTTTACAAAGAGTTCATTCAGGAAGGACTGGATGAAAGGGGCACACGTAAATGTGAAGATGGTCATAATGACAGGAGAATTCTAGATTTAGAAGTTCAACGTGGAGATTATACTTGCTGAAAATATTCTTAATGTATATTTTAGTGGTAAATTGTTAACATTCTTTCCATATTTCCTGACCTCAGTTATTCCCTTTCCTCCACTGTGGTTAAGGGTAAAATTCAGGAATGGATAACTTTCAGAGAACCGAGGAGACAGAACTTTGCCTGTGGTCAGAAAAAAAAGGGTGGGGGGGGAATTTTAGTTGCTTCGAAGTTGGTTTATGAAAAGTCAGGGGAACGAAGGCAGTGGGAGGAGGCCTCTCCGGGGGCCCAGCTGAGGCTCCAACTCCCCATTTGTCTTAATTTGGCTTGCGGTTCTGAAGGCCCAGGGAAAACACAGACTTCCACTAATGTAGCCCAGGCAAAATATTGGAAGAAATGAAGCTTAGACATTTTGTACAAACTATAGAAAGTAAAAGCAATAAACTGCAAAAACAGATGAGACTTTCCTGATGGAGGTACTGTAATATCTCGAAGCCAGTAAAAGAGTCCTTCAAATACATCCTCAAAGCAACTAGACTATTTATCGTGGTGTCACATTTATGACCCACGTAAGTAGCCGTCAACTAATATCATTATAAAACTCTGATTTATAAGCACTTACATTGGATTTTTCCTCCTACTGGAACCTCAAATTAGACAGGACCACCTCCCTATTTGCATGAGGAATTCCTGTCATAACTGGGGACTGTGGATGTCCTGCAGTCAAGATGGTTCCTGTTGATGACAGTTTTACATATTCCATTTTTTTCCAGGGGCAAAAGTCATATGCATAGGTTGAATTCTTGGTAGGGGCTCTTTCAGTTTCCATTATGTTGATAATCAGATACAGAGAATTTCCCTGGGAAAATATCTCTAATAAAATTATGAATAAATCACTTGGACTGATCCCAGATGGAGAGCCCAACGTGACTTTTAGAACTTGAAACCTTTAGATTCTTCGGCAACATTTTGGTAAATCCATTTTTTAAAACAGCAGCAAGCCACACATTGGTTTTGTGAATTATGTCTATCACCAGATTTGTGAGGCCGGGGACTAGGAAAAGATGACGACAGTAACCCCGCAAATGTTTCATTTCTACCCCCACTCCCACCCCAAAGGAACAACTATCCTTTCAGAGCCAAGTCCTGACTTCAAGGCTGCCCACAGTGCCGCTCTCTGAAAACCCTGTAGAAAACTAGGGGATGGAAGGCGATCATTTAAAAGAGATCACATTCAGTTTTATTAAAAAACCAAAACAGCTGGGGCATTGATTTGCAAGCTCTGTAATGCCATTGGTATGCCTGACCTGGCCAAGATATTAAAAAGATATTTAAAGCAATGTCAGTAAGTGTCTCAGGCACAAGCTCTGGCATATTCAAACAGCATTATGGAGCTGCGGGTAATTCGTCTTCCTTTATGTTCCGCTATGCAGAGAGAAGGGGAGGGAACATTTACAAAATGATTTACTGTGACACATCCATTCTAATGAAAGCCTGAGCTGCCCGCCAGCACTCCTGGCCGATCTGCCCCCTCCCAGATGCTCGGCCATATGTCCCATGCTTGGCGTGAGTGACAATTGTGTTGGTGGAGAGCGATTCCTGGGATCTGGGTGTTTTTAATAGCAATCCCAGAAAGCTCTGAGGTTGCTGGCTTAGGTAAGAAGGGCAGCAGGAAAGGGCCCATTAGTCTGGGGCTAAGTGTTTTTAAAGATGCTCCAGCGGTATAACCGTAGGATGGAGTAAGATTTACTGTCTCCTCGGGGCCTGGAGGATCGCTGGCAGAGGAGTTCCGGCTTAGTTGGTACAGGTTTCCACCATTGCTGGCCTCCCCCGCTCAGGTTCTCCTCTTTCTTACCTCCCCCCAAGCTGGCTTCCCTCTGACTTCCTGCAGCAGCCGTATTCCTCAGTTGCCAGAAACTCGCATCCTAGCTCCGTCTCAGCTGCACTGTTACTTACCGCTTGCTTCCTGGAAGCAGCTGCTGCTCTGACCACGTGCATTTCTAGCCCCCTGCCTATTGCGACACTAGCTTAATTGCCTTTGCCTCTTGGAAGGAAATCAACGTTTATTGAATACCGACTATATATAAGACATCATGCTTGGCCCTGTGAAAGACAGAAAGAAATCTGGTGTAAAGATGGGTCTTTGTCTCAAAAAGTCTACAGTCTGCGTGTGAATTAATGCTCCCAGCTTAGCCTTTGGGCAAGTTTCTTAACCTCTCTGTACCTTAGTTTCTCCATCCGTAAAATAGGGAGAATAGTAATACATAGGACGGCTGTAATTAAATCAATGTGTGCGAAATGCTTAGAATAGTACATGACACGTGATAAGCATTTAATAAATGTTAGCTAGTTTTGAGCCGTAGTTGGAGGAAAGAGAAAACAAGAGAAGTAACGTAATATTTATCTGCCATACCCTATAACAGGAGTTTATAGATGTTAACTTAATCCTCACAATACTATGTAGGGTGGGTATTACTATTACCCTTTCATTTTGGAGTCAAGGGAGATTGCCAGGTTAATAACTTATGTGAGTTTCCACTGTTGACAGGGCTTTCAGTCAAGGCCAAAACTACTTGGTGCCAAAGCCCATGATTTTGAAAAGTCAAATGATTTAAAATGTAAATAATGTTTCCAAAATACTAGAGGATGTATGGCAAGGTGATATGTCATTGATTTCCCAATAACTTGCACAGAAAGACATTCCAACAAAAACATCAGGGAGGAAAGACTAACTGGAAAAGGTGGGGCTGGAAGAGAATCTTGAGGGTTGAGTGTAATTTTGGAAGCGGGCAGCAGAGGCCCGTTTACTGTGTGAGTGATCACAGGGAAGGAGAAAATTGCACCATCTTTCAAGAAATGGAGCACAAACCGGTTTGACCAAACCTGAGAGCTCTGGAAAGTCTAAAGATGGCATGTTTGAGTACTTTCCTATGGAGGGATGGGGGCAAACTGAGTGTCTTAGCAGTGCTTTAGAAAGATTTGCTCCACAGACATAGAAATCAAACTTTTGGTTACCAAAGGGAAAAGTGGGGGGAGGGATAAATTAGGAGGTTGGGATTAACATATACACACTACTATATATAAATAAAATAGATAACCAACAAGGGCCTACTGTATAGCGCAAGGAACTCTACTCAATGTTTTGCAATAACCTATAAGGGAAAAGAATCTGAATAAGAATATATATATATATGTGTGTGTGTATGTATAAATGAATCACTGTGTTGTACACCTGAAGCTAACACAACATTGTAAATCAACTAAACTTCAATAATACATATATATATAATTTTTTTTTTTTTTTAAAAAAAGAAAGGTTTGGGCTTCCCTGGTGGCGCAGTGGTTGAGAGTCCGCCTGCCGATGCAGGGGACGCGGGTTCATGCCCCGGTCCGGGAAGATCCCACATGCCGCGGAGCGGCTGGGCCCGTGAGCCATGGCCGCTGAGCCTGCGCGTCCAGAGCCTGTGCTCCGCAACGGGAGAGGCCACAGCAGTGAGAGGCCCGCGTACCGCAAAAAAAAAAAAAAGAAAGGTTTGCTTTACAAGAGAATACAAAATAATCTGGAAAGTAAGAGTACTCTGGGGGTTAGCATAGTCCTCTTAGCAAGAACTACCAGGGTCTGCCTGAGGGTGGTGACAGGGGTAACAGGTAAGCAGGAAACAGATGTCATCCTCAGAAGGGGTGACTGAAGGGGGTGAACAAAGAGACTCTTTGCAGAGGGGCAGAGGGCCGGGTAGGGCTGGACTCTACCATCAAGGATAGGGGTCATCCTCTCAAGCTAGCAACAGGCAAGAGCTCTTTCCATCAGGACGCGTGAAGGCGCTGAGTGCAAAGAGCAATTCCTGGACTCAGGGAGAGGAGCTGGACGGGGAGGACTGCCTGGCGGGAGCTGAGGCTCTGGGCAGAGGGGCACAGCCAACCTGCCGTAAGCAGCAGACAGACGCCAGGAAAATAAGTACCCCATCCTTGTCTCCTCCCTCCTCTCTCTTGCCGGTGCCCCTGGGCAAGGGAGCCCTTTGCTGCAGTCCATACAGATCATGGCTCCTGAGCAGAGAACAGGATGGAGAAGAGTAGAGGGAAGACTTGGGCATGCAGATGGAAGATACCCAACACGAGAGATTTGTTACAGGATTAGGTAATTGACATGGCACGGTGCCGGGCTCACAGAGGATACTCAACACTTGATGGTTAGTATTATTTCTTATTGTTTTTCCTGCTTTGGTTGGCTTGGTACTCATGTGTCCAGCTCAGCCCCTCTGGCCTCACCACAAAAGAAGAAGTTTTCAAATCCCTGCAGAAGCATGAGAAGTGAAACACTAAAAAGTCAATTGAGTTTTTTTCCTGCAATCTTTGGCCTCTAATATTTTTTTCTTAAAGAAAAAAAAAAGGAGGCTTGGAAATCGTCTCTTTTAAACACAACCATTGTGATTGTTTTATTGGAAGTTCTTAACAGAGGAAAGGGACTTGTTTGTTTAGATTGCTATGCAACAGGAAGCATTGAGTAAATGGTTTCTCAGTTTTTATTATTTTAAACTTCACCCAGGAGAAAATCGATCCAAGTTTAAGAAAGAGAGGAGGAAGGGAATCTAGGCTCTAGTGTTTTCAAAATTCTAAATTGCAAATAATAGGAGCTTAAAACAAACATTCACAGACAGAAAACTGCCTTCATAATTCTCACTTTCAAGGTAAAATCAATAGATAATGGCTTCATCCAGCCAAACATTTTTTTCCAGCCAATTTATACACTACCTGCTAAATAATCTCTGAAAGTTGAAAATGTATCAACTTTCAATGCAAATATGAGCAAAAGGTTAAGTGGCTCTAGAATTCTTTTTCATCGCCCTTCCTGCCTCTTGACATGCACAAAGCGCAGCTAGGCAGAAACAGTCAGAGGTAAAAGGAGAAGAGGGGCAGATGCCTCCTCAAATTCTCACCCTATTTTAAGCTCCATCTTCAGTTTTGTTTACAAAAGCTTCAAATTCCCCGCCCCTCCATTGAACTATTTCTCATTATGCCTAGAGGTTTCTGGTTGACATTCACACTGATGCTAGCTCTATCAGATTGGCAGCCCTCATGTAGTTTCTGAATTTTCTGTACAAGCTAGAGGGGGAAGATGTACGTGAGTTGAATGCCCCGAACTTGGTTAAATCGGACATCTGGAAGCCCATGGTGATGAAAGAGAGCAAAGGTTAGGAGAAAACTAACAGCAGCAACCAGCAAAACAAACTTTTGTCTGGAGCAACAAGAAGGCACTGCAAACAGCGATCAGCCCCTATGGCCCAGCTCATCATTTAAAACGCAATGTCTTACTGCTTTATCTAATATCAGAATATACCACAAAGTATAAAGAAGTCAATAAAAGTATTCAAATACAGCTACCCAAAGACTGCCAGTACTGGCACTTTGATACATTTCCTCCCAAGTTTTTTTTTTAAGCATGTATATATTCTACATGCATATGCATGTAAGTTAAGATTGCAAAGAAACACAATGAATATTTTTGAAACTAAAAACCAGGATTATTTTACACATGCAGTTTTATGTCTTGCATTTTAGGCCTAACATTATATTTATGCATTACCCATATCATTAAATATTTTCAGAATGGGTATTTTTTAAAATTAGCTACATAATAGCTTGGCTTGCAGAAGTAGCATAATTTATTTAACCAACCTCATATTGTTGGCATTCATGTTGTTGCCAGTTTTGACTGTTAAAAATAATATTTTGATGAAGATCCTTAAAAGAATATCTTTTTTTTTTTTAATTTATTTATCTTTGGCTGCATTGGGTCTTTGTTGCTACACGCGGGCTTTCCCTAGTTGCGGCGAGCAGGGGCTACTATTCATTGCGGTGCACAGGCTTCTCACTGCGGTGGCTTCTCTTGTTGCAGAGCATGGGCTCTACGTGCACGGGCTTCAGTATTGTGGCACGTGGGCTCAGTAGTTGTGGCTCGCGGGCTCTAGAGCGCAGGCTCAGTAGTTGTCATGCACGGGCTTAGTCGCTCCAGGCATGTGAGATCTTCCCGGACCAGGGCTCGAACCCGTGTCCCCTGCATTGGCAGGTGGATTCTTAACCACTGCACCACCAGGGAAGCTCCTTAAAAGAATATCTTGTATTTCTGTCTGTAGGGAAAAATTCCTAGAAGTGAAACGACTGGGCGAAAAGCAATTAAAACATAGAATCCAAACTGTCATCTAGAAAAGGTATGCCAACTCTTGGTCTTGTGGGCAGCTTATGAAAACACTCATTTCATTACACCCCATCATTCCTGCAGACTGTCATCTTTAAAACTCTTTGCCTATCTGAGGGGTGGAAAATGGTGCCTCGATATTTTCAAATTTCATTTTCTTTCTTAACATTTATTTGCCATGCCAAACCAACTTTTGCCACCTTTGAAAAATCCGATTTTCTTTTGAGTGGACTTTGGAATGCCAACTCCCTGGGAAAAAACTTCCATGAGACATGAGAATACAACCCTCTTAATATAAATGTCACCAAATCTCCATCAGCCTTCATTTTAATAATAATGCCAAACAATGGATTCTTTCCTGTCACGTTTGTAATATAGTCATACCAGCTTTCAAAGGCTGGTGCATCCTGGAACTGCAAGCAAGAGACACTGGCGGTTCTCCAATCCGGAATGACAAGTGAGCATGTCTGTCACTCTGAGCCCACAGGGTGATGGAACAGACACATGGGATCGAGTGACATGAGTACCCATCAGCAACCTGACACTCATTCACCCCTCATATGTCAGGGATTCCCAATCTTCATGCCAAGGACCCTTTCGACAGTCAGATGAATTCTACAGATCCCTTCTCGGAACAATGTCTTTAACTGCATAAAATAAAATACCAAGGATCATAAAGGAATCTAATTATATTGAAATTTTGTTTTCAAAATATTTATAAAAATCTGTAACATAGCCAAATATGTGCTTATTTATTAAGCACTAAATAACAAACTCTAGTGGCAGATCGAATAACTACCATAATTGCAAAGTGGTAATGAGGGTAAAGATATTCCAAGATATCTACCAAACTAATATAATATGAGAATATTTATTATTTCTATTAGTGACAAAGTCCAAGTTCTGCAAATACTGTCTTGGTTTGTTGCCTACATTCATGATGAAGGAAATGTTGCCTTTCAATAAGAGGTTAGTAAAAGATGTAATTTTTTTTTTTCCCATCATGGAATGCCTGAGCTCTCTCCATGGATCCATGGTTACATGAAGTGTTCTGAAAGTAGGAAATTATGTAAACGCATTATCTGTACCTCCTCCCACTTCTAGAACTGTGACATTTTCTCTGGGCCCTGTCCATTATTTTTTTTGCTCTAATTACTACGGTTCTGGGAAGCTGTTGGAACAGGGCAGTAGGGTTGGCCACAGTGGAAGATCTTAGTCAAAGGGTTGAAGCCATGTGTTAAAAATACTGTCCTTGACGAAGTTGCAGACCTGCACTCTGATCGCATGCCATGTCTAGGACTGCTCCACCAAGCCTGGGAGCCAGGAGCTCAGGGTTCTAGCTACAGCTTTGCCACTAACCAGTGTGTTACTGTGAAAAAGCCCTTTGACATCCCTGAGCCTCAGGTTTTCTTAACTCAAAAAAAAAAAAAAAAAGATTTGGAAAATACAATCTCTAAGTTCCCCTTCCATCTCGCACAATCTTTGACTTTAAAACTTTCAAAAACTTCCATTGTATTTTGATGATTAACGTAGCTTTCCAAAAGAGTTCTTTAGTATCCAGAACAGAAAGCCTTACCTGTTTTCTAAAATAAAGTTTATCTGTCACTGTCAGTCTCTTTTTCCATTTTTTCCTCATCCTCCTTCTAAAACAGAGACTTTTCCTTTTCCTGAGAGCAACGGAACCTGAACTCTTGTGTTGATTCTAAAGTAGAACTAGAAGTTTCTCTGGAAACCACTTCTCCCCACCAGGTCTGAGTACCTAGGACAGCCAGTCTCCATGTCAGCATCGGTTCTAATGGTCCCCAACCTCTGCTCATAGAGCATCCTTCCTCCCTCCGTAGGTAAGTTTCCCTTCTGTGCTTTTTCCCCTGAAACACTAGGCAGGGACTTAACTCTCTCTGTGTTGTTGCAGTGAAAAAACTGAGTGAAGTATTCTGTTCTCCTACTCAAACAGAGTTCACGGAGTAAATATTTCTCATGGATTTTCCTTCCTAATCGCCCAACATTTTAAAACACTTGGCATTCTGCTCCATTCAAGTGGTCGGGGCCACATTCAGGGAGAGTCTGAGCTTCAGGTGTCAGAGTAAACAGGAGTTCTGGGTGAATGAGGGGGCCTGGTAGGAACACCCTGAGCCCTGTGGGCCCAAGAATACTAACAAGGCTGAAAGGAAAGGCTCAGAGGCAGCCCCGCTCTTGGCAAGCCCAGGCAGGGTTCCCTTTGATGTGAAGTCTTGCTTGATATTGCTTTGTGTGTCTGCATTTGTCCTTGGCAGGCAGAAGGCAGTTCCTTTCCAACAATGAGGTGCCCTTGTGTATTGCTGCCTTCCACTGAAACAGTGATGCGTGCAAGCAGCTCCCAGGGTGACAGGCAAGTGCAGGGGGGAGGCTGGGGCTGGTGGGAGGGGTGGGGAGGACGCTCAAGGAGAGCCCAAGTGCCAAGGATATTAACAAGGAAGCTGAGACAACCTGGGAGTTTGTACCAGAGCTCTCAAAACATTTTACCTTGAAGTAGGAACAATTTGAGAGAGATACAGAGCAATGAGCAGCAGAACGTTGAAAGTGATTTCCTTTGACTGGAACACAAAGAAGTTTAGAAATATGAGTTGCAATCAAGTAGTGGCTTGTGAATATTAATAGTCACAATTGACTAGACTTCTCTTAGGTTTTGTGGATAATATTAGTACTGTTCTCTAAATATTTCCAGTTCTCCACCCTTTCAAGCAAAGTGGGTTGCACTTCCTGGTCTCCTTGTGGTTGGGTAGGGCCACGTGACTAGTTCTAGCCAGTGAGCAGAAGTGACATGGGTCTCTTCCTGCCTGGAGTATTGAATTACTGACGTAAGGCTCTCTGGAATGGGGACCACCAGTATTTGAGATGGTAGTTTCTCCATCAGCCTGAGCCTTTAAATAACTATAATATCAGAGTCCCCCTGCCAACCTACAAGGGACAAGTAGCAGAGCAAGAAATCAACGCTTTTGGTTAAAAGCCACTCATAATATTTGAAAGCTGTTGGCTACAGCAACATAACCTGGACTATTGTAATTGCTGAAGGCACAGAAGATGCTCCTTTCCTTGTCCTGTTACATGGAGATTAGATATTGAATTGTATCAAACTGATCTTGGACTTCCATGAGAAAGCATCCTCACTTTATTTAGGCAACAGGAGCTTTCACAGCCATGGTATTTCTCTAGGGAGTGGCATTGCAAGTCAGTTGTCTGTGGATGCATCTCTAAGCCTTAAGCTTGGGAAGCCCAAGGTGTTGTAGGTAAGAGCCATGATAGGTACCAGAAGATGCAGAAAGATGTTCATTGGGGTCTCACTTAGCTCAAAGAGAGCCAAGAGAGAAACTTTATCAATGGAATGCATGAATTAAGTGTCTCTTTTCATATCTTTCTATGGTCAGAGGGCTTCAATCCCTGAGCCACTTTGAATGTAAGAGTAGAAAAAGTGGAAAAGGAAAAAATATGGCTGGAGAAAACTCACAGATTAAAAAGAACTCTGAAAGAATGTTAGCAAAACTGGAAGAGATGTAATTTACGTTACAGAAAATAGTTGACAGTACTGGTAAGGCACAGAAGAAGGGAGATTGGTTGGGGCTTCATGTGAGGTGTACAGAGGGTTGCAGTTAGTCTTAAAAAGCTTCAAGGAAGTTGTTTTCAAGAACTACTGGACTTTGGGAAGGAAAAATAGAATGGAGGGTCAGGAGAAGGGCAATACAACCTGAAGCCCTTCTAGAAGCCAGGTCAAGGTGACTCTACAAGAAGGCATTATAGAAATTTGGCCTGAGGGGTCAGGTAGGGTGTTCCATTTTTTGGTAGACATAGAAGAGGGAAAATCCAGGTGGTCAGAGGTAGGCTGATAGAGAAAGAATTTTAAAATAATTAATGCTAGGAGAAGTACTCCAAGCAAAATGCTCCAGGTAGGGGAGAGAGGGTAAAGTGACAAAAAATGACAAAAGCAGTAGCATTAAGATTACAACCTGGGATGGGGATGGTGTTGGGGCCTGAGGGAGCAAGAAACGGGAAGCTGCCAGCCTCCATAAGAGGGAAGACTGAATGGTTACAGTGATGTGACTGGGAGCGCTAACTGTCCTCCATATCCTTCCTTGCCCCCTTCCTTAATGGCACTCCCTATTTTAGCTGAGTATACAACCGTGCAGAATAAAGATTACCTTGCTTGCCTCCCTCTTCAAATAGACGTGACCATTTGAAACAAAGGACATTGGTGCCCTTAGTAGTGCCGAAGGACCTCCAACTTCAATTTCTTTTCTTCCATCTCACAATGACTTATCCTTGAATGACTATTTCCCTCTGCTATGCAAATTTCTTCATCTCTTGTTCCTGTCAGCCTTCAGTGCAGGAAACAGAAACCATTTTAGGTACCTCAAGTAGAAAGGAATTTAATACAGGGAATTGAGTGCCACAAAATTATCGGAAGAGCTAAAGGTAAGTGAGGAAGACCTCTTAGATGGAAAGCTCATGCCTCTGCTAGGTTTTGAGGTTATAACCCTGTAGCTCTGAACCGGAGGTCAGGAAATCACTGTCAACACCCAGAGGTCGAGGAACTGCTGCCAATTTTACAGTTGCCCCATATCCGTGAAGCTGGTCACAAGAAAGTGGGATGTGAAGTCTGTCCACAGCAAAAACTCAGTTCTGCCAGAACCTGTCACTGCTGCAGAAATAAAATTGGCCTTCACCTGCATTTCACCTTCCAAATCTCATGGGAGGTCTGAAACACTGGCAGCAAGGGAGCCTGAGAAATGTAGCTGTTAACCTTCCAGCCCCAGTGATACAGGGGCCACGCAGAAGGGGATGGGTATGAATAGTGAGTGCCAACACAGCATACCTGATCCATCCCTGGAGATGTCAGACATTCTCAATAATATTCGTAGATGGCTTCCCTGCTCATGTACTTCTCTAATAGCCAATTTAAAAATATTGTCATCTATTTATTACATGCTAAGACTATGTTGGGCACTTCAAAGTGAACAGAGTGATAGCTTGGTTCCTATCATCTGAAGCCTCTTCCACTTGAAAAACATGTGTTCGATTTCTGTCAGGTACTCAAGAAGCATCGATAGCTTCTCATTATCTACCAAATAAAGTCCAAGTGCCCTCATTTAAATCGAACAGACTCTCTAGAATCTAACCTCAGCTCTTGTTTTCATTTTTACCTCTCATTTTTCCACTTAATGAACTCTTATGGGCCTATAAACTGGATTGTTTTCTATTCTCTATACATATGCCTCTCTTTTCTGCCACCAACACTTTAGCCACACTATTTCTCCTCCTTAGAATGTCCTTCTTCCCGATGTCTCTCTAGGTCAAAGCACCACTGATCCCTTAGTATCCAGCTCAGATGTCACCTCTTCGAGGAAGCCTTTCTCAACGCCATACAGCTGGGATACTCCTTCACATAGCAGAGTCCCTGGAACTTGATCTATATTCCTGCCATGGAATTTAAAACACCTTGTATTACAGCTTTTTGTATAAACATAATTTCTTCTCTAGTAGACCATGGACCATAGAGGAGCAAGGATTATATTTCATATTTATTTTTGATCCCCCACAGAGCCATAGAGTTTATTGAGTGAATAAATGTAAACCTGGAAGACAGTCATTATTCTCAAAGATTTTATAATCCAACAGTCAGATATTTTTAAAAGTACCTTCACTCTCTTTTCGTTAGCATGTGAAATCTGAAATTCTTTGCTCAGAATTTCATGCTCTTCAGCTAAATGACACCCCTGACATCCTATCTCGTAATTCTTTAACTTTCAGTGACAATAAATAAGCTTTTTTGTTCTCCTCACATGTCTTGTTCATCTTTCATTTCCTGTTATTCCTGCAACTTAGTGTGTAATTTATATGATGTCATTTTCCATTTCCTCCTAAACCCCAAATAAGATGGGAATGCCTCCTTAATGTCTATAGCAATAAAAAAACAATTAGCAGATTATGTTTCTAACCTAAACCAACAATTAATGCAAAAGATGTAGCTTGAAAAAAAAAAAAAAAGATGTAGCTTGAAAAAAAAAAAAAAAGATGTAGCTTGAAAAAAAAAAAAAAAGATGTAGCTTGAAAAAAAAAAAAAAAGATGTAGCTTGAAAAAAAAAAAAAAAGATGTAGCTTGATTATACATACATGATGAAGAATATATTTCATCAGTATATTTTAAAATTCCATGTCAGGTAACTCTATTCACCAACTCTTTTTATTTATGAAACACCTCCAATTATAAAACAAGTCATAGGTCTTAATCTTTTTTATCAAACAAAAGACCTTAGACATGGAATTAGACACAAAAGCATTATAATTTAATTGTACCTTTTTTCTGCCCTACATCGAATTTACCCTTTATTAAAACAACAGCGTTTGTAAATGTTTTGGTTTCCTTTCTCAGACACAATATGCCTATCCCCACAACTAGTTCACAGGTTCTTCAAGGGAAAATACATCTTCCTTCCCTTGAACTTTTATCCTCTAGTGTCTAACCCACTGCATCTAGTATTCCAGTCTTTAAACAATAAGAATTCAAATAATGCTTATTTCAACCCATTACTACTAAAAATAGCATGAAGGAAGTTGTCATTGATTTCTTTGTGCAAAGTTGTCTCTCCAGATATTATCTAGACAACCTCTACCCACTGTTCAATAAAAGAATACTTTTTCTAGATATTTCTGAGAACATACATACTTGTCTATTATATGAAAAATAACATGGTCTTGGGCTACAAAATGAGTAGGCTTATAACCAGTAATAGAGCTACATAAATCTGGACTATACATGCCATCATGGAGATGGAGATGCAGCGCTAAGGGAATAGAATGGAAAGAATGATTACCTCTTCTTCTTGGGACTCATCTTCACCAGTCAGAGAACATTTACCCATCAGGCATACGTGTTGGTTACGCTTCTGAATTTGTAGGAGCAGTTAATCCTCTCCTCTCACTAGCAGGTTGTTAAAGCATCTATGTCTGCTCTTATCAGCAACGTAGGCTTTTGTGTTCCAGGTAGGTTTGTGCTGGAGATTACAGCCTTTAACTCCCTGTGGTCTCATTCTAATTCAAAGTCCAGTTGTGAGAAATAATATTTACAAAGGAGTGGTACAAGGACATTGCTGCCCATACATCACACTAGCTAGGCTAAATGTTGCCCTCGAATTAAACGAGATCGTAACAGGGCTGTGAACTTGAGTTTCGATTCCTTGTAGACCTCCCTTTTCCGAATTTGTGCCTTAGCCTAAGCCATCAGCCTATAGAGAGAAACATGAGGTCTCATGGAACACGATAGTACTTGCTGCTGCATTTTCTGCATGCATTGATGTTCAGGGCATAACCTGAGGAATCACACAGTATCCTCATTTTGAGGACACCCAGAAGTGAGGCTGCTCTACATCAGGAAAATCTGTTCATATTGTCTGTAGAAGACACTAACCCAAAGCCATTCCCAAGGCCCTTGCTTGCCCTCCTTTCTCTGTAAAGGCCAAAAAGTCAGATGCTCACTTTTCCAGTCTCTCTTGTAGTGGGGGGAATTCATATGATCCAGTTGTGGCCATGAAACATAGAAGGAAGTCTGCAAGGAAGCAATGGCAATTGGCAAAAGGAAGGGATGGCAATTACTTTCCTGATGAAAAATACATGTGGGAGGAGAGATCTCTAGCCTGTCCTTACCTCTTCTCTCTACCTTGGTCATGGATGTGATGTCTGGAGTTGTAGCAGCCCACTTGAGGCAGTGAGGCTACAGAGTGATAAAAATCAACACCCTAAGGACAGTAGGAAAGACAGATAGAAAAAGCCCGGGTCTCTGATAACATGGCTGAACAAGTGTCCACCTCTGGACTGCCCGTTAGTGAGAAAAATAGCCCCTGATTCATGTAAAGCATTATTAGCTGTGTTTTCTGTTACTCGCAGCCTAATAGATAATTAGTTTTTGTTCTATCAAATGTTATAAGTCTTGTAATTAAGCCTGTCTTTGTCTTAGCTTTGGCTACCAGAAAGTTACAAAATTGTAACTAACATCTACCATGACATATGCTCTGCTAATTTTTGTCTCTGGATTTTGTGGGCTTTTTACTCATGTTTTTATTTCACCCGATTCCTCCAAGTACTTATTTTTTTATTTTGTATTATATGCATTTTACAAGTCAAAACTTTTTTCTAGAACACAGCAACGTATAAATAATACATAAACAAAAACTCCAACCCTGCCAGAAGATTGAAGAAGTCATGTTTGAATAAAGATTTCCCAGAGGGACAACATCTGTGCCTCACTCTTTAGTTAAATTCAGTAATTACAGTAATTCCTAAGGTTGTAACTGAAGTGAATCAGTAAGTAGTTTAAATAGTGGCCTATTAAACATTGTTCTCTATTAAAATTTCAGAACTCTAAGATCTTAAAGTAGGGGGAGCACAGACTTCAGGAGATCTATAAACCTTTTGACATAAACACAATTTTGTTTGTACACACAAATGTGCGTTTTCTGGGGTAAAAGCCTGAGACTTTCGTCAAATATGCAAAGTCTGTTATTCAGAATAAGGTTAAGAACTTCTGGGTCAAGTTACGTTTACCCTTTTTGAGTCTTCCTCCCCCTGAATCACCATTGTGGCTCATTTGGGGTTTTGCATTTCTGTCAAGACCCCGGACTTCTGTCACAGTGCAGATGTCTGCTTCATCCTGAGAGTACACACCCCATCAACGTTAGTGGACTTGCATTGATAGGTAATTATTTACACTGCATTTGGTGTCTGGAATGGCAATCTCCTGTTGATCATTCTGGAGGCTCTGAATCCATCGGCTGCATCCCAGTGGGCTCAGTGTGTTGTAGACACACAAATCAAAGTAGTGTGAGGGAGGAGAAAAATCATTCCCTTCCAGGATAATGCATTTTTCATGAGAAACAGGTCATTAAGAACCATTGCCTGATGGTTGCTCTCATTCTATCTTTTCATCCTTCCTCTCTTGTCAAATTATTTGGCCTCCTTCTTCTTCTCTCTGTGTTTCCCCTCAGCTTCATTCCTCTGCATTTGATTATTTTACCGTCTCCTTCTTTCTAATATATTTAAATGATTTCTACCTGATATGCATCTTTGAACTATTTTCTTGCCTGACTTTTCTTCCTTTTCCATCACGTGGCATCTGTCTCTTCATTTGCTGTTGTGCGTTATACTCACATTCTAGCTGATACATTACACAGGTTTTCCCAAACTTATCATTTCAGTTCCCAGTACATAAACAGACAATGCTCTTAGCTGTTTTTCCATGATACTCTGATTCTCCCTGAAGTTTTAATTTTACTGCCCATTGTCATATTTTTCTATTCCCTTTCTATTCACCCATGAATACAGACTCAATAATTTACTTGTGCCAGTTTTCTATGCTGTCATACAAATTCTGTGGCTGTTTCCTCCCAAATGATGGACTTGAAGTGATCAATCCATCACATGTCTTAGAGCAACTTTCTCTTCTCTGGTTAAAATCAGGAGTGGGTTTAAGTGAGCCAGAGATTTTTGAGGAAGGAGATTTCTGTCATGAGAGGAGTGACTACCGTGAAGGGAAAAATATCTCAGTGAAAACTTCTTTCATGTTTCTGTTGACAGTTCTTTTTTTAAAGCAACTGAGCCAGTTATAATTTTTAGCAAAATTTAATTACATGCAGAGAGTAAACATCTGGAAATCATCTTGGGTAATCAGTGTGAACTTATATGGTAAATCAGAGACTTACATGCCAGAGTTTAGAGATTACAATCTTAATGATCATTATTCATAAAAACCTTTGTTTTCAATCTGTCTTTAAGAAATAATTAGAATTCAAGGCATTCATGGAACAGGAAACTTGCCACTTTATTTCTTACTTTATGTATATCTCCCTCATGACAGTGGGGTTTTGGAAGACCGAGTTAAGTACTGGTTTGTTTTTGGTGTGTAAGCTTTTTTCTTTAAGGCATTTATTTGTGAAATTTAAGAAGCAGTAGGGATTCTAAGTCAGGCAAGTAAGCTGGAAAACAATACAACTTGAAAATTACCCAGGCGTGAAATCCCCTTGATCTAAGGAATGCTTCCAACATTAAGTTCTCCATAAGCGTGAACTATAAATGATAACATTCCAAAATTAGTTTTTGAAGGAAGGTTCATAACAGGAAACTTGATCATCTGAAATTAACCCAACCTGCCTTCTTACTAACCTAAAATAATAGCCTCCGCCCCCACCCAATATGACCTAAAAATAATAGATTGCATCTCACCCCAATGTAACTTGGCTTGAGCCCAAGGATTAATACATACGTACATGACACTCAGAATTGCACCCAAAGAAGCAGCAGCATTCTCTTTCTTGTGAGCTGTCACAGCGCAGTAAGCCTCCCTGGCTCTGTAATCCTAATTAACGTTCATCGTCTACACTGTGTTCCAGTGTGAAGTACAGAGTGGCAACACTCTTTGCTGGGAATCAGTTCTCAAGAGGCTGCAGTTTCAGAAGGTGTGTCTCCAACTCTCTATTCTGAGTCTTCCATTCTCAAAGGGATTATGTGTCTTCACACTGAAAGCTGATAACCCGAGGAATTAAAAGGCTGAGACAGGAAAGAAACACAAGGAAATTGCTTGTTTTTATTTTTTCATTTTACACGAGCTAGTCATACGGATATAGACCAGAAAATGCTAGAGGTAGGAGAATCATCGGTTTAAAATAGTAAAGAGTGGGGAGAGGCAAGGAAGAGATGAAGGTGTAGAAAATAATGGAAAACAGAAGAAGTGACCAAAGGGGAGAAGCAGATAGCAGGACTGCATTCTGACTTTTGTGGGCCTTGGGAACTTTTGCCTTATGGGTTTCATTCTCCATAAGAAAATATTAAAAATTAGATTTTACTACAGCGTTGGAATAAAGGTGAATATACTGATATTTGTATTAAATTGTTTTATCCTGAAAGGTCATTTTTTTCTTCTGATTTTAAAAGAAATAAAAATATTTTTGTGTGCTTCTAAATTATTATGGGCCCAAGGCACCCTTCCCCTCTGCCTAGTGGAGAAGTGGGCCTTATAGGTAGAGTGAGGGAGAGGGAGTTAGCAAGAACTCTGCTCAGAAGTGAGTTTAAACTAGCAATGTAAAAATTAAATACATACAGATATCGGTGCCTCACCATAGTCTAGGTCTAAATTATGTGTCATCCCTAATCACTCCAGCTAACCGTTATTGAACAATTACCATGCGTTAAACACGTCACCTGCTTTATCTCACTCATTCCACACAACAACCTGAAAGTTAAGCAGACAAAGATGTGCCTTGAAACCTTAGGGCCCCTCACTTGCTCTGCTTCCTTCCAAGCCTCTGTACCCAGTTTTTAAGAGGGTCTCTCAAGATGGTATATGCGTCAAGCCCTACAAGACCTGAACCTGTTCGTATAGGTGTATATGTATAGTCGATGTATGGACAGACAGTGTCCTCCCAATTTACTGTTCAGCTCACTGAAACACACAAAGGCTAAATGATTTGTAGATTGTTCAGAGTCACAGGGCTACTTGTTAAAGGATAGACTTAGGGAGATTGAGTTTGGCTAAAAAATAATCTTGTTTCATAGGTTAGAATCAGATTGGATGCAAAAATAAGTGTAAGGTGCCCAGAACTCCATTCTCAGCCTACGTTTCCCAGGTAATCTCTTTAACATCTCCAGCTTTAGCTGTCACCCCATGGCTGGTGACCATCAGATGTATAGCTTCAGCCGTTTCAGTTAGCATGCTTTCAACTGCCACTAATAGGATCCTCACCCAATGATCATAAAAGATATGAGAACGCTCATGTGAGAGGCCATCCAGCGGTAGAGTAAGCTTCCAAGATGGCTGATGCACAGATTCAACAACATCGTCAAGGAAACAGGTTTTCCCTCTCCACTCTGCAGTCTTCAGTGTTGGCCTCATCCTGTGGCTTAGTTCCTTTGTGTCTGTAGGAAAGTCGTCAGCAGCACCAGAGCTATAGGCTTCCTCATCCAAATCCACTGAGAGAGAAAGCCTGGCTTCCCGTGCCTTTCCAGAAGCCTCCTTGCCTCTCATTGATGGGAATTAGATCACACGCCTATTCCTGAACTAATTTCTGGCAAGTAGGATGATTTGGGGATCAATAGTTTTAGATCAATCAGGCTTACCTTTGAGATGAGGTCAATTTCCTAAATCACTGAGAGAGGAGTGGAACGGGTGTTGCAGAGTCAGCAACAATGTCTGCAATTTCAGCTCCAGACCTGGTCTGATAAGTGCCCAGCAAGCATCTCCCAATCTTACCATCCACAGTCATATTTGGTGCAACATATCCAAAGCGGAACTCATGGTCTGCTTCTAGAAACTGCTCTTCCTCCCATGTGCCTTATTTGGAAAAATACAAAACCCTTCTTCACCCTCCCCATTACCCAGTCAATCATCAAGGCTACCGCCTGCCAGTATCCTCGGCATCACCCTATTTCATCCCCTCATTATTCCTTACTTGAATTATTGTAATATCCCCCTACATGGCCTCCTTTGACCCATATCCCCATTGCTACCAGAAGTATGTTTCCAGATGGTGTAATAAGGGAAAGAAAGCTCATGTCATTACCTTAAATAACTTCCATGAGTAGCTCCCCATTAGCTCCTGGATACGACTCATTTATTCATTTATTCAATATATACTTACTTGGGGTCTCCATAAGACAGAATCCGGGCTCAGTGAGATGGATAAAAGGATGAATAAAATCAGTGGGTTCCCTACCTTCACTGGGGTTTATAGTCCAAGGGACTTTGGAGGGCA
Source organism: Neophocaena asiaeorientalis asiaeorientalis (assembly GCF_003031525.2). Classification (NCBI taxonomy): domain Eukaryota; kingdom Metazoa; phylum Chordata; class Mammalia; order Artiodactyla; family Phocoenidae; genus Neophocaena; species Neophocaena asiaeorientalis. The sequence goes on from NW_020175528.1 coordinate 9,820,114, forward strand.
TGGATAGGAGGCGCCTGGAGGGAAGTCCTGATCCAGTTTTTATAGGAAATCAGCACTTTGAGCTTGCACGTGGGAGGGAGCCAGGAAAAGAGCAAATAGCAAGCAGTGTCCCCAGCTCCCAATGTCCCCAGAATTTCCTGAACCTTAATAAATTACTCATTGTATTGTCCTCATAAGTGTTTGATTATGTCCCCATCTCTCCCTTTAGACTATTGTCTTGTTCAACTTTATATCCCCAAAGACTAAAATTTCTGTGCAGCTTATTTTTTCATCAATCTGTTCATTTATACCTTGCCTTGGTTCCCCCGGCCAAAAAAATATTTGGGGCTGCCTGATCCACAGTAGAAATGCAACAAATATGGAACACTTTTTCAAGTAAAAAGACCCCGAGACCCAGAAAGCTTAAACCTGTTGACCAAAGTCAACCAGGTAAAATTCTTCTGAAAACTTTTCCTGTGAAAGTTGGAAGAGCTATCACGAAAGGTGAGCTCTCAATCATAGGAAGTATCTGAAGACAGACTGGATGTTGTGGGTCATTGGTTATTCTTAGGTTCTTGTGGTCTTGTCCAAGCTGTGCTTCTACAAAGCACAGTACAGGTAAGTGATTTACAATCCCTTAGAGAAGTTCTTAACTTTGAATACATTTTATACTGATTTTATCTCTCAAGTTCAAGATTTTAGATATTTTAGGGAATTTTTGGTTAATACCTATAAATAATATTTATATAAAGAAGCTTAATAGTCTCCAGGCCAATACATACTCTAATGAGAATCCAAAAGTATGTTTACCTACATAAATTGACCTTTTAGAATATGAATGTGTATAATAAAGATAGCACATTTTGAATTTTGTCCACGAAAGCAGTTTCAAGTGAGTGAGCTGTGCTGAATGCCTTTAAAGAATAATGCAACTTCTGGAAATCCCATGGAGGCAGCCAAAGTTGTCGATGAAACAAGAAGTAACCTTGAGGGACATTTTAATATATGAATGTTCCTAAAGAGTATGCTAAAATCATGTGAAATATCTCACGTGAAATTTCAGTATCAACAATTTGTGAGGCTTACCATGTGGATGGAATACTGAGGGTATGAAGGCATTCAATGTTCAAAGGCATTGCCTTGGGATGCCCCTTGGATTCTTCAGTGCAATTTTTACTTAATTGGAGTTCATAACTTTTCACTGGACATTCTACCTCCAAATTATAATTAAAGTAATTGTAAAAATTATTGCTCTTATTTTGACTGTGTGAGCAAAATTTCTGCAGTACATTTTATATGGAGCAGGGTGAAATTATTCTTTAAAAAAAAAAATTTAAAAAAAAACTTTGAAGACGTTTTGATAGAATTTACCTCTCCTAAAAACTTTTTGGTCTAATCCACGATATCTTGCTGAATAGCATTGGCTACATTCTTCTTTATCTGTTAAAGAGTTATTTGTAGACTCTACAATGAGCCTTCTCCTACCTCTCTAGAAATGCCAGAAATACTACTAAACCCATGAGATATAGATATCTCATGGGTTTAGTATATATAGATAGATAGATAGTTTAGTATATATAGATAGATATAAAACCACCTAATCAAATTCCTCCTTTCCAGGCATTTTCTGCTTTGTAGAAATGAACTGCAAAAGACCTGGCAATTCAACTCTCAATTATAAACAAAGCCTACTTATCTTAAAACTTGGTCAGGGCAGAACTCAGTCCACAAATCTCTTTTCAGATTGTGCCTAGTAATTTGCTTTGTGTTTGTGGAAAGACACAGCTTGTTGATAGTAGGACTCAACTGCTAAGCTTAGAAAGAGAGTCCAAGAGGAAGAACCCAAGGTAAACAGAAACTTCCAAAAGTTGTAAATAACAAAAGACACACAGATGATGTGTGTTTCATTGAGTTGCCACATCATAGGCTCATAGTAAATGAGTACAACATGGCTCAAGATCTATGTGTACAGTTTCTCCTATTACCTAACACAATGTAGACACGCTTATCACACTCCAATCCTTGCCTTCAGCTAAGAAAAGTAAACAGTGTCATGACATCATTCACAGCCAATCACAGCACAGCCACGAGGATGAAGGAAGTGTTGGGAGAGTCTTTTTGCAACTGAGAGACAAGGTGAGAGACAGTATGTTGGATAAGTTGTCTAACACATTCCTGGGGGTTCTGAGCTGTATTTATAAAGTAACATTTGTTGGTGGCTCAAAAACTGTCCTAGGAGGCGGGCAATATGTCACGTTCCATAAGAGGAGTGATTGTGGTGATGGACCTAAGGTGACCAGGAGCAACCTTTGTTCACTGTTCCATCACATGGCTCTATAATAAATATTAGTCATCCAGTGTACACATAGGATGTGGTGAGGCTTCCTGTTGAGGGCAAAACCTTCTTCCAGAGATCAGAGTACACTCCCTGTTCTAGGCAGATCCCTAATCAGATTTACTATCTTTACCTTGGAAAAAACCACGGCTTTCCCATTAAGTAAAAGCTGTCACAGAGCAGCATTGGCGCCTGTATATTACAGTTGCTTTCAAGTTCTCCTTTTTCCTTCTGAGTCCCAAAGAGTTCATCGTTTCCTGGTTTTGATTAAACCAGATTGTATTTTAAAGTTGTGCTTCTCTCCCTTATCTAGCCTCCCCTAATTTAATGTAAAATGTTCCAAATGATCTCATCTTGTGATTTCATTGACTAGAGATACTGCAAAATCAGAAGGCACCTCTATTATACTAGGAGGCACACGCGCATTTTATCAGACTCTCTTCTGTTCTCTACGAGAACACAGTTCTCTCAACACAGGTTTGTAGATCCTGTACTGGACTTCAGCAGACATTTAAAAAAGAAAAAAGAGACACTATGATATCATCAACAACCTAAAATATTGTATTATTTCTTTGGCTGATTTTTACTTAAAAATATAAATATAATGTGGTTTTGACTTTTTCCCTACAATAGAATAGCCCGTTACCTTAAAAATTCTCGATATATAGGACACATCATATGCTATCTCTTCCTATTCAAAAAAGTAACAGTGAGTTAGAACTGACAGAAAGAACTGACACTTGATACCTACTTGGGACTTATGGAGAAAAAAAATAACATGATATATACACAGAGCAAATCCTCTGAGCAGCTTTACTGACCAGCAATACACCCACTTTACTGATACTGCCTCATAGAGGATGAAGCCCGAGCCAAGTTAGATCCTTTCCTTGTGACTGTTGCCTTTCTAAGAAGGATTGTAGAGTTTTAAGGAAGGCCAGCCCCTGTTTGGGCAGCCTAGCAACTGTAGCAAGACTTTCTCTTAGACCCCAGTCCATCCTTCACTCTCACCAAGCACTTCACACTTGCTCCAATCCTCCTAGATGGAGCAAAATATTAGTAATTAGAACTCATTGGGTAGCTGGAGTCTCTTGGTATATCTTAAATTCCTCCGCCTTCAATAAAAAGCTCTCTCAGTGACACTGGCATTTAATAAGATGTACAGCTGGTTCCACATATAAGGTGCCTGAAAGTTGCCGCTGTGTCCTAACAACAGGTAAAAAGCCGAACAGACTGAAAAATCAACAATTCTTCTTGGATCCTTAAGAGCAGGGAGGACACAGGGCTAATCACTGCCCCCAAGGTTGAAGAGAGAGACATGCAAACACAGGGAGCTGCCGCTTACCAGAACAGAGACTCAGGAGTACGTCTGGGTATTAAAATTACCTGATCTGTAATTAATGAATTGCTGGAGGTTGAGTGAGAAAAAATCTGAGAGTTAAAAACTCCAGGGGCACCCAGTCATACGGGGACCCCAACAATATTGTAAGATTTACCTCCAGGAGCTTGACCAGTTTCCCACAGTAAATTTGGGGGGAAATCCTCTTGAGCTCCCTGCAGGAGGAGGGGAAAATAAACCATTTTGAAATATGCCAGAGTATTTTGTTCCTAACGAGGCCTGCCCTCAGGGGGCACTATTTAACCAGACCCTACCTGCTAGGGTATTATCACAACCTAACTGACATGGGGAAGGGAAATACCCAACTCCAGCCCACTCTAGCCATCCTGCTCCACCTAAGAGGGGAGAAAAATACAGAGAAACACTTGTGAAGTCCATAGTCTAGAAGCATAGGCTCACTGAAAGACAGACCTAATCATAGGAGTACAGAACACTTCCCCTCTCCCCACACCTCACTGTCACATTACTAAAGGTTTATTTACAGCAGTTCCTTTTATCTAGTACATTATGCCTAGCTGTCAACAAAAACATACAAAGCATACTAAAAGACAAAAAATTGGAAGTGATAGAGCAATCATCAGAACCGGAAGTGGCAACAGTATTGGAATTATCAGACCAGGAATTTAAAACAACTATGATTAATATGCTAAGGGATCTAATAGATAAAGTAGAACAGATGGGCAATGTAAGCAGAAAGATGTGAATCCTAAAAGAAGAACCAAAAAGAAATGCTGGAGATCAAAAATATTGCAACAGAGGGCTTCCCTGGTGGCGCAGTGGTTGAGAGTCCGCCTGCCGATGCAGTGGACACGGGTTTGTGCCCCTGTCCGGGAAGATCCCACATGCCGCGGAGCGGCTGGGCCCGTGAGCCATGGCAGGACTTTCTCAAACAAAAATTGAGAAAATTTATTGCTAGTAGACCTGCCTTACAAGAAATGTTGAACGAAATTTTTAGAGAGAAGAAAAATAATATAGGTCAGAAACTCAGATCTACATAAAGAAAGGAAGATCATTGAAGAAGGAATAAGTGAAGGTAAAAAAAACACTTTATTTTACTTATTTTTAACTGATCTAACAGATAACTGTTCAAAATAATAATAGCAACAATGAATCAATTATGTATGCATGTGTATATTGCTCATGCGTATATATGCTTATGGATGCGTATATGTAAATGAAATGAATGACAGAAATGATAAAAGGGATGGGAGGGAGGAATTAGTGTTATTTTGTTATTATGAAGTACTCACACTACCCATGAAGTGGTAGAGTGTTATCTGAAAGTAGACTTGGATTAGTTGTAAATGTATATTGCAACTCTAGGGCAATCATTAAGAAAATGGAAAAGAAAAAGCATAACTGATACGCTAAGAAATAAGAGAAGATGAAATCACATAAAATGTTCAATAAAACCACAAAAGGCAGAGAAAAAGTGGAAGACAAAAATAGGAACAAAGAACAAGGGCAACGAATAAAAAACACAGTAACTAATATAGTAGATATTAATCCAACTATATCAATAATCATTTTGAATGTCAGTAGTCTAAATGCACCAATTGAAAGACAGAGATTGTCAGAGTGGATACAAAAACAGGACTCAACTATATGTTTTCTACAAAAATTCCACTTTAAATGTAAAGATGCATATAGATTAAAAGTAAAAGGATAAAGAAAAATATACCATGCTAACATTAACCAATAGAAAGCAGGAGTAGCTGGACTTCCCTGGTGGCGCAGTGGTTAAGAATCCACCTGCCAATGCAGGAGACACGGGTTCGAGCCCTGGTCCGGGAAGATCCCGCATGCTGTGGAGCAACTAAGCCCATGAGCCACAACTACTGAGCCCTCGCTCCACAACTGCTGAAGCCCGCACACCTAGAGCCCATGCTCCACAACAAGAGAAGCCACCTCAATGAGAAGCCCGCACACCACAACGAAGAGTAGCCCTTGCTCACCGCAAGTAGAGAGAGCTTGCGTACAGCAACAAAGACCCAACATGGCCAAAATTAAATAAATAAATAAATTTATATAAAAAGAAAAGAAAGCAGGAATAGCAATATTAACTTTAGACCGAACAGAGATCAAAGTGAGGAAACTTATTAGGGATAAAGAGGGGCATTCATAATGGTAGGGGTCAAGTTTCTGAAAAGACGTAACAATCAGAGCATCAAACCTCATGAGACAAAAACTGATAGGAGAAATAGACAAAACTACTACCATAGTTGGAGATTCAACACCCCTCTAGAAGAAACGGACATACTTATCAGACAGAAAATTAATAAGGATATAGTTGAACTCAATACTGCTATCAACCAACTGGATATAATTGACTCTTTCATAAAACAACAGCAAAATATATGTTCTTCTCAAGCTCACATGGAACATTCCCCAAGGTAGACCACATTCTGGGCTATAACATACACCTTAGCAAATTTAAAAGAATAGAAATCATACAATATCTGCTCTTGGACCACAATGGAATTAACTAGAAATCAATAACAGAAAGATAACTGGAAAATCTCAAAATACATGGAAATTAAACAACACACTTCTAAATAACACATGGGTCAAAGGAGAAATCTCAAGAGAAATTAAAAACGAGATTTACATCTACCACACACCTAAAATCCAGGATTGTTCTTGGCCAGAAGTCACTCACAAACCTGAGCAGTTCAAAGATCACTGACATCCATCTACGGACAATTCCATCTTACCTGTACCTTAGTCCTCAAGCTAACCATCACTGTTCCCTTTACCTTGGCTTGCCTACTTCCCTCTAATCTCTGGGAAACTCTTCCTACTTTACTGATCTCCCTCTGTTCTCTATAAGGCGAATGTCATGTCTCAGACCTCCAACCACATATGCTATCACAGTCAGGACCAACACCAGGATGCTAGGACGCCCAGGCCTAACTATCAACCCTCATCTCCTCCAGCTTTATAAGCGCTGCTCTGAGGCCATTATAGATTTGCCCATTTTACTTTATTCTGATCTTGTGGCCAGAGTTTAATGGGGGGAAGGTGAAGGTACCTTCTGTCAACCTCAAAACCTATGGTCCTCAGTCAAAAGGACTTCAGGGACAACTGATCCCAGAGAGCATCCACTCTTTTTCATTCTTACCCCCAATCCAAGATTTTATCTGAGCATCATAAAATAATATCAACAGCCTTTCTCTGTTTCAGTCAGCTCAAGTCAGTGATTTAGTGATTTTGCACTTCCTGATACTTTAAAGGACTTTAAAATTTCTTTTGACCTTGTTAAAAGAATTGTTTTGGAACAACTTTAGAAAAGATTCCAAGATGGGAGTGGGAGAAAAGAGCTATAGGCATAATATGTTTTATATTCAGAGTTTGTTCATATCAGATAAGATTATTTTATAGAGAACTTCTTTTTCATATGCTTATTTTTTAAACCACATTTTTCTTGCTGATATGTGTCCAATGGAATTATTGAGCCCTAGACTTCTTTCCTACAAGGGGCAGAAAGTGCACTTCCTAGAGAGAGATGACATCTCTGAAATGGAGCTATTTCTGGAAATTCCTAAGTCTCTCAGGGGGAATTTTTCTTTCACTCAGAAGGATTGACCACAAAGCAGGTGGTCCATGCTCTGGTGAGTTCCAGGGCTAGCCTTTGACAAAACTGAGTAACTGGCAAAGTTAGACTTTGCCAAATCCTCCTACACATCCACACCCACGGCCCAGACATACACCAAACACCACAAACCCTAGTCTGGCCAATGTCCAGAAACCTCCCACCTTCCTTCTCCCCTTTCTATGACAATATCCCCTCAGGAGGCTTACCTATTGTAAACAGAGAAAATAGGATCGCATTACAGAATATTGAAAGTCATTGGAGGTTTTACAGTTTTAAAAACACTAAAAGTCATCTAGTAGAATTATTTTCAGAGTTGTTCATTTGTAATATTTTAGCTGCAAAACTCTTTCTTCAAAAGAAAACTTGAAAGGAAGAAAGCAAATAAAACAGATTATGAATATATATCAAAGAAAAGCAATATATACACCAAAAAAATCAATATATAAATAAGATAATCAAGAGCTGCTAGAGCCCTCTCCTTTCCTAGAGGGGAACCTAAACATCCCCAGACTTAGAAAACTACCAACCTAATCCAGTCTCTTCAATTCACAGATGACGATCTTGAGCCCCAAATTGAACCAACTTGTCCAACATTGCCCAATGAAATGATGACAGGGGTCAAATGCTCTTCAGGGACATGTCCTTACTATCACCGAGCCTGACACAGGCCCTCAGAGATCCTGCAATAAATGTTAGTTATCTGAATTCAACAATTTATGCTATGGTGTTAATGGCTGGCACCATCTTTATACATTACCCCTCTTAGCGGCGTTTGCTTTCATTTGAACAGGATTCCGTTCCTTAGATCAAAGAAAGGAATATCTAAGAGCAAATATGCAGATGCCACGATAGGCTTCTTGGTACAGAAAACTGAGTGTAGAATAACAAAACCTCTAGAGAGGGCTATGCTGTCATTTGAAAATCAGGTACAATTTTATAATATAATTTGTGTGCTGGGTCAGGGGCAGGGGGAGAATCAAAAGCAATACTTGTTGTTTTCATAAAAGTATCTAAAATAAGAAAACCTAAACCAAAGCATACTGACTGGTCCGATGTGTTAACGTTAGAATGAGGACGTATTCAGAGTTGGCCCTTCAGGGTAGGACATGTTTGTTAGTTACTTGTGATGTTAGCACCCGTGTGGTACAATACACACTGTTCTATGTCATAACATGAGCAGAATGTTTTCTGTTTCAAGATGAGTGTAAGTTTTATTTTAAAGTTTGCCTTGATATTACAGTAATATAGTACAAAAATAAGGCTTTCAGGCCTTCAGTGTATTTCTGTCTCTTATTCTATTTCTTCCTGCCCATAAATTGAGAAAGTTGCAAGAAATAAGTGGGGGTTATCGAAGTAAACGATGGCAGGTATTATACTGTGAACAAATGCATCAATGGAAAATCAACAAAAATTCAATTTCTTGTAGATTTAGAAAAATTGTCTTTGAAAAAAAACAACTACACTACCCATGACCACCAACAGCCTCATTCATTACTCAACCAAGCTGACTATATACTTTCCCTTCAGTCCTTCTCCTTTCTACATTGTTACTATTATTGGAGTGTGGTTTGTGACAATGGGAAGAAAAAAAGAAACTCATGTCAATTATGGTTTCTGATTTATTGCAAAAAAAAAAGAGATTCAACTTCCCAGTGTGTTGTAAGTCCAAACACTCAACAGCTCTGTGTGACTATCATCTTGATAGTCAAAATCATGCAAATCTAACATAAAATGCTATGAAGTTGTTTCTTTTTCTTCAAGTCACTGGTGTCAGCAACACATGACATTGAATAAGGAAGTCACAAGGGTGGTGAAAGTTTTCTATCTTGAAGTTAGAAGTTAAAAAAAAAAATCCATTTTACATTCTGTGTTCTGTCAAAATTATAGCTGGCGAGAAAATTAAGAAGAAATTCCAAATTATTTTCCTGTCCAATTCTACCATCAAATGACGAACATCAGTTTTTGCCCTCAGTCAAATCATTGTCCTTTTCAGCCATTTTGATGACTCCATCAAAAGGGTGTTCTGTTCAACTGTTTGCTCATGTGTCCAAAGACGGTGGGGAGGGAAAAATTCTATAGTGGATACTTAGACAACAGGGGTTTGAACTGCATGGGTCCACTAATAATGGATTTTTTTTCAAAAGTAAGTACTACAGATTACAGTACTACATGATCTGTGGTTGGTTGCATCCAGGGATTCGGAACCACAGATACAGAGGGCCGACTGTGGAGTTATACTGGATTTTCCATTGCCCTAACCCGCACCTTGTTCAAGGGTCAGCTGGATTTTGTGAACTATGCGAGACTATCATTAAGGCTTAAAGTAAAAATGATAAGAATGTCTGCAGAAGGTGCTCTGACCATCAGAATTCTTGCTGAAAATCCAAGAACAAAAGTTAACTTTTGTTGCCAAACATCAGCCTCCCAATCTGGCCAAGGCATCTGCAGGAAGACCTCAGCCTTGCTTCCAGAGCACTAGACTGTCTACCTTGCTTTGTGAAGATCTGCAGGCTCGTCACATATTTCTAGCCTTTGTTGAGTTCTAGATTTTTTGAGAAATATGAGTGGCTGCATTCAAGAATTTAAAGATTCAGTTGCCCTATTTTTGGAATGCAGAGAAAGCGCTAGGAATAAGTCTTCAAAATACTTAATAATCAGTACTGCATGGGCAAGGGCAAGTGAGGACTCAAGCTGGCCACAAATAATAGGTATGGCTGCATTGGACTGTGTGTAGTGAATACCAATTTTTTCACCCTTCAAAAATAACAGTGAGATCGAAACATAGGTATCAGCATGAAAAGATGTCCAAGTTAGATACAAGTGAGAAAATAAAGTTGAATGACACTATGTATAGCATGGCTCCATTTATAAATGTTTAGAAACATCTAAAGAGACTTACAAAATACTCCCATAGAATTTTGACAAACATGTGCAGAACCTTGGGCAATAAGATCTCCTGAGTCTGATTCCTAAAGTCTAGTCCTGATTCTACCGTGTTGCTTAACCCTTTCATGCCTCAGGTTCTGTACAATCAAGGAGTTAGATTAGAAAATCATTACACCTATCTACAGTTCTAGTTTGCTGTGAGTGAAAGAGTATTCTTCCTTAGCTTCCTTTTGTGAAATAAGGGGTTAAAAATAGCTTCCTCAAAGATTATTGTGAGGCTTTAAACAAGCAGGTTTGTAAAAGGTCCTTGGTAAACTTTTATATTATAATATAGTATAGTATATTATTATATTATATTATATCAATAATAATCCATAGCCTTAAAAAGCCTCCACTACAATTTATTAGTTGTTGGTACTAGTTCTTCCTAACTTCAGCTCAGTTGGGGATATTACCTACACATATTCTTCATCATCAAACAAAGAGTTTTAGATTTAAGGTTATTTCAGGGGCTGAACCATATCAAATGTCAGCCTCAGGAAGAAAAATCTATTGCAGCAAAGTTGACAATTAACCTCTGAAAAGTGAATGCCAGTTTCACACTGATGTCCTTAGTGAAATCAGGGTCATGTCTCCCAGAAAATATTTCAGTGGATTAGGTGAAAAACTCATTTTCCTATCTGAAAAGTTATAGAAGTCGGATTAATCTTTGCAGGGTCTCTGTCAACTAAAATAGTCTATGGTTCTGATTCTAGTTTAGGATTCAGTCCAGGAGGTACTCTCCCTCAAACTGAGATGCCAATGAATGGGACCCGCTCAGATTTCCATAGTGTCTTAGGAATGTGTGTCCTTTCTTGATGTCAATCCAGTAAAGTTGAGTTTATTCCAAATTTGCTTCTTATTAAACTGCGTGAGAACAGAAATAGGATTTGTTGATGGATGTCACTGAGTAGACAATTTAATATAAAGGACTTCCTAACAACCAGAGTTGTTCAATATACTGAGTTGGCCAAAAAGCTTGTTCGGTTTTAAGTAAAAATAAAGGACATTTTTCATTTTCACCAAGAACTTCATTGAACAAGGTATTCATTAGCCGAACGAACTTTTTGGCCAGCCCAATAGAAATAGCCTACCATTGGATGAATTGAGTTCCCTGGGAGGAGAAACAGTCAGGAGAGGGATCTCACTGCTTGTTGGGGAAGATTGTCTATTTTGTATAAGGTACTCGCGTTAATCTTTCAATTCCTCTAATGAATTGTCATCACGCTGAGAACAAGTTTTTTCCTTTGGCTTGTTTCTGGATTTCTGGACACATTGTAAACATTCAATAAATATATCTTTAAAGAATGAAGAAATAACACAGAGAGGAAACTTGCATTTATTGAGAGGGGCATACAGAAAGTTTAAGATCTCTTAACTGTGAAATTCTTGGAAGGGTTCATTGTCCCTTGGAAAAGTAAATTCAGTAGTAAAAGTGCAATGTCATAGTGACAGTTTTGAAATTTTTCAGAACTCTTTGCTACCTCCAGACAGTTGTCCATTTTTTCTTTCAGTTGTCTGCTTAGACTATTCACTTTCTTTATAATTTCAGGCCCTAACTTTATACTTGGACCTTCTGGAACTAAGAAATCATTCTTTTCGCTGCACCATGTATAATATTTAAAAGAGCTATACTGCCAAATCATCTTTTACCAATGGAAGACACATATTGATAACAAAAAAACGCTTGATTCCAAAAAGTTTGAAGTCTTACATTAAGGCAAATAAATCACAAAGTTGGTAACTTCTGAATTCTACAAAACTTGTCTGATTCAAATAACATATTCTTGAATCTCATGTTATTGAGTCCATCCAGTACCCTGATTTGCTCATGTCTGTGTTTCACACCCTGGGTCTCAACTCTTTAGCTGGTGGTAAAATCAATTTAATGGGTTACAAACCAGAATTTTTGAAAAAAAAAATAGTGAAATCGCAAATATCAGAATGCATCATATCTAGTAAGGCGAAGTATTTTTTCACAAAACTTTTATTTTAGTAATTTAGATTTATGTGTATGTGTATATATACATGTGTTGTGATGTAAAATAAATTTCTTACAATGGATCATGAGGGAAAATAGTTTTGAAAACCACTGGTTTACAGGCTGCTCCAGGACCCTTAAAATAATGTCAACAGTATGCCTCTGGCTTAAAAGGTCCACTCACTATCCAATTTTCTCAGAAGATTCTTTTGATAGATAATCAGGCTTATGCATGGTAAAATTACTCAGTTCAAAATTTTTTATCAGCAGTAGGAGGAACAGATGACCCAGTTCTCAAAGTTCATGCACTTGAGCCAACTGGAATGAAAATAAGAAGTGTAGGATGTTATTTATTTTACATCATCCGCAGATAAACAGAAGGACAAGTGCTTCATAGCGCCAAGGGTTCCGACATTTATGACCTGCTTCCTTCTCTGGTGTCTATACACAGGCATCCTTCCTTCCCTGGATTTAACTTTGTTGCCTTTCTTCTTTCTATCTTAATAGCCCACTATTACAGTCCCCCTTATTTCTTTTTCTTAGGCACTTGGCAAATACGGGAGGCAAAGTTTACAAGAGTTAAATATTTCTAAGAATCTTACTTTTAAAAGGTTGTTAGAAAGGAGCCCTTTCATCTACCCTCCTGACTTTTTTTTTCCTTCTCTTCTCCCACTCTCCCAAAACCACAAGAGAAGTGGTTAAGGCCACTCCTGTTGCTTAAAGTGGGCTCTGTCTCCTCTAGAGTATAAAAAATTCTATGTGAAAAAAAAAAAAAAAAAATTCTATGTGTGCTAGCAGTAGTTGGAATAAGTCAAAATTTTTAAAAAGATAAGTGAATGTAAACGGTTTTAAATTGCCTTTTTAAATTTTCTTTCGGTAGCTTTACATAGCTATAAATAATATACAGTTCATAAGAAGAAGAAAGTTGATTCTTATACATATTTTAATCTTTCAACAGAACTAAAATGTTGAGCGCATTTCACTTGGTAACATATTCTCCATTTAGCGGTGCTTTTCAAAAAAGCTTTTCTTCCCCCCATTTCCATCTTATCAGTATGGTGCACAGAGAATATTTTACTTGAGGTTGAATCTATTTTCCCAATTTTTTTTGGAGTGTCTATTCTCTAAAGAAAGTATTATTAAAAGCAGACTTTTTCAAAATGGACTTTAACAGTAATTATTTTCTTTGAATATGAGAAGGATATTTTGATTTCCCAAATGCACGTTAACTGAATTCTTGAACTGGATCCCTTTGTGGCTGAATGTTCTCTATTTTTTTCTGTAATAGAAACATGACATTGCCTCCGAGAGAATGCTGAAGCTTAAGACCCCTTGGTACGTGGCTTGCACGAACTAAAGCCGAGGATATCAACTTCATTTTTCTACTCTGATGTAACTTCTAGAGGTCACCAGTAACTTTTGAACTATGGACATACTCAGTTTATCTTCTCGTCCAGCTCCATGAAACCGCTCTTCAGAGACAGCAAAAACAACTCAAGTTTTCTGTGAAGGGACCTCTGATGGTGGAAAAGACATTTTGTTTTTGGGGGCCTCAGTAACCTCCACTGTATAAAGTAAGAAAGTTAGCTAGAATAAACTCCAAGGACTTTTTTTTTTTTAACTTTCTAGCTCTAAAAACGCTTTGATTCTGTTAACCAATACTTAATCGTCAAGTTGACACAACCAATTTTTACATGATTGTTGCGCTACAAATGTATTAGCTTATTTTTATGCTGCCTAGAGTGGACTTCTTAGAAATATATTGAATTTCATTGTATTATATGTAAATCTGAGCATTTGTCAATGGGAGAAAAAAGAGGAAAGCTAACACTGGCTCAATTATTAAATAAGCAAAGCAAAGACACTGGAGGAGTGTGAGAAAATTTCACAAGGCCAGAACGAAGACAACCTTTGAATTTCTTCTCTCTTTTGTTGAGACAGGTGACCTGTAAAATGTGCAAGATCAGAAAAGACTCACAAATCAGATGGTCAGGACAGTGGCAGCCCACGCCCACAGGACACAATACAATTTGGTCAAGGTACAGTAGTTCGGTTGTTAAGAATCTTATCTTTCTTCTAGTAGCTATATAAACAGTTTGATGTGTTTGCTTTTTTCAAAGCCTCAAAAAAGGAAAAGTTGCCAAGACGATTCCCAAAATAATTAATGAAAACCCTGCTCAGTCAGCAGCAGTTGATTTGAGTTGACCAGCGTGTACCTTGAGGCAACAGGAAAAAAGATCCTTGCAGCCCTCTCCTCAGGCAAGAATGCTGCCATTATCTTGTTTCCGATGAAGAAACACCTCCCCACACATTCCCATGGATTGCTGAAACTAAAGGTCATTTTCCTCCAATCTAGAAAACAAGGTAAAGGGAACTAAGGTAGGGAGCTCAAATGTAAGTTTTGAGAAGCTTCCAGAAGCCTTCACTTCTGCCTAGAAACTTCTCAAGAGGAGGCCTAGGGCTAGGGAGATAAACAGTACTATCACATTACTGGTCCTAGAGAGGTTTTCCCCACTCCCATTTGTCTTTGAAGTAAGGTACCCAGAAGCAAAAAAAGAAAAAGAAAACAACAACTTGGGAAAGACACAGGAACTATATTACATAGATCCCTATCTCCACCTTACCAATCTTTTTTTTAAGTTTATATATTGAAAAATTTCAATATACAAAAGTAGAATAGTATAAAGCTCCCCCATGTACCCATCACTCAGCTTCAACAATTGTCAACTCCTGGACAGTCTTGTTCATCTCCACCCTTCCCACTACCTGCCCCCCTCCCAGATTATTTTGAAGCAAATCTCACACATCACATTATTTCACAGATTTTAGAGATGACTTTTCTTGATGACTTAATTCTAAGTCTTTCATTTTTCAGAGGTCAGGAAATCCAAATGAAGGAAGCAAAATGAAAACTTTAGGTAAAATTATGACTGTGATTAAAATAAATTATATAAACTTGTTATAACCTAAGTGGAATTTTCATTATATCCAAGAAATGGATGTCTGTTAACCATCAGGCAGTCAGCACATATTTATTGAGTATCTCTTATGTTCCTGGTTCTGAAACCATGCACCTCAGATTGGGACTTGAATTCATGTGCTGGGACTCGAACCCGGCCAAAACCCACGGTCTTCCAACTGGGATCACACACCTGGTTTCAGGACTTACTGAAGCTCAGGTTCTTGATGTCTCATTGCAGAAACAGTTCAGTGAGAGACAAAGTGATAGGTAAGAAGTGGATTTATTTAGAGAGAAACACACTCCACAGACAGAGTGTGGGCCATCTCAGCAGGTGAGAAAGGCACCAGGGTATGGGGCTGTCAGTTTTTATAGTGGTGGGTAATTTCACAGGCTAATGAGTGGGAGGAGTATTCCAGCTATTTTACGAAGGGGCAGGGATTTCCAAGAATTGGGCCACCATCCTCTTTTTGATCCTTATGGTCGGTCTTGGAACTGTCATGGCGCCTGTGGGTGTGTCATTTAGCTTGCTGATGTGTTACAGTGAGCGTATACTGAGGCTCAAGGTCTAGTAGAAACTGACTTCTCTGCCATCTTGGACCCATTTGGTTCTAATCAGTTTATGTCATGTCCTTCAGCTATGTCATTCTTTCAAAGGTTGTACCCTGTCCCCTTCCCTCCTGTTTCAGTTCTGTCAAATCACAAAGCCTTAAAAAAAAAAGACCAATGCCGCCTGCGGATGCAGGGGACACAGGTTTGTGCCCGGTCTGGGAAGATCCCACATGCCGCAGAGCAGCTGGGCCCGTGAGCCATGGCCGCTGAGCCTGCGCGTCCGGAGCCTGTGCTCCGCAACGGGAGAGGCCGCAACAGTGAGAGGCCCGTGTGCCACAAAAAAAAAAAAAAAAAAAAAAAAAAGATCAATGGCTCTAATATATGAAAATACAATTATTTTCCTAGGAACAGACCAAAGGGGGTGAAAAGTGGAAGTACATGCACATCATTAAAGAAAACAGGTCTTTGCAGTCACAAAGTTAATAAGCTTTTATTATTTATTAGAACTCAAAAACAACATGAACCTAATTTATTAGACATTCTCAGGGATAATAAATAGAAGATCTGAAATCACCCTTAGACATTTGGTAAGGTTTTTCGGTAGATTTTTTATCTAGCAAAAATAAAATACCTCAGAAGACAAGGCCCTCCTGATTTTAATAGGGCTACCTTTTCCCAGCTAGCCTGCCTGGAGCAATTGCAATCATGTCCACACAGACTTACATGCACCTACATTCCTGGAAAGAGTGCAATAAAGGTAAAGACGGGACTTCCCTGGTGGCACAGTGGTTAGGAATCTGCCTGCCAATGCAGGGGACACAGGTTCAAGCCCTGTTCTGGGAAGATCCCACATGCTGCGGAGCAAATAAGCCTGTGCACCACAACTACTGAGCCACATGCCTAGAGCCCGCGAGCCACAACTACGGAGCCCACATGCCACAACTACTGAAACCCGCATGCCTAGAGCCGGTGCTCCGCAACAAGAGAAGCCACCACAATGAGAAGCCCGTGTGCCACAATGAAGAGTAGCCCCTGCTCGCTGCAACTAGAGAAAGCCCACGCGCAGCAATGAAGACACAATGCAGCCAAAAATAAATAAATAAAAAAAAAAAATAAATTTTTTAAAACCCTTTCTTTAAAATAAATAAATAATAAAGGTAAAGATGAAGAAAGGCCTCATTATGGAGCCACTTTACATCTTTACATTTCAAGATGCAGTTCTTTATAATCTAACAGCCTATCTTTACAAGCTAGTAGTGAGGTTTTCTTTCAAAAAAAAAGCTTAAGAATAAAGATTCTCTTATCTAAAAAATTTATTTTTCTTTCCTTTCTTCAATATCAATATTCTATTTTCTGATGAGTTGAAGATTTCTCCTGTCCTAAACTGGCTCATTAAAAATATCCATAGGCTTCCAAATTTACTTCAACTTGAAAAAATTTTACCTCAGTTTTGAAAGAACTGTCTCCTCCAAACATTCCCACTTCTTCTGAATGCTCCCTACCTCAGGGAGAGCAAAGTTTCAGCTTTCAGTAACTCTGAGCACAGCTCTCTGCCTCAGACAAGACCCAGATTCTCACAAAACCAAGACGGGATGGGACAAGGAATTCTCATGAGGTCTCACTGAGAAACTCATATTAGACCCTTTCTGATGTCTTCTAGATCTTAGACAGTTTGGACACAGTTTTGTTTTATGGCAGAATCTGTATGAACTGTTAAAGTTCTTAGATTCACAATCATAAGCACTTTTCAGTATTCATTCATGGAACCAAAGTAGAAATTTTAAACTTTTGGGGGGAAAGTTTACTTATATTATAAATAATATATTTTCATCATCCTCAAATGTCTTGAACACAAACTGAATGTTTACTAAATAATGCATTGTGGTCCTTGAGTCAAATGTTACTAAAACTTGATATGTTGAGAACATTGAGTAAAGGAAGCTCCAAGTCAAGGGGAAGAAATACTTCAAGAATTTTCCATGAGTTGTTATGTCTTCAGATTGAAAAATATGTAAATATGAACTTCTTTGACCTCTTCATGAAATAGATGTTCTTCTTTGAAAAAGAATTATTCATACAATTAGTTATACCATAAAGAAATCTCTTTAATTCCACCTTTGCTAGTAATTACAGAGCTATTTTTCATTCCCACCTCCAATATTGACATACCATGACATGCAACATGCAGCCTTATAAAATCAAAATGTATTCAAAAGCCCTACAGAGAAGGACCTGACAGTCAAAAGGGGAGCAATCCTTGCAGAATATTCTGATGATAAAAATAATGCCAGACTCATGGACTCTTTAGGGAATTAATGTCCAGTTTATATAGTTTATAAAGTCTTACATTTATAAATGAGATGATTGGGACCCGAGGGCATTATGCTGTCTACCTAAAGTTGTAATGGCAAAAACCACTTGTCTATATCAACAAACCTTTACTGAACATCTGTTCTATAGCTGGCGCTAGAGATGTTTTGGAATAAAGAGATGCAAGCCACAGTTCCTGCCCCTACCTTCCCTGTCCTGCCCAAGGGGTTCACAGTCCAGCAGAGATGACTATCTAGGAAGCAGAGTTACAGAGTGATAGCTGTCTTGTTGGAGGAATCCACAAGGTGAACCCCAAGACCCAAAGAGCAAGAAATCAGGTAGAACTTTCTGGATGTGGTGGGCTTTGAGCTGGAAGTAAAGGAACTGGTCAAGAAAGGAAGAGATCACAAGAAGAGGGACCGGCTCCTCGGGTCTTTCTGCATTCACATCAGACCACATGTACTGTTAAAATATTTGGAGAGGGGCTTCCCTGGTGGCGCAGTGGTTGAGAGTCCGCCTGCTGATGCAGGGGACACGGGTTCGTGCCCCGGTCCGGGAAGATCCCACATGCCGCGGAGCGGCTGGGCCCGTGAGCCATGGCCGCTGAGCCTGCGCGACCGGAGCCTGTACTCCGCAGTGGGAGAGGCCACAACAGTGAGAGGCCCGCGTACCGCAAAAAAAAAAAAAAAATGAGCTACAAATACTGAGCTCTGCGCGTCTGGAGCCTGTGCTCCGCAGCGAGAGGCCGCGACAGTGAGAGGCCCGCGCACCGCAATGAAGAGTGGCCCCCGCTTGCCACAACTAGAGAAAGCCCTCGCACAGAAACGAAGACCCAACACAGCCAAAAATAAATAAATGAATAAATAAATTAAAAAAAAAAAAATATTTGGAGTCTGAGTTTGATTTTTGTCTGTGAATGATTGTTTCTCTAGGTCAGAATATGGTGCTAAAACAGTGAAAGGCCATCAAGGGAAAGAAACCCAAACCAGCCACTTAAAACAAGTCTCCCACTGACCACAAGGGGGAGAAGATTAGAGATGGCTGGGTTCGGGCAAATCACTCATCACTCTTGTTAAAAACTACCAGCAAGCAGCTTACATGGGCAGAACCTTCCTATAAATGACAGTTTGCTTCCTGACTTATTCATTTTATCAGTCTGTGTTCTTTTCAACAATCACTTTGACATGTAGGTAGAAAATAGGAAATCTTCAGGATAGAATATGTAAACCACAACTTCATTAATTCAAGCATTTATTGAGCTTCTGTTATTTGCCATGTCGATTTTTTAATGATATTTTAATCATACTTTTAAACCTTTTTAAAGGGGTCTTGGTCTTTGGATTTTCCCCATTTATTTATGTGTTTATCCAGCCCCTACCTTGAAGGCATTCCTAGTCTAGAAAGATAGTTACACAAAGAACTCCAGGACGATACTGTGAAAATTATATTGCCCTACGGAAAAGAGTGAATCAGCATATAGAGGACGGAGCCCTGTGGATTGAAGGAGACCAGTAGACTAAGTATTGATGAAAGACAAGAAGAAGAGTGGTTGCAGAACACCCTCAGAACAGCCATAAATGACACAAAGCTACCAAAAGTGGGATTTCTGGATATTTTAAATTTGTGTGTAGTGTCAGAATGTGTAGGGTTGGAGAGTGGTGTCAGAAGTTTATTTATTCATTTATGGAGGCTGTGGGCTCTTCCCTGTCCTCTAGGCTCTAAACAACTGGCGATCTCCTGGACCTCTGGAAGAGAAACCTCATTTCTGACCAAAATTTAGGACCCACGGTCTGACAAATATATGAGGAAAATGCGTCGAAGATTTTAAGTCAAGATTGTCACAGAAAATCCAGGGTGTATGGTTGCAATGGCCAGCAAAATTCTATGGGCTTCCTGAGGGGGAAAAGAATCGGGAATTCCCTGGTGGTCCAGGGGTTAGGACTCAGTGCTTTCACTGCCGAGGGCCAGGTTCAATCCCTGGTCAGGGAACTAAGATCCTGGTAACCGAGTGACACTGCCAAAAAGTCAAAACAAAACAAAATAAAACATTCCTCATGGGCCAGGAAGTCCTTTGGCCTAAAAATAAATGTGATAAATAGAAAATTATGA
This sequence comes from Neophocaena asiaeorientalis asiaeorientalis, assembly GCF_003031525.2. NCBI lineage: Eukaryota > Metazoa > Chordata > Mammalia > Artiodactyla > Phocoenidae > Neophocaena > Neophocaena asiaeorientalis. Next base: position 9,840,258 of record NW_020175528.1, read on the forward strand.
ATCAATACTGGGTCACTTCAGACCTAGTTCAAACTGATTCCCTGTCAGTTGCACTCATTAAGCTCAACTGAGCAAAGTAATTTTCCAGTGTCAATGGATCCCACATTAAGACAATATTATAAAGACTTAGCAAAGAGTTCTGGTTGCTGGAAAATCTAGAAATTGCTTTTGCATGTTTTTCTCTAATCTATCCCAGTCTACAAATATTTATATTTTCACTAGCATGTACTAGAGGAACTATTCACCAGCTATTTCCAACTCTCCGCCATCTGACATGTGGTCATATTGCACTTTCTTGGCCCTTTTTGGTTGGTTCAGGCCATGTGACTATTTCTAACAAACAAGATGAAAAAAATGAAATAAATTAGAGCATTTAATTGCTGTCTTGAGAGTCCTCAGATCACTCTTCTTTTTGGCACAGAGGTCAACTACATTCAAGATGGCAGCTGCTCTGTTAGCCAAGGTCAATGAGAAAAGACAAAAAATTTAACATTTGTCTCAGCGTCTGCAGCCAGACTTAATTTCCTTCAAGACACATTCCCACAGCCTGGTGTTTTCAGTGACTGCCATTGCCTTTCTTATATCACCCCAAGACTAAGCAGTCTCTTCACCTCACCTCTCTCCCTTAAAATGACAGGCTATCATCTCCATAGATCAAATTCGTTTTATGTCCCCAGTTGATTTCTTGGAAGTGTCTTTACCTATATGGGAGATATTTTTCCTTCTCTTTGGTCTACAACATTGACTAAATGTCAGAACAGAAGCTGTACTAGGCAGTAAGATGACAGCCAGCAGGGGTAGCACAGAAGGAACACCAGAACACTGTAAGTACTACTTTGGCGGGACTTCCCCGGTGGTCCAGTGGGTAAGACTCGGAACTCCCAATGCACGGGGTCCAGGTTCGATCCCTGGTCGGGAAACTAGATCCCACATGCATGCCCCAACTAAGACCCCACGCAGCCTAAATACATAAGAAAAAAATTAAAAAAAAAAAAAAAAGTACTACTTTGGCTCTGAATTCTCATGACAGAAAAGAAAAGAGTAGAGAATTATAATAACTAAAACTTATTGAGGCCTTACTGTGTGTCAGGCACTGTTCAAAATGCATTTTTTTTTTTTTTTGCGGTACGCGGGCCTGTCACTGCTGTGGCCTCTCCCGTTGCGGAGCACAGGCTCCGGACGCGCAGGCTCAGCGGCCATGGCTCACGGGCCCAGCCGCTCCGCGGCAGGCGGGATCCTCCCGGACCGGGGCACGAACCCATATCCCCCACATCGGCAAGCGGACTCTCAACCACTGCGCCACCAGGGAAGCCCCAAAATGCCTTTCATTTAACCCTCACAACAACTGTATAGGTAGGTATGTTACTACTGATTTAACAGCTGAGGTTATCAAGGCTCAGAGAAGTTGGGTAACTTGCTCACGGTCACCCAGACAGTAGAATAGTGTGACAGGATTTCATCCAAGATAGCCTCGCTCCATAGTGCATGCTTTTGACCATCACTCTACACTCACCACCTCCTTAGGAATTGGGTGAGAGTTGGGGAATATGCTTTTTATATTTTGGTGTAGCATTATTAGGCTTGAAAAGTTATTGGGCTTGAGGAGAGGCCCTGTTCTAACTCCTTTGTGAATGATTTTTATTTAATTCCATTTACTTATCTCACAGTTTTGTTTTTACTTAACTTTCCATATGTTTTTTGTCTTGTCTCTGTAACAAGCTTTTAACCTCCTGAAGACAACCCTTTGAAATCCTCTAGTGCCTAGAACAGTGCCCCTTGCATAGGTCAGGGATTAGTTGCTGATTTGAGTTTCAATGAGCACAATTCCATCACAACTTCCTTTCCTCCCTCCCATCCTGCCCTGGGCTTTTTTTTAATCTTTTTTTTTTAAAGGCTTTACCTTTTTAGAGCAGTTTTAGGTTTACAACCAAATTGAGAAGGAAGTACAGAGATTTCCCATATACCCCTTGCTTCCATAACCTCCCCCTTTATCAAAATGTACCATATCACTCACCAGAATGGTACATTTTTTACCAAGGTTGAACGTACCTTGACACATTATAATCACCCAAAGTCCATTGTTTACATTAGGGTTCACTCTTGGTATTTTATTTCTTTGGCTTTGGACAAATGTATAATGACATATATTCTTCATTAGAATATTGTTCAGAGTATTTTCACTGCCCTAAAAATCCTCTGTGCTCTACCTATTTATCTCTCCCCACCGTTCCTACCAACAACAGCACACCCACCCCATCCCTGGCAACCAGTGATCTTTTTATTGTCTCCAAAATTTTGCCTTTTCCTGAATGTCTTACAGTTGGAATCAAAAAGTATGCAGAGTTTTCAGATTGGCTTTTTTCTGTTAATAATATGCATTTAAGATTCCTCCATGTCTTTTCATGGCTTGACAGTTCATTTCTTTTTAGTGTTGAGTAATATTCCGTTGAATGGATGTACCACAATTTGTTTATCCATTCACTTACTGAAGGATATCTTAGCTGCTTCCAAGATTTTGCAATTGTGAATAAAGCTGCTTTAAACATCCTTGTGCAGGTTTTTGTGTGGACATAAGTTTTCAGCTCCTTTGGGCAAGTACCAAGGAACATGGCTGCTGGATCATATGGTAAGACTATGTTTAGTTTTGTTAAGAAACCACCAAACTGTTTTCCAAAGTGGCATTTTGCATTCCCACCAACAGCATATGAGAGTTCTTTTTCTTCACATTCTCGCCAGCATTTTGGCTATTCTAATATGTACGTAGTGGTATCTCATTGTTGTTTTAACTTGCATTTACCTGATGACATATGATGTGGAGTATCTTTTCATATCCTTATTTTCTACCTGTACATCTTCTTTGGTGAGGTGTCTGATAAGGTCTTTGGCCCATTTTAAAATTGAGCTGTTTGTTTTCTTATTTTTGAGTTTTGTGTTCTTTGTATATTTTGGATAACAGTTTTTTATCAGATGGATCTTCTGCAAATACTTTCTCCCAGTCTGTGGCTTAACTTTCCATTCTCTTAATGGTATCTTTTGCAGAGCAGAAATTTTTAATTTTAATGAAATCCAACTTATCAATTATTTCTTTCATACATCTTGACTTTAGTGTTTTAACTAAAAACTCATTGTCAAACCTGAGGTCATCTAGGTTTTCTCCCATGTTATCTTCTCCCATGTTATCTTCTAGGAGTTTTATAGCTTTGCATTTTACATTTAGGTCAATGATCCATTTTGAGTTAATTTTTGTAAAGGGTGTAAAGTTGTGTTTAGATTCGTATTTTTGCATGTAGATGTCCAGTTGTTTCAGCACCATTTCTTGAAAAGACTATCTCTGTTCTATTATATGGCCTTATTATATTGCCTTATATTCTTTGTCAAAGATCAGTTGACTCCATTTATGTGGGTCTATTTCTGGGCTCTTTATTCTGGTCTACTGTTTCTATTTGTCTATTCTTTCACCAATACCACACAGTCATGATTACCATAGCTTTAGTCTTGAAGTTGAGTAGCACCAGTCCTCCAACTTTGTTCAACTTCAACATTGTGTTGGGTCTTTTCCTCTTCATATAAACTTTAGAATCAGTTTGTTGATGCACATAAAATAACTTGCTGGAATTTTGATTGGGATCTGGGACTCTTTTTAACTCATCCTTTAACCTCCTGGGTAGGGAGACTTTGGGATAAGTGCTGTAAACATATTTTAGAGAAGTCCTCTCTTCTCTTTTCTCCTCCCTTCCTTTCCTTTTCTTCTCCTCCTCTTCTTCCTCCTTTCTTTCTCTCTCTCAAACTAGTTGTAAGACCAAGAAGAGGGTAGGACCAAAGGGACCGTAAAAACAGTCCACGCCTGCTAGACTTAAAATTTTAGCTGCTTTCTCAGGGATAGGATGTGGAAGTAACTGCAATAGAGTGAAAAGAGAAATGATCTAGGAGTCAGGACACAAGGTGGAGTTTTGCTAAACATCAGGATGTGCTGTACAAGTCACTTGGTCAACATGGGCCTCAGTCTTTCCATCTGTAAGAAATAATGATAGCTAATATTTGTTGAGCATCTATTATGATTCCTGATACTGTCCTAAGGGGTTTAAACAAAGGAGGATGAATAGGTCGGTGTTTTTCAAACTTTACTTTTATTCAAGGGAACACTTTCTTTTTTTGGGGGAGGGTGTAGGAGTTTATTCATTTTATTTATTTATTTTTGCTGTGTTGGGTCTTCATTTCTGTGAGAGGGCTTTCTCTAGTTGTAGCAAGCGGGGGCCACTCTTCATCGCGGTGCGCGGGCCTCTCACTATCGTGGCCGCTCTTGTTGCCGAGCACAGGCTCCAGACGCGCAGGCTCAGTAGTTGTGGCTCACGGGCCTAGTTGCTCCGCAGCATGTGGGATCCTCCCAGACCAGGGCTCGAACCCGTGTCCCCTGCATTAGCAGGCAGATTCTCAACCGCTGCGCCACCAGGGAAGCCCCCAAGGGAACCCTTTCTTAAAATAAAGTCTCACATGGCTCCCCAATACATAGAACAGATAAAAGGGGAATACCACTTTTATTTATAAGTTGAAAAGTATAACATTTCCTAATGAAACAACTGAAGAGATCACAATTTGAATAGCATGCATATTTTTAGTATTAAAAATAACTAAAAATAAATTCACTCAAATGCTTGTGGATCCCTGAAAGCAGTTTTGTGGGATCCCTGGTTTCCACAGAGCACAGTTAAGAAGCCGCTGGATGAGTTTACCTCTGAAGTCCCTTCTGAATTTCATGTTCTTTCTGCATCTGAGCTTGGCTCAAATGGCAAAAAATGCTGCCAAGAATACACACAGGCAGTCACTTTTCTCCACATGAAGGAAGATGCCTCCTTTTCTATTTCCCCGTAGACCAATGCCCAGTACTAAAAAACTATCACTATGACTGGTTTTAATTTAGTCTCACCTTTACCAAGTGCTGGTGACCAGTAGTAATGCTATAGCTGTGACAAGTCATGACTGCTTTGGGTTTCAGCGTGGATTCCGCCTGTATAAATCTGGATATTTCCAGAGGCATCAATTCAAGCTCAATACACTTTTGGATGCCATCAGACCTGAAATCCAGGGAGGAGGAAGCTTGAAATAATATGGCATCGTGAATGTCAACAATGCTGCTGGGATGGAAAGAGGAGTCCCCATCCCACTATTTACCTGTGGGATCCTGGCTAGTCATTTTATATTTTGGGGCCTAGTTTCTTGAACCAGAGATCATCTCCATGTCCTTTGCAGCTGAATCCTTCTTTATTGTCTAAGTATACATCCTTCTGTGATCAGCTGCACTGCCTTGTATCTTCATTGCTTCTCAGTTATCAGCAGGGCTGGCTTCGTGGACAAGCATGCTGTGCATAACAAAGGGCCTCACAGTCAGGGGGCCCTGTGCTTGGTTTAATGCTATGACATTGCCATCTTGAAATTCTTTTTTTTTTTAAATAAATTTATTTATTTATTTATTTTTGGCTGTGTTGGGTCTTCATTGCTGCGCGCGGCCTTTCTCTAGTTGCGGCGCGCGGCGGCTACTCTTCGTCGCGATGTGCGGGCTTCTCGTTGCAGTGGCTTCTCTTGTTGCGAAGCACAGACTCTAGGCATGCAGGCTTCAGTAGTTGTGGCGCATGGGCTCAGTTGCTCTGCAGCATGTGGGATCTTCCCGGACCAGGGCTCAAACCCGTTTCCCCTGCATTGGCAGGTGGATTCTTAACCACTGCACCACCAGGGAAGCCTGCCATCTTGAAATTCTTAATAATTTAATCTTTCAACTGTGTTTTGTAAGTGAAGTTCAATGCACATAAGCAGAAGGGATACAGGAAAGATGTATGTCCACCACTGTTCCTTGCCACCCCATTAGCATAGCCTTCAAGATGCCCACTGGCACAGATTCCCAGTGAACCCACAATGCGTGGGAGTTCAGTAAGACCTGATGCAAGTACAAAGTGTGTTATGTCTATGACCGTGTAAGCGTGGTGCTCACAGCTCTGAGAAGCCAAGCTTTCTATTCGAACCGGAACTTGCTTTAAATGCAGAAAGAAGGCAATGCCATTATAAGGCACATAAACGATCAGGGAATACTAACATATTTTTTGTTACTCATGTTATTTCTCTGCATTAGCTAACCACTTATGCCCAAAATGATGACAAAGAAGGAAAGGGGAAGATAGGGAAACCCATTATGTCTTTTTTCTTTCAGTCCTTCCTTGCTCATCAGTAAGCAGAAGGCAGAGAGTGTTCGTAGAATGTGTGAGTATCAAGAAGTGAAATAAAAGCAGCTGAACTAATTTTGTCAAGCTTTTCCACTGGTCTGGCAAGAGCAAAATACATATGCAACCATGAACTATGAAATACAAATTGTATAATTTTGGTTATTCCACGTATGAGTGAAGTGTTCTTATATTTGCATTTAAATCTGGCATTGCATGATATAAAACGAATGTGAAAATTCATAATAACACTTTAATTTTTCTTTACTCAGAACAACATTAGATAGCAAATAAAAAACACAATGATGTGAAATACATAGGTATAAAGCTAACAAAATATGTATAAGATCTCTATGGGGAAAACTACAAAATTCTAGTAAAAGAAATCGAAGTAAGTAAATAGAAGGAGAAATATTCCATGTTCATGGATAAGACTCGATACTGTTAAGATGTCAGTTCTTCTCAGATTGATCTATAGATTCAATGTGATCCCTGTCAAAATTCCAGCAAGTTACTTTGTGGTGATTGACAAACAGATTCTACAGGTTATACTGGAAAGGCAAAAGACCTAGAATGGTAAACTTAATACTGAAGAAGAAGAAAAAAGTCAGAGGACTGGCACTGTACCACTTCAAGAGTTACTATAAAGCTACATTTTCAAGAAAGTGTGGTGGTGTTGAAAGAACAGACAAATGAAATAGAATAGAAAGCCCAAAAATAGACCACACAAATATAGTTGACTGATCTTTGACAAAGCAAAGGTAATTCACTGGAAAAAGCATATTCTTTTCAATAAATGGTACTGGAACAAGTGGACATCCACATGTAAATTTTTTTAAAAAAAGAATTGAGACTCTGACCATATATCTTTCATAAAAATTAACTCAAAATGGGTCATAGACTTAAATGTAAAATACAAAACCACCAAACTTCTAGAGGATAACATAGCAAAAAATAAACATTAGGCATACGGAAAATCTTCCCTGGATTATCCTTTATTCTCACACTACTACCACAATTCACTTCACTTTTGAAACCAGATGTGTATGGGTTTTCCACACATCAAGCAGTTCTCTGACAACTGGGCATCCTACAATTTAACTCAATTCTGATACTATCTACCTGGAGACCACATCAGATCTCACAGGTTAAGGGCTCAGCCCTATAAGACTGCCCTCGCCCCAACTTCAGATGTCAGTTGAAATTCCCAAGTTGTCACCTATACTTCTGACTGACCTGCTACAAATCGAGGTTCCCACGACGCCTTTTGGGGTTCAATAATTTGCTAGAATGGCTCACAGAACTCAGGAAGACACTTACTTACATTTACTGGTTTATTATAAAAGGATACAGATGGAAAAGATGCATAGGGCATGGTATGTGAAGGGTCCTAATCAAAGGAGCTTCTATTCCCATAGAATTGGGGTAAAATACCCTTCAAGCATACGGATGTGTTCAACCAACCCCACTCTGGCAATTTTTATGGAGGCTTCATCATGTAGATATGATTGATCATTAACTCAGTTTCCAGCCCCTCTCCCCTTCCTGGAGGATGGCGGGGTGAGGCTGAAACTCCAAAACTTCTAATCATGGCTTGGTCTTTCTGATAACCGGCCTCCATCCTGACATTATGAAGGAGTTAACCAAGAGTCAGTTCATTAGAACAAAAGACAGACCTATCACCCAGGAAATTCCAAGAGATTTGGGAACTCCATGTCACAAACTGAGGTCAAAGACTAAATATTAGAACTAATACTAGAAATAGTAGACAAAAGAGCTCCTAGTGCTCTTATCACTTAGGAAATTACAAGAGTTTTAGGAGTTCTGTGCCAGGAACAGGGGCAGAGACCAATATATATCTTTTTCTATTATTTCACACTAGATGACCTTGGGTTTGACAGTGAGTTTTGTTTTTGTTTTTGTTTTATTTTTGGCTGTTTTGTGTCTTCTTTACTGGGTGCAGGCTTTCTCTAGTTGCGGTGAGCAAGGGCTACTCTTCGTTGCAGTGCACAGTCTTCTCATTGCAGTGGCTTTTCTTGTGGAGCACTGGCTTTTCTTGTGGAGCACTGGCTCTCGGTGCACAGGCTTCAGTAGTTGCAGCACATGGGCTCAGTAGTTGGGGCATGCAGGCCCTAGAGCACGCAGGCTTCAGTAGTTGCAGTGTGCAGTCTTGTAGTTGTGGCTCGCGGGCTCTAGAGCACAGGCTCAGTTAGTTGTGGCGCACGGGCTTAGCTACTCTTCGGCACGTGGGATTTTCCCAGATCAGAGATCAAACCCGTGTCCCCTGCACTGGCAGGTGGATTGTTAACCACTGTGCCACCACGGAAGTCCCAACAATGAGTTTTTAAGATGTAATGCCAAAACGAGATGAAAAAATAATTGTTAAGTTGGATTTCATTAAAATTTAAAACTTCTGCTCTCTGAAAGATACCATCAAGAGAATGAAAAGACAAGCCACAGACTAGGAGAAAAATATTTGTAAAAAACATATCTGAGGGCTTCCCTGGTGGCGCAGTGGTTGAGAGTCTGCCTGCCGATGCAGGGGACATGGGTTCGTGCCCCGGTCTGGGAGGATCCCACATGCCGCAGAGCGGCTAGGCCCGTGAGCCATGGCCGCTGAGCCTGCGTGTCCGGAGCCTGTGCTCCGCAACGGGAGAGGCCACAACAATGAGAGGCCTGCGTATCGAAAAAAAAAAAAAAAATCTGAGAAAGGACTTGTATCCAAAATATTCAAAGAACTCTTAAAACCCAACAATAAGAAAATAAACAACGGGCTTCCCTGGTGGCGCAGTGGTTGAGAGTCCGCCTGCCGATGCAAGGGACACGGGTATAAAAAGTGCATACAATATCTAAACAGAGGGACTTCCCTTTCGGTGTAGTGGTTAAGAATCTGCCTGCCAATGCAGGAGACACAGGTTCGAGCCCTGGTCCGGGAAGACCCCACATGCCGTGGAGCAACTAAGCCTGTGTGCCACAACTACTGAACCTGCGCTCTAGAGCCCACAAACCACAACTACTGAGCCCACGAGCCTAGAGCCTGTGCTCCGCAACAAAGAGTAGCCCCAGCTCACCAAAACTAGAGAAAGGCCGTGCGCAGCAACGAGGACCCAACGCAGCCAAATAAATAAATTTATTAAATATATATATATCTAAACAGACACCTCACCAAAGAAGATATACAGAAGCAAATAAGCATATGAAAAGATGCTCAATGTCCTATGTCTTTAGGGAATAGCAATTTAAAACAACAGTGAGATACCTCTACATACATATTGAAATGGTAAAAATCCAAAATACTAACAGCATCAAATGCTGGCAAGGATGTAGAGCAATGGGAACTCTCATTCATTGCTAGTGGGAATGCAAAATGGTTCAGCCGCTTTTGAATACAGTTTGATGGTTTCTTACAAAGCTAAACATAGTCTTACAATAGGATCCAGCAATTGCACTTCTAGGTATTTATCCAAATGAGTTGAAAACTTATGTCCACACACAATGAAATGCTGCAAATGAATGTTTATAGCAACTTTATTTATAGCTGCCCAAAACTGGAAACAACCAAGGTGTCCTTCAATACGTGAATGGATAAACAAACTGCGGTACACTCACACATTGAAATATTATTCAGCAATAAAAGGAAGTGAGATATCAAAGCCACAAAAAGTCTTGGAGGAAGAATCTTAAATGCTTATTGATAAGTAAAAGAAGGCTGACTGAAAAACTCATTTTGTATGATTCCAACTATATGACATTCTGGAAAAGGTCAAACTAAGGAGACAGTAAAAAGATCAAGTGGTTTTCAGGGATTTGGGGGAGCATGGAGGAGGAATGATTTGATGGAGCACAAGGGAATTTTAGGGCAGTGAAATTACTGTGGAGAATATTGAAATGGTGGATACATAGCTATGCATCTGTCAAAACCCATAGAACTGTACAATGCTAAGAGTGGACCCTAATGTAAATTATGGACTTAATTAATAATTATGTGTACCTACTGATAACAAACGTACCACACTAATGGAAATAAATACATTAATAAAAAAGGAAACTGGGGGTGGGGGAGGGGTATATGGGAACTCTCTGTACTTTCTGCTAGATTTTTCTGTAAACCTAAACTTCTCTAAAAACATAAAATCTACTAGTTAAAAACAAGAAAAACATCACAACCAGCCAAGAAAGAGAGGGCAGGGAATAAAAGAAATGCTTTATATTTTAACACCTTCAATAGTATTTTTCCCTGCTTTTTGAAAAAGGGACGCGACATTTTTACTTTGCCTTGGGGCCTGAAAATTATGTACCTGGCCCTGTTTATCACTTTGTATGAATAATAATAACTAATGTTTATTGAGCACATACTATGCACCATGCACAATGCTAGGCACTTTTTATATATAATTCCATTTAATTTTTACAACAACCCTATGAGCTAGGTCCTATTTTCATGCCCCCTTAGAAATAAGGAAATCAAGGCTTGAAAAGTTGAGTGTCTTGATCAAAGTCACTTAGCTTGTAGGAGAAAGAATCAGACTTGAACCAAGCCATCTGATTCCAGAGTCGGTCCCAGGTCCTGACCACCAACTGTAACCACTGCCATCTCAGATTTCAAGCTTTCTGAGCTACTTCTTTAGCTATGCCATTGATTGCCAAATATAAACCTCACTGACTGCAGCGCACATCATCATGGACGGCACTTCTTTAGACACATAAATCATGAAGGCTTTAACTTTCTCTAAGAAAACATGCAATAAATACATGCTTTTATAAAGCCGACCTCAACAATTTTGGTTCTGAACTGAGAAGACACACGGCAAGATTTGAACAACAAGAAAAGAAAATCAAAATGAGTCCTCTCAGCTTCTTTGCATAAGTTTTTCCCATACTTACTCCTGCTTTTTTTTTTTTTTTTTAACTGGCTCAGCACATAATTACAGGGCTAAGCAAATGAGAACTTGTCAACTGCACGGGTTTTGGGGCGCAGTTGTCTGTACAAAGCTCAGGACTATGACCGTCCCATAGGCCTCAGCTGTGCAGCACAGAGGTGTGCCTCAACTTACCAGATCAGGTCAGCTCTGCAGAAACCAATCTCTTTCATAGTAACCGCTGATCTCTAAAGGATCTGATATGAACTGGTCTGCTGAAGTGAGTTCTTCTGATAGAAAGCCAGATAAAACCGAACGGTCGAGGCTGTCATGAGAGCCTTTAGAAGTTTGAAGTAGATGTGTTTAATCCTGCTGTGATAGAGTGAGGTAGCCCATACATCTCTGCTTCTTTGGTGCATGATGGAAGCATGGGGGATATGTTATGATAAAAATCCCAATTATGCCTTCCACCATCTGTTAATAGCATGTGCTAGTGGACACGTTGCCAGGAAATATCGAGAACAAAGGAATGAGAGGCTCTCATTCCACAGAAATGAATCTCAGCTCCCACTGACGCTTGCTGGTTTGGTTACAGATGTGTCCGTGGCCTCAACGCCCAGCCCCACACAGCACAGAAGGCCGCCTTGGGGAAGCTAAACCAGGCCAGGTCTGTTTGCAAGATGGACTCAGTGGAAGGCAACATTGACGTTTTTCTTACAATGTCTCGAAAATACAATTAAAACAGAAAGAAGCAACTAGCTCCCACTTCACATACGTATATGACTAGCTCACTGATAAAGTCATTAAAAAACCTCAGCGCTCTGTGAGGAAAAGGCATGCACATGGCATGTTTTGAATCAAGTTTTATAAAAAGATTAAAATGTACTATTTAAAATATGTAGTCTGGAACCGTCATATCTTATTCCATCAATTTTTTCTTCCAAATGATTGAGAATAACTGTAATAGACATAAAACAATCTATAGAAATAAGCAAGAACTTAATATAACTAATATCTATCTATATAATATAACTAATATCTATTATATTATAGATATATAATAACTAATACATAATTAGAACCCATATACAAAGCAACGCACTGAACTATTAGTTTCCACCTCTATCTAACTAAACTGGTATCAGAGTTAACCAGTAAAAATTCTACTATATTTTTGAGATTTGTCTATTTTATAATGTGATCCTAGAAAATACCTGGATTTTTAAGAGACATGTCTAAAGTACTACAAGATGGAAATTATTGAGTTCCAGGAAACCGATAGCATATATGAGATGTTAGAAGATGCACAATTTGCTCATTATAACATATAACCAGGGATCTTAGCATACAGACCACATGCAGAAATTCCTTGGTAGAAGTTAGAAATACATCTGTGAAAGCATGAACTCTTCATCTATGTATAAAATAAAACAAAACCGAAATCTTATTTTTGTCCCCCAAAATCCCTTTGATAATACCTTTGAAAAGTTTTTAAATTAGGACATAGTTTCCTACTAGCATCATCATTAAATAACACCTTCCTATGCTCACCTTGCCAAAATTCACTTCCTTCCTCTCCGGCAAACATTCCTTCTCTGGAGTCTTCTGGCACTGCATTTCCCTTGTCAGGGGAGCTGCATGCTGCCCCCCATCTACCCTGAAAGCTGGCTGTCCTCAAGAGGAAGGTCACACAGAAGATCTTGGTTAGAATGAAATTCATGCATCATTTTCTAGTGTAACCTACTCACTTTAGAGGTGAGGAAATTGATGCCCCCAAAGTTAAATGATCATCACGTGGCTTCTTACTTTAGCTGCTGGAAATAGAACTTCTGATTCTCATTATAGTGTTCCTTCTAGTACATTTGCTCCCTTTCTTTATCCATTTGTCTTTCCGCCTCTTTACTCTTCCCCTCCCCACTCCTAACAGAAGCCCTAGCCCGAATCAAACTGTGATTACTCTTCAACCCCATTCTCACTGGACTGAAAGGAGGAGAAAGGGAACGCCCTCCCCTTTCATTCTTTCTTCCTGTGTCCCTTCTCTCTGTCCCCTCTGTAAACAAAATTTTAAAAGGGTTAATACCTAGGCACATCATTTTAATGGATTTTTAAATTAAGAAATTAACACCTATCTCACACCAGTCAGAATGGCCATCATCAAAAAATCTAGAAAAAATAAAAAAAAAGAAATTAACACCTAATTCTTATAGAATACTTGAAAGATACAATCATAATGAATAAGACAAAAATCACCTCTAAATCCGCATCGCAAAGATAACCCCTGTGAAGATATTGATCTATTTTCTTTCTAATATTTTTTCAATACATAGCTCCATTTTAATATTCTTGAGACTATCTTAGAGATACGGTTTTAATTCCAGCTTTTTTTCTCATGTCACTAAAAATAATTTAAAGCATAATTGTAACTATTGCTTGTATTTTATTATAAACTCCATATTGAAAGGATTGCTGACTCCTGGTTAATCATTATAATGGACTCTGTCTTAGTGGAGTACTGGTAAACTGGCTTTCTGGGAAAAGAGCCCTGATTTGCAGCATTTGCCAATTTCCATGGTGTAAATACTACTCCTATGACTGATTTCAAGCTACCAAGATTTAACGAATGACTCCCAGACATTTCTGAAATTTTAACAATAGCTTTTTTAAAAAATTTAATTTAATTTATTTTTGGCTGTGTTGGGTCTCCATTGCTGTGCGTGGGCTTTTCTCTAGTTGTGGCGAGTGGGGGCTCCTCTTCGTTGCGGTGCACGGGCTTCTCATTGCAGTGGCTTCTCTTGTTGTGGAGCACAGGCTCTAGGTGCATGGGCTTCAGTAGCTGCAGCACGCTGGCTCAGTAGTTGTGGCTCACGGGCTCTAGAGCGCAGGCTCAGTAGTTGTGGCGCACGGGCCTAGTTGCTCCACGGCCTATGGGATCCTCCCCGACCAGGGCTTGAACTAGTGTCCCCTGCATTGGCAGGCAGATTCTTAACCACTGCGCCACCAGGGAAGCCCTTTAACAATAGCTCTTGCAAGCTGGTATGAGCCAGTGGCCACACACCATGGACTGGGTGTCATATCTCTGCCCTCAAGACACCAACACTTAAGTAGGGAGGCAAAGAGGTCCTGGATAAGCAAAGAAATAGCCTTAAACCCATGGCTGTCTTAATCTTCTCCTTAGTGTTTTCATCTAGCTGTGTTCCCAGCTGATGGTCTTCACTGAGTAATCCATCTCTACTAATGACCTCAGAAAAAGACTGGCAAACAGCATGGAATATCCTTCTATACTTCTTTTCACATTCCTTCCCCTGGTCCCTCAAAATCACCTTCCCTAGGCTTTGCTTCCTACTCTCTGTTGCTTTTCAATCCTAATGGTTTCCAGCTGTGTAACTTCTATTCAGGTGCCATTACATATGTTTTAAACATGGAAGAACACAGTTAATCTGAAATGAAAAAAAAACAACTGACATGTAACTAACCTTGTGGGTAGGTGGAATGAGCTTTCAATCAGCTTTCTTTTTTTATCTATTCACTGACCTGTTCTATTTAAAAGATAAATCTTAAGACTGTGACATTAGGCTCAAATGCAGAGCTTTTCTGGAAGTTTGATTGCCTAGAATGGGATTCTGTTGTCCATGAGCTTCAGAATAAATATGCTGAATTTGAATTTGAAATGTTTCATGTATCATCATATTGTTATTACTCTTGGTCTTCTTAACTAAGTAAAAATTTAAGTAAAATCTTCAGATATTTTCTGAGTTCATCTCGTTTCCCCACAAAGCTTACGTGCAATACATTTGTTAAATGAATGAAGACTGACATGGGGCATAAAATGAATAGCAGTAGTGGACTTCCCTGGTGGCTCAGTGGTTAAGAATCCGCCTGCCAATGCAGGGGACACGGGTTCGAGCCCCAGTCCAGGAAAATCCCACATGACTGCAGAGCCTGCACTCTAGAGCCCGCGAGACACAACTACTGAAGCCCGTGCACCTAGAGCCCATGCTCCACAACAAGAGAAGCCACCACAATGAGAAGCCCGCGCACCGCAATGAAGAGTAGCCCCCGCTCACCACAACTAGAGAAAGCCCACTCACAGCAACGAAGACCTAACACAGCCAAAAATAAATAAATAAAAATAAATGAATGAAATAGCAGCTCTCTATAAAGTAATATCTGCCCTTAAAAAAAAATGAATAGCAGTAGAGAAAAGGTCAAATATTACAGTGTTAATTGTGTCATAAATAAAGCTTAGGAAGTGAAAGGACCTGGGGTGAAATCCCAGTTCCCTATTTACCAGCTGTGTGACCTTGAATGAGTCATTCAATCTTTCTGTGCCTCTGTTTCCTCCTCTTAAATAGTTGGATAATACTTACTTTTGTAGGGTAAGATTGTGAGGTGTTTCAGTTATTTATCTCCATGTAACCAGCTACCAAAACTTAGTGCTTTAAAACAGCCATTTATTTTGCTTTTAATATTGTAGGTCAGGAATTTGGGGAGGGCTCAGCCGAGCAATTTGCCTCTGTTCCACGTGGCATCTGTTGAGTTTGCTGGGCTGGCAGTCAGAGATGCATGTCATAGGTATATATATACCTTCGTGTGCATTAGTGCCTTAGTGCTTCCTGGCATTTCCCTCTCATCCTCAAGGTTGGGGGGTGGTGGATGGCAAACCTTTCCTGTAAAGGGCCAGATAGTGAATATTTTAGGCTTTGAGGGCCATATGTTCTCTGTCACAACTATTCAACTCTGCCATTAGTGTAAAAGCAGCCATAGCTAATAATGTAAAGAAATGGCTGTGTTTCAATAAACTTTATTTATGACATTGACATTTAAACTTCGTATAATTTTCATATACCACAAAATATTATTCTTTTGATTTTTTTCCCCCAACCATTAAAAGATGTAAAAGCCATCTTAGCTCAGAGGTCCTGCAACATAGGCAGTGGGCTAGATTTGGCCCATGGGCTATAGTTTGCTGACTCCCTACACCTGGGCCTTTACATACAGCCTGGGCTTCTTGCCACATCCTGGTCACACTTCTTATATTAATATAATGGCGGGCTTCCAGCAACAAGTGTTCCAGAGACAGGAAGTGAAGGCAGCCGGGCTCTTAAGGCCTGGGTCCTGAAACTGGCACAATGTCACTTCTGCCATATTCTCTTGGTCAAAGCAGTCACAAGGCCCATGTAGATCGAAGAGGATGGAGAAATTAACTTCTCTTGATGGGGAAGTAGCAAGGTCACAGTGCGGAGGAGCAAGTGGAAGGAAGGGAGACGTATTGTGGCTACAAATACAATCTACCACATGAGGATCAGGAATAATGTTTATAAAGTAACTTCCTTAAGATGTGCACTCAATGGATGATGACTCACGGTACTATTAATAGTATCATTGTTAACTCTGAAAGCAGAGCAATCAGCCTTGAGAGTCACACGGAGTTTCTTATAGGAGAAATGCAGTGAAAATTGTCCAAAATTAGGCTTTTAAGAATTTCTCACTTGTATTTTCCTCATCTGCAGTAATAGGGCTTATAAGAGTACCTATACTGCAGGGTGGTTTGGAGAAGTTAATGAAATAAAATATGAAACTTGCTGAGGTAGAACAGGCCTGGTATGAAGGTAATTATTGTTATTATTTTACAGTTTGAAAAAAAATCGTTTTCAGTTATCTAGGCTTTTCTAGGAGTTCTAAAACCTAGACTTTCAAATGCAGCAGACTCTCAAACGCAAGGTGCCAAATCACCTTGCTAATAGCTTCAGGGACTGTTAACCGATACGTTGGGGAAAAAATGTTTAAAAACTGGGTTTGCCTTATTGAAGATTACACATATGAAAATACAATAGTTACAGATATACACACCCATTCATGTACACATTGCAGATTTCGAGATAAATTTGCTTTACATTTTTTTAAAGACTAATAATGTTTTAGATGCATTTTACAGAAATGAAGGCCTCAGCAAACTTGAAATATTGATCTTGATCACCGTAGTAGCAATGGCAAGGGAAGAGAAACAACAAAAAAAGAAAAGAAACTGATTCAGAATGGTAAATAGGGTGCCAGCTGAAGCGTTTGGGGTTTTGTTAATTGGTATTGTTTTCAGTTGGTGAGTTTCTATAATAAGGTGTCAACTGGGTAAAGGGATCAATCAGGACACAAGTGAGAGGTCTAAGCAACTGCAAATAAACTAGATTCTTGAGTAATAAATCTTGAATCTTGCTGTTTGATCACCCTTATCAGGCAGAAGCCTGAGAAAATAGAAGAGCTCTCCATCCTGCCCAGAAGGTCAAGGACGCACTTATCATCAGCTCCACATTCCTAAGGGGACGACCCTTTACCGAGAATGCAGAAAATGGCTGCTTGATCTGGAACAAACCCTGGCTCGTGGAGCTGGATCTTCACTGGACCATGGCAAGGCAGCATGCAGCAGCTTATGACTTGGACTTTGATGCTATTCAACCGTTGAACAAAATCTTTGTTGATGTGAGAAAACAGCCCCAATAAATTAAGTGAGAAAACTATGTGCAAAGCTACGGGTATAATGTATACAATTTTTATCAAGCAACACACAATGAATATATGTGAAAAAAAAAAAATCACAAGGCCTCACCAAACATGACACAGACTGTCTCTGTGTGAAAGGATTTAGGATGACTTATAGACCTGCTTCCTTGGAGTTTTTCTTTGTTTTCCAAGTTTTCTGCTGCATGTTACTTCTAAGACAGGAAACAGTTATTTTAAAATATAACTAGAATAGAAAGAAGTAAAACCAACGATTAAGTGATATTGAGAGTAAATTAGACGATCTATTTGACAGTGCTTGCTAAACAAATCAGTGCTCTACCTCAATACATAACATCTCAATTCAGTCACAATACAGTATGTTAAAGATTTAATTAAAATTTGTATGTGAGTGAGGCTCAATTAGGAGGTATAATAAATACTGTGTAGCTATCAGGTACTACCATACTTAATTAAATAATAAAAACTTATCAAGAAAAGTGCATATGAAATTGCAGTTTCCAACATAGAGACTTAGAGGGAACTTGAGCCTTGTGACTTACATCACTTAAGGATCTTCAAAAAATATACCATCATGTTGGAGACCATGACATCATCACGTCTGAATCATGGGTCTATTCGAAGAGGCTGTGGTGGAGTGAGGTCAGTGGTGGGAGAAGGAGATGAGACCAACCAACACATGTGTTATCCCTTCAGGGACAAAAGAAAAGATCATTGTAGGATTGAATTTCTTTGTTTCCCTTAGGTTGTGATGGCATCACAAAATCCTCCTTCCACAAGGCAGTTGCTTCATCCTTTATTTCTTTTTCTCCAGTACCTAGTGCCTGGTACATGGTATTGCCCACTAAATGTGTGTGTGATGAAGAGGGCCAAAGTCTTGTTACAGGTAGGGAATGTGCTGAAAGCAATCCCAAGGTCCGCGTCGTAGACATACTACTTTCAATTACAGTTGTGCCGACACACAGCACACTTCATTACTATTCAACTGATATGATTACCCCTGTTGATAAGAACTAATCCTCATTTCCTTACACTTGTCTGTGCTTGCCTAGTCACTGACCAGTCATCAGTCACAGGCTACACAAGTCAAAAGGAAAAATGAACTGCTTACTCATGCTGTAAATTCTCTAACAATACCTGTGTCGTATTTTCATTTTGTCCCCTTCACCTTTCAGAAACTCCCCATTTATCCAATCATGAAAAAGAGGAAGTCTTTTGGTTTAGCCTTATAGTCCCTGACTGGACGGGGGCGGGAAAAGAATGGTTTTGTTTCTAATCAGATCTGTATGTCAATTTGGGAACACAAATTCTCAGAAGGAGTGATTTTACTCTCTTTGTATCTGATTGTGTTTGAAGCTCCTGTGCTGCCTCGCCTATACGGTTACTGACCCAGGACTGTTCTGAATGGCTGGCTTGACTGCTGAAGGCCCTTGATAAGAGATACACTTTTGTCCTTAGCGAGTTTGCTGTTTAGGAGCATTCTGTAACCTGGGAGCTTGGCTTGTGAGTGTCCATTCCCCATGGATCCTCAGAAATTAGGGACTGACCCTGTTGTTCCTATATTAAAAGCAAATCCAGGAAGAAAGAGCCCTTCACGTGCACGTGTCCCGTTAGCTCATTCCAGAAGGGGAAGCATGCAGATCACTCAGGGTCCCTTCCAGCTTCACTGAAATTTGGGTTAATTCCTTTGTGCACTGATTCAAGAAATATTTAAGTGCTGACAATATACAGACCTCTGTGCTAGGTTCGGTGGGGATATTCGGTTGTTAAAAGACACACCTCTAACCCTCAATAAATTTATATTACATGCCAATTTGCAATCTTGTTGGTACAGGCAAATTCTCTTCCAAATAAACAATACAAAAGGGAGTGCTTCCATACCGAGTCAGTGGCCTACCTATTTCAAGAAATACTTGAAATTGTGTAACGTCTACATGATTTTTTTTTTAAGTGTATTGGCAGGGTGCCATACAGAATATGTGAATTGTTGATGCCTAGGCACAAATTAAAGTTCCTGCTGCGCTTCGTTAGGACACTAGGTGTCTGGGGACCTGGGGCCGGGTTTTATAAAGGGAAGCTTGACCCATGTGGACAGTGTGATGTGGCTTCTCTACAGTAAAATAGTAATTCGTCAAAGGAGTGTAAGACGTCATTTACCACAGCTATTAGGGAACTGGAAGACGTGGCCCCTGTGTTTTTCACTAGGACTTAGATTTCCTTAACCCGTAGGATATTTCAGCTCCTTCTTTGTTTCTCAATTCCTTAATCCTCTCTCTGTGACATCCTTATCCTTCGACCCAGACTGCTGCACGATTAGTTCTCTGATGTTTTTGGCAACACTGTCTAATTTCCTTCACAAATCATTAGAGGCTATTAAATGTCTATTCCAGAAACTCCTCCAATGCACATGTCATCCAGGCAGGGAGAGAAGTACATTTGCAGAGGACATCCAGGAAGAGAAGCTCTGAGAGCCAACTTTCCAACCCCACAAATGAAAGGGGAGAGTAGGTCCTCTAACAAACGCAAATAACTGTGGTTAATGATCTTAGCCCAATCGTTCTTATCATCTGGTTTTGGTTTCGTCCATCCTGTTAATTAGATTAGGCCAGATTAGGCCAGATTATAAAATGAATAAATGATTGTGCTAACTTCTCTGAAAGCATCAGGGAGTTGCAGTCACCTCCTCATTTCCTGACCACCTTCCAGTTCAATATAGTAGAGTCAATGTAGGCAAAAGTCTAAAGCTGGTGATACTTTGACATTGACACCCCCTTTAAAAGCTGTCACTTTCTCTTACCATTTGATAAAATCATTCAGTACAAAGGATGAGGGACTTATGAGTTTCCCCTCATGTATCTTTGTAGAGCAGTTTTAGGTTCACAGCAATATTGAGCAGAAGGTACAGAGATTTCCTATACACCCCTGCCCCCGTATCGATATCTCCCACTGAGCTGTACATTTGTTACAATTGACAAACAAACATGGACATGTTATTATCACCTACAGTCCATAGTTTACATTAGGGTTCACTCTTGGTGTTGTCCAGTCTAAGGGATTTGACAATGTGAAATGACGTGTATCTATATCTACCATTGTAGCATCATATGGAAAAATTTCCCTGCCCTACAAATCCTCTGTGCTCCGCCTATTCATCTCTCTCTCCTCCCTAAGCCTGGCAACCCCTGATCCTTTCACTGTCTCCAAAATTCTGCCTTGCAAAGAATGTCATGTAATTGGAATCATACAATACATAACCATTGCGAATTGATTTCTTTCACCTAGTTACATGCATTTAAGGTTTCTCCATGTCTCTTCGTGATTTGATAGCTCATTGCTTTTTAGTGCTGAATAATATTCTACTGTGTAGATGTACCAGTTTATTTATCCATTCACCTACTGAAAGGTAATCTCGGTTGCTTCCAAGTTTTGGCAACTGAAATAAAGTTTCATAAACATCTATGTACAAGTTTTTGTGTGGACATAAGTTTTCAACTCACTTAGGTAAATACCAAGGGGTGTGATTGCTAGATCGTATGGTAAGAATAATGTCTATCTTTGTAAGAAATTGCCAAGCTCTCTTCCAAAGTGTCTGTACAATTTTGCATTCCCACCAGAAATGAATGTTAAGAGTTCCCATTGCTCCACATTCTTGCCAGCATTTCACATTGTCAGTATTTTGGATTTTTACAATTCTAATAGGCGTGTTGGTAGTATCTCGTTGTTTTAATATGCAATTCCCTAATGACAAATGATGCCACACATCCTCCCATATGCATATTTCTCATCTGTATATCTTCTTTGGTGAGATGTGCGTTCAGATCTCCTGCCCAATTTTTAATCAGGTTGTTTGTTTTCTTACTGTTGAGGGGTTTTCTTAATATATGTTTTGGATAATAATCCTTTATAGGATGCATTTTTGGCAAATATTTCCTTCCGGTCTGTCGTTTGTCTTTTCATTCTCTTGACCCTCAGGTATCTTCAAATGGAAATCAGAGGACAGACAGTGCTTAATCCAAAGCAGAATTTCTTAACCTCAGTACTATTGACATTTGGGGCTGGATAATTCTTTGTCATGGGAGCCTATCCTATGCGTTGTAGAATGTTTAGCAGCAACCTGATCTCTACCCACTAGACGCCAGTAGCCGCACCCCTCCCAGTTGCGACAGTGAAAAATATCATGACATTAGTAAATGTCCCCTTGGGTGGGGAATGGGGTTAACCATTGATTAACTGAGGACGTCTAATCAAAATGAATGAATCAGTATTGATAAAATTTAAGTCACCAATGAGGAAAGGGAAGTACAGAGATATTTTGATTCAGAGGCCTTCCCAGTGCCCCAGGAACCATTGCTAGTGGGTTCCTACTAATCCCATCCTATTAAGTACAGCGATCATACACATCTTGATTTATTTAGGATATGTTTACACCTATGGTCCCAGCAAAACTATTCATTGTGCCCCCTTTCACTTTCAAAGATATCCCAGTTCAGAAAATAAATTATAAATAAAGCCCATCCGGAATCTACAGGAACTATACGCCCAATTTGGGCCTTCCTTTACTGTCCTCTGGTCTGGGGTGTCTGGAGTAACTAGTAACTATTGGGTACAGATAGGGATGCTGAAGAAGTAGAGAATCAAGAACTTTCCCATAAAGCCTTGACTATGTTTTGTTTATTTGTTTTGTTTTGTTTTTGCATAAATTTATTTATTTATTTTTGGCTGCATTGTGTCTTCGTTGCTACGCGTGGGCTTTTCTCTAGTTGCGGAGAGCAGGGGCTACTCCTTGTTGTGGTGTGCGGGCTTCTCACTGAGGTGGCTTCTCTTGCTGTGGAGCACGGGCCCTAGGCACAGGGGCTTCAGTAGTAGTGGCACGCGGGCTTAGTAGTTGTGGTGCACGGGCTTTGTTGTTCTGTGGCATGCGGTATCTTCCTGGACCAGGGCTTGAACCTGTGTCCCTGGCATTGGCAGGGATTCTTAACCACTGAGCCACCAGGGAAGTCCATTGGCTATGTTTTTAAACAGCACTGGGGTACAGGCAAAAAAAGGAAATGTCAATCAGAATATTTTGTGTTTGTGTATCTGATTTCATGCGTATTCATTAGTGCCTAAATGTTGATTTTCTTCCTGTACACTAGCAGGAAATTCACCATGGTGTAACTCTACAGTGTGAATGGACAATTACTGTGTAATTTTAACAGCTGCTGAAATCTGTAACATTAGACTGTACTTTCATCCAGTTTATATCAGGAGGATATAATATACATCATAGGGCAGAAATAAAGCAAGTGGCTCTAAAAGACCCTGTCTATTAATTGCAGGTATATTTATTAGCAATAATAGCCCTTCTTTCATTTTCATTTTGGAGCTAGTACAAATTATCAGGCAATAACACGCAAAAATGCTTAAACTTTAGCTTTTTTTAATGAGCGTTATTATTTAGCCCTTATTATTATTAAACTCAGGATTACTACTGCAACTGAATATAAACCATGACTTCCTGGCAGCCAAAGCAAAAAATAAAATAAGAATTAAAAATCAATCATTCACCTGCATTTATCTCATTAAAGGAAGACTGCCAGTTCATCATGAGACATAAATTTGTTTTTCTAGCTTGAATGATGTCACATGAATTTAACAATAGAGTATTTTCCATAAGGGACATGGAAAGGCAAAGCAAGTGGTATCTCCAAAATCAGTTTTTACCATAATTGCGAGAACATCTTCCTGTGATAAAGCAGTTTCTTTTATTGTTCCCCCAAAGTACTAAGAGCAGTGTGCAAAAGCCTAGAGGTGACAGCTAATGTGTTCTCAGTGGTGACAATCAGGCGTTGCATTCATTGCTTTGCCTGTTTTAACTCAGTTAATATTTACACCAGAGGGTAACGATAGGATTCAAACACAGGGTGTCTGCCACACAGCCCGTAAGTTCAGCCATTCAAATGAGTGGCTTCCAGGTGATGTGACTTGCTACAGAGTCAGAGCTTATTGATGCTAGAGAAATGAAGGGTTAGCACACACCACAGACTCCTTCTAGATTCTAAAATTTCAGTGCTCTCACATGCTTGTGTGAGAGAAGGCGTTAGCTGAAAATTCAGGGCTAAACTTTCTTGGCATTCACCTCAATTGCAAGTTGTGTACATATGTATGTATGTGCGTGTGTGTTTAATTGGATTTTCAATTTAGAGTGGGAAAACATTTCTTCCCACTTCGGAAACAGAAGACTTCTAGAAGCTCACGATAAAGCTCATGAAATGACACATCTTCCAGGAGAAGACTTCTAGAGGCTCAAGAAGGTTATTTGGAGGATTCCTCTAGTGGTCCAGTGATTAAAACTCCACAGTCTCAATGCAGGGGGCACAGGTTCAATCCCTGATCAAGGAATTGAGTTCCCGTATGCCACATGGCAAGGCCAAAACATTTAAAATAAAAAAAGAAATAGTGCTTAGGCTTGAGCAGGTGATTTCAGGGAAGGTCAAACTATGGCTAATAACCTTAAAAAAAAAAAAAGAAGAAGAAGGCTGTTTGGACATCACATGACTCACATGACTCTTTCCAAAAGAGAGCTTTCTTAAATTGAGTGTAAATGAGATATAAAAACATAAGAATTACATTTCCTTTAAAAGAGCAAGTGTTTAAAAATCGATAGAATGATTAGCACAAGAAGAAATCGATACTACCCCAGATGGCTGGTTTTGTCCCACTCCTGAGAGAAAGCCCATGTTGGTTCTCTCTTAGCTCTGGCAGAGGGAGGCCCTGCCAGGCAAAGTGAAATTTCAGGACCCAAAGCTGATTAAAGTAG
Source organism: Neophocaena asiaeorientalis asiaeorientalis (assembly GCF_003031525.2). NCBI lineage: Eukaryota > Metazoa > Chordata > Mammalia > Artiodactyla > Phocoenidae > Neophocaena > Neophocaena asiaeorientalis. The sequence continues at coordinate 9,864,638 of NW_020175528.1, forward strand.
TAAAAAGGAATCAGGGGGAATCAAAATAAATTTTTAAAAAATTGGTAGGAAGTCACGGTATTGTTGGAGATCTGGTATGGACAGAGTGAAGTTACGTGAGATCTGACATATGGACAGAGTGAAGCTACGTGAATCCTGGGGCAGGGACTAGCTCCCTTTTGGTGGATGTTTTGTTGTCCTTGAATGCTAAGCACAAGAGAGGAAAGTGTAGGTGGCAAGGGCAGCTCCCTTCCGTAAATCTCCCCAGGCCCCTTCCTCTGCCATAACGTTTTGCGGAACGACTTTTCTGTTTACCCTCCAAATTAGCTGTGAAGTTTTTTCCTGCCAACTTTAAGTCTTCCTAGGCTTCTCCGTTCTGCCTGTCTTCTTGGATTAGATTCTCTCCAAGGCCAGGACCCCTGGAATCTCAGCTCCATTTCCGAGGTAATTTCTGCAGGAAAGCAAGTTTGGCGGGTCAGCTTTTAATATATTCGGTGGCAGATGGGGGGGCGGGAAGGGGAGAGAGAGAACACAATTCTATTAGCCTTGGAAATCCAACTGGAACCCCTGGTAGTTACATTTTTTGAAACTTATTCATTATCCAGACATAGGACAGACTCCAATGAAGCACTAATAGTTCCTATAATAAACTTCGGAAGACTACCAAAACACAGAATCTCTCCTGGGCGGCCAAGACTCCAAGATGTTCCCCTGGGACTCCAATGATTTTTTTTTCAGGAGGGTGGTCCTTGAAGAACTAATAGAGGTTAAGTCTGGGATGTGAGCACTGAAGTTCTCCGTCACTTCCCGAGAGCCTCAGAATGAAGCCCTAGGCTGGCAGAGGAAGAGCAGTAGCAGTAGCCTGGCAAGGGCCTAGCAAGGACACAAAAGACTCTCAAGGAGACCTTTAATTCCTAAACAATAAATGGTCACGGAGTTACAGATAGGCTTTATGAGGGAAAGAAATGGAGCGCTAAATCCAGCTTGTCCCAGCTGAGCCCGGCCCAGGTGCAGCACCCGGGTTGGGTCTCATATGTCATCACAGTAGGGGCTAAACCGTGGGGCAAGGCCAGGGAGGATTTGGGGAGGAGGTCGTGGATGCCTCCTGTGAACTCTGCATTCAGGCCAGCACACTCACCAAGGAAGATGACAGGTGTGAGGTCTTGGTGACATTTGCTCAGGTGAAAAGTGCAGGCCATGGTGTTATCAATGCTTTGTTTGGCTGGGCAGTCATAATTCTCCCGAGGTCATAGGATCTTCAGTGTCAGATAACTTGGTTGGGAAAGGCAAGGGGATAGAGTTGCCCCTTGTTTGGAAATGTCTTTAAGGGTCACCTTAGCTGCTATGTAAATACAGTATCAGGAAAATGTTCATTTGTACTCATTGTGCTATTAGTTAAGCACCAAAAACAGGATTATTCTGGGTAAAAATTAAAGCTTCATGATTAACCAAGGGTAGTTCCTGACCAGTTTTTTTTTCACCTTCATTACTCGCAGAACTTTTTTTTTTTCACTTTACATACAGTAAATTAACTACCCCCGACCCCATTTCTTTTTTCTTTTTTTTTTTTTTGGTGTACAATTCTGTAAGTTTTAACAGGTGCATAAAGTCATGGAACTATTACCACAGTCAGGATGCAGAATAATCTCCTCACCCCCAAAATGTCCTTGATTCTTCCCCTTTGGAAAAATCCACCTGCCCTCAGGCTTTAGTAACTCCATACTATAGTTTGGACTTTTCCAGAATGTCATATAAGTTGAATTACATATTATGTAACCTTTTGGTTCTGCATCTTTCACTTAGTGTAATGCATTTGAAAATCATTGATATTGTAGTTTCCAGTTGTTGGCAATTATCAATAATTATAAACGTTTCTATAAATATTTGGATATAGGTTTTTATGCGAACTTGAGTTTCATTTTTCTAGGGTAAAAGTAACTAGGACTGGGACTCCTAGTCATATGGTTTGTGTATGTTTATTTCATAAGAAATTGCCATACTGTTTTGGAGAATAGCTATACCATCTTATATTCTTATCAGCAATGTCTGAAAGTTCCAGTTTGTCCACATCCTTGCCAGCACTTGGAAGTGTCAGTTTTGTTTTTATTCTTAGCCATTCTAATAAATGTTCTAATAAACTACCTTGTAGTTTTAATTTACATTTCCCTGATGACCAATATATTTTTGAGCGTATTTTCATGTACTTATTCTCTACCTATATATCTATCTTTTTTTGGTGAAGTATCTGTCGAAATCTTTTGCCTAGTTTTATTGGGTTGTTTGTTTTCTTATTGCTAAATTTTAAGAGTTCTTTATATATTCTGGATACAAGTTCTTTGATGGATATGTGATTTCTAAAGATTTTGTCCTAGTCTGTAACTTGTCTTTTCATTCTCTTTAGCACGTCTTTTAAAGAACAAAGTTTTATATTTTTTTTGAAGACCAATATGTCGTTTTTTTCTTTTGTGGATCATGCTTTTGGTGTTTTATCTAGGAACTCCTTGCCCAATCCAAAGTCATGAAGACCTTCTCTTATGGTTTCTTCTAAAAGTTGTATAGTTTCATTTTTTACATATCTATATATGATCCATTTGGAGTTAAAATTTTTTTAGAACTTTTTGGAAGGGGTTACTTTTTCATGGAAACCACCATGCTTATTTACATTTGGTCCCTGATATATAAGCTTAGAGCTACAAGATATCTTTATTAGAGGTAGACCCAGTATTCATGCTCTTTAAGCAATCGACAAATATTTATTAACAGTGGCATTTCGCTTTCATTGGTGCCTTCTGAGCAATTTAGAATGATCCTGGTTGGACATCCTGTGCTCTGAGGTCATATCTCTGGATTTCATCGTTCTCACCGCTATTCCCATAGAACTGAAGCTATTTTCTTTAGCAGCCCACTGACAGATATCAAGGAGTCGGAGTCCAAAGGGGAAAGTAACTGTCTTATATCTCTCCCGAGTAAAATTCCATTTATTTTTCTCCTTGACACAAAAAGACTCTAGCTACACAAAGTGAAAAACAAAACAGAGATAATTGGTCGGGTAATTCAAGTTTCCACTGATCTTCTCCATCTGACCACGTGGACATTAGCATTCTACACAGAATCAAAAGCAGCTTGGAGGTCACTTCATCCTCTAGTCCTTCATCCGACCACTTAATCGAGCCAATAAGTATTATTGCTGAGAGCCTCCTATGGGCCAGAGGCTGAGTACATGCCAGATAAGAGAATCAAAGCCCAGCCAAGTGAAGGGAGCTGCCCACAGCCTGGGGCGTACTCAGGGGGCACTAAATCATGGCTCTCACATTTCTCTCCACAGCAACTTCCTCACCTTTCTCCACATCCTCCACAGGTCATAACACGCTGATACTTCTCTCCCAGAGAGAGTCCCAGCTCCGTTGGTGAATGACAGGACATGTGTGTCTTTGGGTTTCAGGGAGTGGACTGCGGCTCAGGGATGTAGATTTTGGGAAAGAGACAGTGTTTGGGAAACGAGTTTAAAGCGAAGTCTTGAAAAGGAGGGCTGTGGTTTGAGGGGATGAGGTAACTAGAAAGAAAGGGCCAGGGGCTGTGGTTTGGAAAGAGCATGTTAAGAAGGGAGGCTATGATTTAGGAACATTTTGAGAGGAGGGTCTATAGTTATTGAGAAGGGAGTAGGGGGAAGAGGTATGTGGTTAGGACAAGGGGGTTAAAAGAAAAGATAGGAGAAAGAAGAGTAGTTTTAAGAAGTGATCTGTGGACTCAGGCCAAGAGTTACTTATCTTAGACTCAAGTTTACAATTAGATACATTTCAAAAGAGTACCTAAAAGAACAAAAGTACAGTTTGGGGTATTATGCAGTAAGTTTTGTCTTTTGGAGTTTTTTTGTTTTTCTCTTTTTAGTTTACTTTTGGCTGCATTGGGTCTTCGTTGCTGTGAGTGGGCTTTCTCTAGTTGTGCCGAGTGGGGGCTACTCTTCGTTGTGCTGCGCAGGCTTCTCATTGTGGTGTCTTCTCTTGTTGCGGAGCACGGGCTCTAGGCGCACGGGCTTCAGTAGTTGTGGCTCACGGGCTCTAGAGCACAGGCTCAGTAGTTGTGGAGCACGGGCTTAGTTGCTCCGTGACATGTGGCATCTTCCAGGATCAGGGCCCGAACCCGTGTCCTCTGCATTGGCAGGCGGATTCTTAACGACTGCACCACCAGAGAAGTTCCAAGTTTTTGTTTTTTTTAAAAAACAATAACTTTGAATGTTTCCTCGTTTAAAATAAGTGTTTAGGTAACATTCTCTTGCATTAATTATGGCTTAAGGGCTTCCCTGGTGGTGCAGTGGTTGAGAGTCCACCTGCCGATGCGGGGGACACGGGTTCGTGCCCCGGTCCGGGAAGATCCCACATGCCGCGGAGCGGCTGGGCCCATGAGCCATGGCTGCTGAGCCTGCGCGTCCAGAGCCTGTGCTCCGCAGCTGGAGAGGCCACGACAGTGAGAGGCCCGCGTACCATAAAAATAAATTAAGAAAAAAAAAAAAATTATGGCTTAAGAATGCCACAGGATTTGAATTTTTTCTCCTCTGTCGTGGCCGGGTGGAAACCCTGCCTCTTTAAAGACAACCATGCAGGCAGAGCAGTATGCACTAGAGCTGGGATCACACCTGTCAAATAACAACCCAGCTGGGCACAGAGAGGTGGCATCCTGAGCCTTCTTTGTACATGGAATGAGAAAGAAATATCTGGTCTTACGTTAAGAAACTACCAAGTAGGAACTCAGATATGGATCCACTCCAGAGCCTGCAAAAAGAACAAACCAACAAGTTGGCCCTCAAAAATTTATGTAAGTTCCTGGACTTCCCTGGTGGCTCAGTGGTTAAGAATCCGCCTGCCAATGCAGGGGACACGGGTTCGAGCCCTGGTCGGGGAAGACCCCACATGCCGCGGAGCAACTAAGCCCGTGAGCCACAACTACTGAGCCCTCGCTCCACAACTATTGAAGCCCGCACACCTAGAGCCCATGCTCCACAACAAGAGAAGCCACCACAAGGAGAAGCCCACGCACCGCAACGAAGAGTAACCCCCCGCTCACTGCAACTAGAGAAAGCTCGCACGCAGCAACAAAGACCCAACGCAACCAAAGAAAAAAATAAAATAAAATATAATGTTTAAAAAATAAATGAAAGGGATCCTTGCTTTAACAAAAAAAAATTATGTAAGTTCTTGAGGGCCAAGCCAGATGGAAGACCTAGGAAGACCTCCGGGTTCTTTGGCAGAGAAGAAAATACTTGGAACATCGGTCACTCAAGTGAGTGCTCTCATGTATTTATTTAAGATGCTGTTATGAACTGAATGTCTGTGTCCCCCACCACCAAAATTAATATGTTGAATTCCTAGCCTTCACCTTGTGATGGTTGGGAGGTGGGGTCTTTGGAAGGTGTTTAGATCATGAGGATGGAGTTGAATGGGTGAATGAGATTAGTGCCCACATAAAAGAGACCCTGGAGAGCTCTCTGGTTATCTTTCTGTCATCTGAGGACACAGCAAGAAGACGGCAGTGTGCAACCCAGAAGAGGTCCTCACCAAAACCCAAACATGCCGCCATCCTGATCTTGGACCGCTAGACTCCAGAACTACGAGAAATAAATTTCTGTTGCTTATAAGTTAGCCAGTATATAGTTTTTAATATAGCAGCCTGAACTAACTAAGACAAATGCCTGGTGGTTAAACAAATGTTCATAGCAGTGTTATTCACAATAGCCAAAAGGTGGAAACAACCCAAATGCCCATCAACTGATGGTAGATCCATACAATGGTATATTATTTGACCATAAAAAGTAATGAAGTTCTGATAGATGCTACAAAATGAATGAACCTTAAAAATATTATGTTAGGGCTTCCCTGGTGGCGCAGTGGTTGAGAGTCCGCCTGCCGATGCAGGGGACACGGGTTCGTGCCCTGGTCCGGGAAGATCCCACATGCCGCAGAGCGGCTGGGCCCGTGAGCCATGGGAGCTGAGTCTGCACGTACAGAGCCTGTGCTCCGCAATGGGAGAGGCCACAACGGTGAGAGGCCCGCGTACTGCAAAAAAAAAAAAAAAACATGTTACGTGAAAGAAGCCTGACACAAAAGGCCACATATTATGTGATTCCATTTAGATAAAATGTCCAGAATAGACAAATTCATAGAGACAGAAAGTAGATTAGCAATTGCCATAGGATGGAAAGAGAGGAGTGGGTATGGCTTTTCTTCTGAGGGTGTTGAAAGCATTCTGCAATTAGATACTGGGGATGGTTACCCAACTTAGCGAATAAAAAACTACTGACTTGTACACTTAAAAAAAAAAACAAACACTAAACTAAAAACAAAAAAGATGCCCATGGGACATATATCTCTTTCTGTTGTTTAAAAAAACAAAACAAGACAAAACCAACTATTCGTTCTGTAGCTGGCACTTCCCCTGCATGGGCACAGATGACATCACTGTGGTCATCTCTACCCTACACTCCAACCAGATAGGCGCACACAACGTTTCCCAGCTCTGGGCTTTTGCTGAGGCTGGTACGTCCACTGATAGCCCTCTCCCCTTCTCTGCCCGTCAAAATCTGTGACCCCTTTGAATGCCACCCAATCCAGGAAACATTATCCTCCCCTAGGAAGGCTCCTCTGTATGTTCAAACTCTCTGTTCACCCTTCTCTCTCTCACCGCCTTCAGCTTACTCCCTCCAGCATCATGGGATTTGTGTACCTGTATAAGCTTTACCTTGCCCTGCCCTGGAAGCTACTTGAGAGGCACAACCCTTGCACCTCCCATGCTAGCCCAGTGCCCGCCCCGTGCTAAGAAACAAATAAAAATGACCTCTAATGGGAATACCAAGTCACTCTTCAAGGCACACTAGTCCTGGTCTACCTCTCCTCTCTACTGCTCTTGGTTATAGGGGGACCCATGTTTCTATCCTTCCACCCCTTACTGTTTCCATTCCCACAGGAGTATGGGGTCTCAGCACCCAATACACCCCTCACTCCCCCCAAGGCCTCCTGCCACCTCTTGGACCACATAAAATCCCCCCTGATTAATGTTCGAGTCCTATGATTACCTCTGAAAATGGTGAGGTCCTTTTATTCTATTGTTGGTGCACTAACGTTAGGCCATGCCTCCAGCGTCGTTCCTCTTTCCACGCACCCCTCGCAGTGCACCAGCCTCTGATGTGGCCAACGTACCTAAAAAACGAGGGAAAGTAGCAAGGCTTACAGGAGCGGGAGATGGGGTGCAGTTGGGGTAGGACCCGGAGGCCCTGCAGCCAGTTCAGCTTGCCGAACCTGTCGGCAGGCAGGAGAGCACCTCTGCTAGAAGCACGGGATCTGTGTCTCTGTATTCCACGGACGGCAACGTTTCATCAACAGCGTTTACTTTCCTCATTTCTTGGTTCCAACTAAACCTAAAGGACTGTAAATAATTTTAGCCCAATTTATAAAGTTTGAATTTACATCTTCCTCATGATCGGGGCAAATTATTGCGAACTGAATCAGGTATTGAGTGTTAGAGAGCATTCTATTTAAACGAACCATGTGGTGAACTCACTTGTAGAGCGAACGGTCACTTCCCAGTTTATTTGGATGTAAGTTTGGGATTTTTGTGCATTGGATTTCTTTCCAAGAAGGTAAAAGTTTTCTTACTAGGTACGAGGTAGACTTTGAAAAGTAGCTTATTTCTTATTACAGAAGAAACAGATGTTCCTATATCATGTGTGTTTTAAAACATAAAAGAAAAGACTGATTGAGAATTTATTATGCCTCAGTCACGCTAACCACTCAATAAATAATGTTCAAATGAAAAAGAAAATGGGAAAGAAATCACTCATATTCCCACAAGCCAGAGGTAACCACTGGTAACTTTGCGGTATCTGTCCTCCCAGCCTTTTCTGTGCCTATTTCCAGTGTATCGCTGTTTTATAAGCTGCTGTTTTCACTTAACAAGGCGCCGTGGACATTTTCCAGATCACTAACAAGTTGCAAGGTATTCCCTTGTTCAGTTGGATGCAATCTAACTGTATCTCAAATGCTGGCCCACAGGCGTCCTAGTCTAGGGAAGGAGAAGAGACCATCCAGAATTATCCCCTCTCTGTGAAGCTGCATGACACTACATTAATACTTTTCTGTCCCATCCAAAAATATTAAGCTAAGAGAGTAAAATACACAACCCCCAGCAAAAGGGACTGCTGCAGCCAGTCTGTGAACGTAGTACACGGCAGAAGTGTGTGTAGATAGGTCACCTGTCTTGTGATGCCTGCTGGGTGACATAGCTTGCTGGGTTTTTTTTTTTAAGCCCCTGGCCATGGGAGTAGCTGACGGCAGCTTGATTGGTCTCCTGCCAACCACGAGGAAAGAAAAAACCCACTCGTACTGTCCCTTATCACTGGGCCTGGGCCCCACAAATAAAGTCATTTCCTCTCTCACTGTGTGTCATGGATTATAGACTCACAGTGTTTCCACTGACCTCTGTGATTGAGGAAGGATTGTTCTTTCCCAGGAGCACTAAATCTGCTTTGAAGTTCCTGCAAGGGGACTCAGAGGCTACAGAATGCAAAGCAGGCTGCCATCTGCACAGAAGGGATGCCTCACCTTCCAAGTCAAAGCTCTCCTTGCAAGGTGATGTTCAAAAATAATTTATATTCATGGATAAAGATACCAAAAGGAAGCTACAATAGGTAAATGGATCCAGCTCGCTCCTTGAGTCTATTAAGGGTTAGGATTTTACTTCCTTAGTTGGGGAGGCATATAATAATTCTGCCTGGGAGTCAAAATGTCTCTGTTGCCGCCATTTCCTAGCTAGGTGACCATAGACAAGTTCTTTGACTTCTCAGTCATTCATGTTCTTCAACTGGTAATACAGATAATAATTACAAGTCTACATCCATTTCAGAGGGCATGTTGTGCAGATTGCATTAGGCAATGTGCACAGGCACTTAGCACAGTTTCCAGTTCACTGTGATGACTTCGTGAATGTTAACTATTTTTATTGTGATTGCAATTGAGCTCCAGTCTTGTATAAGGGTAAGAGATGTGTCTTATCGTGATCTGGGATTTAACCTCAGGGTCTATATCTTCGAGATAAAACCATGGAGACTACACTCAGTCAACCAGGGAATCATCCCACAGACATACTGGTCTTAATCCATTTTGAGGAATTGGAGGGTGGGAGGGAGAGACCAGTGTCTATGACAGGAAATACTCTTGTGAAAAAAAAAAGGAAAGAACTGATGAGGTAATTGAGATCAGTCTAATGTTATGTGTAAACTGACTCAGTTTAGTAGTTTCACAAAGATGCTAGATTGTGAAGCTTAAACAAACTTTGAAAATCACAGGCGCTTTCTGTGGCTTGACGTTACCACTTTATGTTGCCGCAGTAACTCAGAATAGCTTGCCCCAAAGCTGCCGCCATCAGCAGAGAATTTGGCAGAGTTGTGGCCGCCATGTACCTCCCCCCTTATCCACCTTCTAGCACATGTGTGCCCTTCCACCAGCCCTACGAGGTCTTATTTTGCCTGAGACCTTCATGGACTCAACAGCTGGGCCCAGGCTGGACTCGGTGTTATCGTGACTTGGCAGCTTCGCATTCATAGATCCAACCCCTGCAAGCAGCTCAGGATAGGAGTCCTCGCAGACTCTGAAGAGTCTGGAGCTGTCAGAAGGAGCCTGAGAGCTGGGATCCACAGGCACTCAATTCTCACTTTCCCTTTTTTTTTTTTTTCTTTTTTGCGGTACGCGGGCCTCTCACTGCCGCAGCCTCTCCCGTTGCGGAGCACAGGCTCCGGACGCGCAGGCTCAGCGGCCATGGCTCACGGGCCCAGCCGCTCCGTGGCATGTGGGATCTTCCCAAACCGGGGCACGAACCCGTGTCCCCTGCATCGGCAGGCGGACTCTCAACCACTGCGCCACCAGGGAAGCCCTCACTTTCCCTCTTAATGGGAAAGTCACAGAAAGCCAAGCAAGAGTAATTCTCCTTGTTAAATACTGATCACTATCTGTATTGGAACCATCAAATGTATGCCTGCCAGCTGTCAGAGTCCGGAATTATTTTGTGGGATTTTAGAATCTCTAATCAAGAGTTTGTCTCTTTCATTCTCTTCCAAAACTTCCTTCCTTGCCATCACCAAAAATAAAAACAAAAAAAGCCTACTTTCAGAAACTCATGTGTCTTGTTCATAAAGATATTCCCAAAAGATGATGTACTTACCCTGGAAACTCCAGGTAACCACTCCTTCTCTCAGTAAGATTTTCCTTACCTCTTCCTTCATTCCTCCCACCTTTGCTCAAACCCTCTCTCTCTCTCCTTCCTTCCCTCCTTCCCTCCCTCCCTTCCTTCTTTCCTTCCTTTCGATCTAACTTAACCTTTCTTGATGCTATTTAGGCCGATGAGATTAACCCACGCTAAGAATTTTGTGAGATCCTTACCCAGTCTATGTACATTATTCCCTCGTCTCAGCTCAGTATTTTCCTTTAATTATTCACTATTGGCTGCTTTTACAGACACGCTGTGTAGTTCCAGTTTAAACAATGTGAAGTGCCGTATAGATGTCTTCTTAAATTAGATGATCCACGACTTATAAGATAGCTAACTACTGAAATTGTTATTACTTGTGCCTGCTTACAGATGAAGTGAAATGTCTTGTTTAACATCCATTGTACAACAATAATTACACCTGCTTGAAAATACCTCGATTTGGACTTGAGAAAAAAATAAGTTTGCAGTGCAACCACACTCAGTGACTACAGCAATTTTACGCTGGATGTATCCTAGACCCATTTTATTTCATTACTTGGAAGTCTATATGTCAGAGTTAAGTTTTATAATTTTCCAATATCTATCAACGATATGGAAATGATCAGACTGTATTTTCAATTATGGTTCTTTATCTAATGGTTCGTATGCTCATTGGGCATAGGTCACCAAAACTTTTTCTCATCATAGCCAAATGCTCGACTATGCTTGAACTGTACTTATATTTTAAACCTAGGGCTAATTATCAATATACATTTTTCATTATCCTTTTAATACGATGAGCTCTAGCAATAATATCCGTTAAATAAAGGACTGAAGAATCAGTTATATAAAGAAATGTTTAACTCTGAATTATCAGGGCAGCTGAAATCCCATAAGGCATTTTGAGCTTGTAAAGGAACTATTTCCTCTGGGTGAACTCTGCCCTGCCCTGCTTGGACCCAGGGCACAGGTTCTTCGGCAAGTGGAAACAGACTAGATGTCAGTACCCACTTGCCCAGGCAACTGCACAACCAAGCCCAGGAACAGGGTGTAAAAATTAGCTTAATTTACAAAGCTATTGATCTTTAATGTGCTCCATCCAGTTCATATCCATTTCTAGGAAATGGGCATTCTGAACAGACAATTATCACAAGTATTCTCAAAAAAAAAAAAGGGGGGGGGGGAAAAAGGCATAGGAGATGGTAGAATCATGAGTGAGCCAAACTCATGAGGATATCGGAAAGGGTAAAGCCAAAATTAAACGACACACTTCTGGGGTGAAGACCAATTGGGTATAGGCACATTGATTGTGTCTTATATTAGTTTCATGGGACTCCTGTTTTTGACTACTTTCTTTAAAAAAAAAAAAATCTCATGGAGATATAAGTTGATAAAGTCATCTCACAATATGATTTGGCAGTAACAGTCAGAAATTTGAGCGTGCAAATTCAAAGGATGTTGAATCTTTGACCCAGCAATTTCATTCTTGGAATCTATCCTAAAGAAATACTCACATATACCTATGAACTGTACAAGGATTGCAGCAATGTCTCCAACAGCAAAAAATTGGAAACTACACAAAAACATCATTAATAATGGGTTGGTTAAACAAATTGTGGCCTGCCCACATGACGGGATACAATGTAGCCATTCATTAAAAATAGTAAGACAGTTCTATGGAACTGACAAGGAATTAGATAAAATACATATATATTTATATATTGATGAAACCAAAAGAACAAGTTATAGAATAGTAGGAATCCCATTAACATAAGAAATGTGTGTACTGCATGCGCAAATGCACATGTGTGTGTAAAAGCTGACAGAGGTATCTGGGAGGACATATCCCTAAATTATCATCTCTGAGAAAAGAAATGGGATCTGATGGGCGGGAATAGAGATAGGAGAGTAGAAAATTGGAGAAGGGGATTATTGGAACATTTACTTCCTCTTTATATACCTCTGAAATTTTACTTTTTTTTAAAACAATTAGCATGCATTGTTTTTGTGATTTAAAAGTCACTTTAAAGAAACTTTAAAGGACTAAAAAAGAAAGAAAGAAAAATGATCACTCGTAATTGGATCACCCAAACACAACTATTTTTATTTTTGTGTACTATTTTCCAGGCTTTTATTATGGGCCTAAATATGTGTAAAACATACAAAACTGCAAAATTATATAAGAATGTCTATACATGATCATCTAGGTATTAAATTTTAAAACTATCTTGGAAAAAGTTGAACAATATATTTTTGGAATAAATTATAAATTTGAATTTCCTTTGTGCTGATTTGTTAATTGTACCTAGTGAATTGACCATTCAGGTCTTTTTTCCATAAAAATTGTTTTATTAGTAAAAATAATAACAAATCCTACTGAGTGTTTATCAAGTGGCGTTTTGTAAGTACTATACAGGCAGCTCACATTTTAAGTTCACAAAGCCCCAGTAAGTATTACTGTTGCCACTATTTTACAGATGAAGAAATTAAGACCTAAATAGTTTCACATCATAGGAGGTCCAACAGCAGGGCTAAGGCTCTTGTTCTCACCACACTGTATGACCTCATATCAATGTGTTAATTAAGATATCATCCTTTTATCTGCCATATTTGTTAAAAGTATTTTCCCAGTGTCTTGCATTTTTTGTGTTCTCATGTTTTTATGTACAGAACATATTAATATTCTTTTTTTTTTTTGGCGGGACGCGGGCCTCTCACTGTCGTGGCCTCTCCCGTTGCGGACCACAGGCTCCGGACGCGCAGGCTCAGCGGCCATGGCTCATGGGCCATGGTTCACGGGCCCAGCCGCTCCGCGGCATGCGGGATCCTCCCGGACCGGAGCACGAACCCGTGTCCCCTGCATCGGCAGGCGGACTCTCAACCACTGCGCCACCAGGGAAGCCCCATATTAATATTCTTATAATAAATTCAATTTGTTTTTGTCTTTGTAATTTCTTCTATTATTTCTAAGCTTATAAAGATATCCTTGCTCTAGGGATGTGAGAAATTTTCCTTCCAGTGTATATATGTAGTATGTATGAATATATGTATTTGTATGTGTATATAGACATAAGCATACACATACATGCAAATTCTGTAACCCACGTGGACATTATCTTGGTGTACAGTATGAGACATCTAGGGATTTTTTTTTTTACCCTGACACTGCTGCTGGGCAGAGAATTCCTCTGCCACTGTCCAGAGGAGATACTGAGCTACCAGGATTTAAATCTTCAACTTACCTTTGGTCCAAGTGATATGATTAAGCCAAGATTATTTAACTCAAGCCCCAGTGAGTCATTCCAAACCCTTGAATCATTCTGACAGACCTGACAAAACTTCTGCTGAATTACTGCCTTGGAGAATTCTTTGCATGACTAGTTGAACATTGGATGTCTGTAAGCCTTATGATTTATAGCTCTTCATCATCTGGGCACACGTCTGACCCAACGGGCACACCCATTTTATTTCCAGAGGGAAGGAATATTTTCAGTGTTAAATTAGTAGGTGCCGGTTGGTGCTAAAATGTAGATCATTAGAACAGTGCATATAGTGTGTTACCATTTGCATGTGGGGAAATAGATATCTTCCATATATAGAAAAAGGGCTAGATATATGTTAAGATATGGATATGCGTAGAGACCTAGGTAGACATTTGATATAAATGTAGATATAGATGTAAAGATACATAGAAAGATACACACAAATAACTGGTCAGGGGGGTTGCCTCTGGGCAAGAGAATTAGATGGCTAGGGCTGGTGACGAGTGACTGAGATTTTTCACCACTTATCCGTATGTAACTTTTGAATTTTGTTTCATGTGCCTGTATGACCTATTCACAAATAATTTTTATATTAAAACTAATGAAAGTTAAGTTAAGGCATTTCACTGGGGATGCGGTAACATTTTCTAGTTACCTTATAGAAATAAGGCAGGGTCAATGATATGAGAGCTTGCTAATTCCAAGGTGGTTGGTAACAACCTGCATTATACAAAATCTAACATTCAGTATGTTCTCATATGAATCCAGCAGTCTGTTTTGGTTGTAGGGAACTACATTTCCCAGGTTTCTTTGACCTCTGGTTTCCTCCTAGGTTCAGCCCATGGAAGGCTAGGGCACTAGAATGAAGGATGGAAGGAAGGAAGAAAGCAGGGTATTTTTCTCTATTTCCTGGGTTATTTCCAGCACCAGTTATATGGTCTCAGCTCCACCTGGGAAGCCTCAACTATGGTTCTGGGTCTCACTGGAAGACCCTGATTTCTGGGCTCTGATAATGCCACCTTCCTATTGTCCCTCCAGCATTAAGCTGGGAGCAGCTTCCTACTGTTGCAACCTCTGGAATTCTGCTCTGGATTCCATGTTCAGCTTCTCAGTCCTTCCATTTCCTAGGGAACCAATTCTCTATATTAAATTCCCTCTGTTGGAAAAACCTGGAATGGCTTCTGTTTTTCTGGTCAGAGAGCCTGACAGATCTACTTCAGAAGTACACATTTTCTAGTTCTTGCTTTACAATCCCTTGCCCTCAGGACTCTTTCATATAATCTACGATCTTGGGTTCAGATAGCAGAACTCCAAACACATGGGGCATGTCGTGTTTGGCACTCCACCCCTATGTTTCACAACTGCCGTTCTTTATCATTGCCCAGTGTTGTAGATTGGCTTTTTCAATGACACTCTTAGTAGATACACATTTAAGAATAACAGCCTCTGCATTCTTTTCAGAACCAGAACACTTGGGGCATTAAATGTGGAAACTCCTCTGGTCAGACTTTTCCTTCAGGCTCTGGCTGAGCTATGGAAACTCAGATTCAGAGCTTCTCCCCCTGAGAGAGATTTTAGGGGGAAATGACAACGTGGTGCTCAAATACAGACACTTCCTTTCTCAGGTGGCTTTGTTTCAAGCTGTTCTAGCATAAGAAATCAAAATCCCATTCCACCTGTTCCTCAGGAAAGACAATCTTGTCCAAGCCGGTGGCCTTTATTTAAAGATCATGGGTCTATCTTCTGTCACCACAGGGTACTTGCTAAAGTTTAACCTAAGCCTAACTACTACAGATGATTTATAGGCTCATGAGAGTTTGCTAACAAATTGTTGTAAATGACTGGGTTTTCTCAATTCATAAGTAACCCAAATTATGTTCTGGCCTGGTACAAGCCTTATCATTCTTCACGATGACAGGCAGTGCCTGACTCAAGCCCTCTTACTTACTCATGGCTCCCACGTCACCGCCCTTCTGGACTCAGTGGGACCCGGCCCTTCCTCACCACCCCTGCACGCGTCGCTTCTTTCCTCCACCTGCTGCGGGTGAGAATGTATTTCCCTTCTTCCCTCACAATCCCCTTCCCTGATGCTGACCCAATCCTTCTACCCCCAACCACATCACCATGGAGCGAATCTGAAGTCCTGCACCTCACCCCACTTCAACCGTAGAAACTGTCCCTGTGCCCGTCCCTCGACTTTTAGCCTTTGGGCCAGTGCCACCCGTTCTTTCACTGATCCTGTTAATGTCCCCGTGCTGCCACCCCAAAGGCCTGTCCCTCCAACAAGATGCCCTTAGCCCTGACACTATCCCTGACATAGAAATAAACAACCCCAGCTGTTAAACATCCCATCTGTGAAGGTCCTGGGATCTATCTCTCTTAGTCTTTTAACTGCTCCCCACTAATCTTCACCTCCTCTGTCCAATATCCCATCCATCAGTTGTTACCCCCGGCCTGACCTGTCAGAGGTGAAGGAGCAGATTTGCAGGGACGCCAACGAAGTTTAATCTCCAGGCGTCCTCGCACAGCTCCCTTCCGAGGTCCCATGTCTAATCTGGTCTTCCTAATTGTGTATTCATCTTCTTAGAGAAGACCCCCATATGTTATAACCTCTGGCCACCACAAAACCTGGCCCTGCCCCTGTTTGGGTGATCATTCCCTTGATTATCTTGGAATTAGGGGAATGTTCCCACTCCATCTGCCTGCTGCTTCTAGGAAAAAAGTGCTTCTAGAACCACAAATTGAACTTTGCATGCCCTCAACCTTAGACACAGTGTTAAACCTGGTGGTTAGTTTTAATTATATGGCCAGTGCTTTGTTACAGCTACTTTTTTAGATTAAATAGGTTTTAGCTGATTGGCTTTGGAAACCAACCACCGAAAAAGTGACTTGTAAACAAACTCCTGGAATGTAAGCCATTTCTAAATTGCGGGCTTCAGGGACTTAACATTAATGAAAGCCCATAAACCACGTGTGGAAATCTATGTATAAATACCGACATTTTGTCACATGAAAAAAGTTACTCATTAAACTCAATCAAAGGACGTAGCAAAATTTGCAATATCCAACAAGTCATGATGTGTAATTATAGCAATCAGTCATCTGTATTTTCTGGGGCAGTTTCCATTTTAAATGTTCTGCTCTATGATCACCCTGGATGACTCTCTAGTTCATCATTATAGACCCAGAAACTAGTACAGTGCCTGGCACACAGTGGCACTCAAGCAATGCATGCAAAATGAATGATTGTATAATACTGTTTGGCAGACTATGTGCTCTGCTTTGGATTTTAAAACTACGGTCACTGACTATTTTTATAATGGGCATATACAAGTAACTTTACAAATCTTTTTATGACTTTTAAGTCTATATGTTGGCAATTATGCAAATGTATTTAATTTTCCAAATCTCATCTGCAAAAAAAAATGGCTTGGATTTCAACAGAAGACGTAATATATACATTAATGTCTCTATCCTCCGTGAAACAATTCTTTCCCAGACGATTATACAGCCTCTTCCAGAATATTGTGTTTATTTTCTTATTCATGCGGAGGAATGCTTTTGTATCAATTTTGGCATGTAAATAGTTTTATTTTTAAATAATCTGTATAGTTACAGCATTCTAACCTCCCACATAGTTCTGCTAAATGCTACAATTCCATTACACACACTCCAATTTTCAGTCTAAGAACTCATTAACCTTCAGTGAGCCTACGGATTCCCTCCAGCAAGTAGATTAACAAGGTGAGTATGATGAAGAAAAATTTTTATGTAAATTATCTTAATCCTTCTAAGAATCCAAAAGGATTAATTATAATAAAGTGATGACCAGGAATGTCTTTGATTTCTGTATTCCTGGACCACACCAGGATTACAAATTGGTTGCAGCTTCTCCACTGCCTCTTGTCCCTCCTTTTCTATCCCTTCACCCCAACGAGAGAAGTTAAGAGTCAACTGTTGGTGTTTGGGGAACACATTTGGAAAAAAAATAGCAAGCAGTTTTGTTTTTTCTTTAAATTTCAAATTGAAAATAACTTCTTGGGTCTAGGAAAATTTATAGCTTTGGAGCTAGTCTGGGGATGGAACCATTCATTTCTCCATCAGAATACCAGTCATTAGCACAAAGATATGTTCTCCTGATACCATTGGTCCTTCTCCCCATCCCGTCTCCCACCCACCGAAGAACACTCCAGAAGCAAGTCCTTTTCCTGTCCTCTTTTATTCACTACAAGTGAATTTTCATCCCAAGTCATACAAGAGCATATCAGCAAATCTCTTGGTCCTGTATTGCAACATATGTGGGTGTCCACTTCCTTTCCTGACTTTTAAAATAATCCCTTCCACCTTTATTCCTGCTCTTTGACCAACAGATTGAGAGATACAGCCAACTCCCTTCTCCACAGAGCATGACTCATGCCTTTCATGGCTGGGAACTTACCTGGAACAGACACAGAATGTGATCGATCTTACAGATTATTATTTTTATAAGTACATGAGTGGTCTCCACACAAGCTAGGAAAGTTGCTGAAAATCTGGAGAGGTTTTCAGAATACCTGAAAACCAGATTCCATTTAGCCATCCTTTGAAGAAAAAAGCTTTAGGCATTTCAAAGTTGCAGTTCTTTCAGACAACTGGCTGCTCCCTCTGCAAAGCAGCTCCCATCCCTCCCCCACCACCTCCCCATCAGAGGGCTATTAGAATACTGTTTGAAATGGTGGTGGTTTTCCAGAAAATACCAGGTTCCCCCACTTCAAAGAACAGCCAACAGAGCCGTGAGTTATTGCTTCTTCCTGGGGAGTTCTCCCTGCCAGAGTGTAAGGAGACATTCTCATCTTTCCCTATTCTTCCCAGGCAGAAGGAGAGGATTTTTTTCCTTCCTAGTTCTCTAAACTAGCCCAAAGAGAATTCCTTGTGAAGAGCACTTAAAGCAAGATTTCAGAAGATCTCAGGTCTATGAGCTTGCTTTATGGTTAGAGAGGAGGAAAAGTGGGAATTGTGGAAGAGGAGGGCAGTGGTGAATTTAGTGCTTTTAAAAAACCATAATTCAAAAAGCGTCATGTACCACAATGTTCACTGCAGCTCTATTTACGATAGCCAGGACATGGAAGCAACCTAAGTGTCCACTGACAGATGAATGGATAAAGATGTGGCACATATATACAATGCAATATTACTCAGCCATAAAAAGAAATGAAATTCAGTTATTTGTAGTGAGGTGGATGGACCTAGAGTCCGTCATACAGAGTGAAGTAAGTCAGAAAGAGAAAAACAAATACTGTATGCTAACACATATATATGGAATCTTAAAAAAAAAAAAGAAAATGGTTCTGAAGAACCTAGGGGCAGGACAAGAATAAAGACGCAGACGTAGAGAATGGACTTGAGGACACGGGAGGGGGAAGGGTAAGCTGGGACGAAGTGAGAGAGTGGCATGGACATATATACACTACCAAATGTAAAATAGCTAGCTAGTGGGAAGCAGCCGCATAGCACAGGGAGATCAGCTCAGTGCTTTGCAACCACCTAGAGGGGTGGGATGGGGAGGGTGGGAGGGAGACGCAAGAGGGAGGGGATATGGGGTATATGTATGCATATAGCTGATTCACTTTGTTGTACAACAGAAATTAACACAGCATTGTGAAGCAATTATACTCCAATAAAGATGTATTAATTAATTAAAAATTAAAAACAGAGCACACTAGTGAAATAGATCATTTTCTCCGCTGCAGGAAGAGGGTGGGGGCAGGGCAGGGAATGTGGCAGCCTCTTGATGACCTTGGTGCCTGGGTACTGGAGGAAGAGGAAGCAGTTCCATCTAGTTGCACAGAGACGGCCATGAAACTCTTTGCTCACTTACTTCCAGCCATTTGGGGTCTTTAATTACCAGTCTGTGCTCACAGAAAAGGAGAACTCAGCAAGAGGCTGGGAAACAGAGCTCTAAACACTAAATCCTTTTGCCTAAGGCTTGCTGGGGCACCTGATGAATTCTTGACCTTGTTCATAAAACTTGCTTCCAACAAAGTCAAATGGAGCAACCTTAACAGTTTTGAATATTTGACTATATTAACCATCTTGCCTTTTAAAGCAACTTTCCACTTAGAGCAGGAGTCTCCATCCTTCAGCCCTGGGAGAGACAACAACAATCTCTGTTACCCAAGTTGGAAAACCAGAAGCAAATTGTCAGTGGACTCAGAACACCTCCTTTCCAATTCTTCTTGGTCCTTCTCTGAATAACTGAGCACAAGCTCTGTCTCAGAAGCCATGTTGGCGGGGTTCCCTGGTGGCGCAGTGGTTGAGAGTCTGCCTGCCGATGCAGGGGACACGGGTTCATGTCCGGTCCGGGAAGATCCCACATGCCGCGGAGCGGCTGGGCCCATGAGCCATGGCTGCTGATCCCACACGTCCAGAGCCTGTGCTCCGCAACGGGAGAGGCCACAACCGTGAGAGGCCCGCGTACCACAAAGAAAAAAAAAACAGCCATGTTGGGATGCAGTAGGGCTTGTCCCCTCCCTCCCTTAGTAGCTACTTGATCTCTGTGCCATTTCCTAAAGAAGGAACTCCATGCTCTTAAGAAAAGGTAGGGATGCTCAAATCTTTAGACATCAGAGAAATGCAAATCAAAACCAGTGAGGAGGTACCACTTCAGAACCACTAACTAAAAAATACAGACAATAAGTCAGACAGAGAAAGACAAATATCATGATACCGCTTATATGTAAAATCTAAAAAAATGATACAAATGAACTTATTTACAAAACAGAAATAAAGTCAACAGATGTAGAAAACAAACTTATGGTTACCAAGGGGGAAAATGGGGGAAAATGGGGGAAAAGGGATAAACTGGGAGATTGGGATTGACATATACACACTACTATATATATACTATATATATAAAATATATAAAATAGATAACGAATAAGGACCTAGTGTATAGCACAGGGACCTCTTCTCAATATTCTGTAATGAACTATATGGGAAAAGAATCTTGAAAAGAGTGGATATATGTATATGTATAACTGATATACTTTCCTGTACAACAGAAACTAACACAACATTGTAAATCAACTATATTCCAATAAAAATTAATTTTAAAAAAAAGACTAGGGGATGTGGAGAAATTGAAATTCTCATATGTAGTGGTGGGAATGTAAAATGGTGCAGCCATTGTGGAAAACAGTCTTGCATTTCCTCAGAAAGTTAAACATAGAGGTACCATATTACCCAGCAGTTCTATTCCTAGGTATATTCCCAAGAGAAATGAAAATATGTCCACATAAAAACTTACACATAATGCTCATAACAATGTTCTTCATAACCACCAAAAAAGAGTGGAAAGACCCTAACTGTCCATCGACTGTTGAGTGGACAAATAAAATGTGGTATATTTATACAAGGGGAAATTATTCAACCATAAAAAGGAACGCAATACTGATACATGCTACAACATAGATGAACCTTGAAAGCATTATGATAAGTGAAAAAAGCTAGTCACAGAAGACCACGTATTGTGTGATTACATTTCTATGAATTATCCAGAATAGGCAAATTCATAGATACGAAGAGTAGATTAATAGTTGCCGGGGGCTAAGGGGTGGGTAGGAGAATGGTGAGTGACTACTGACAGGTACAGGTTTTCTTTCTGGAGTGATGAAAATATTCTGGAATTAAATAGTGGTATTGGTTGCACAACTGAATATACTAAAAACTGTTGAATTGTATATTTTAATGGATAAATTTTATGGTACATAAATCATATATCAATAGAGGTATAGGAAGGAAGGAAGGAAGAAAGGAAGGGAGGAAGGGAAGAAAGGAGGGAAGCAGACTGGTTGGGATAAACACTGACTATGTTTAATCTTGTCCCCTCAATATATCTTTCCCCAACAAGCCCCTCCCAGAAGTTATGGGGAGGGAAGGCCCTCTTTCTTCAATTGGTCAAATTTGTCCCCAGTCAAGACCTCCAACCTCCTTGTAATTCCTGAGGCTGGCATCAGTCACATTCCCCTGCCCCATCACAGCGGCTCAGCTACCCTGCTCAAGGCTTCCCCCAGAGCCCTGCCCCAGGCGCTCTGCTTGCAAGACGCTGTCAGGGTTTGCCGGTCACCTCCAGGCCATCAGAGCTTACCACTGCTCTCTGGTTGAGAAAGGTCCAGTCTCCTGCCTAGACAGGTAACCAGTCCTGTTCAGACTCACCTAGATAGCTGTCTCTGACTCAGGCAGAGCAGAGGGTGAACTGGCTGTTAGACTTCTGCTGCTTTTACTGACCTGACCTGCGTTTGGCTTTCCCATCGTAACTTTGTGTTGGGGTTTTTCTCTCCTCATCATGGTTACACGGCCCCAAGCTGCTATGCGTGCGCCGGGAGAAGCTAGCTCAGCAATACACACCCAACATCTCCAGTTTTCTCCTACTCAACCCCAGGTAAATTCAGGGTGGCTCCTGATTAAACTTTGAAAGAATTGCTCCTCTGAGCCAGGTGCTTAGTATCTACAATTCCACTTAATCTTCACAACAGCCCCGTAAAGAAGGTATTATTATCTCCATTTTTCAGGAAGAGGAAACAGATTCAAAGAGGGTAAACAACTTAAAGTCATGTGGATTAGAGTCAGGATTCCAACACAAAACTGTCAAAGCCCATGCTCCTTCTACTTCCTCAGATAACAATTCCTTTCCTTGGTTGAGCACCTGTCATATGTCAGGTAGTGTTCCAAACATATTAAAAATATTATTTCACTGATTCTCACAACTATCCCATGAGACAGGTATTAGCCTCCCATATAAATAAATGAGGAAACTGAGGTTCAGAGTGATTAAGTAACTCTTTTGAGATCATATGTATTTATCACTCACTGAATGCATGGGAGCTTGGAAAGATTTTTGCTGTTCTTGGTTAAGGTGAAAGACGCAAATGGTGCTGTCCTTTTACCCCTTCCTCTTGCCTTTGAGCAGCTGCCCTGGGACCATGAAAGAAAGACAAAAAAGAAAAAGTCAGAAATATTTTCCCAAACATCAACCTGCTAAAGAAAAACCTACCTTCAGATCTTCTGTTATATAAGAAAATTAAAATTCTATTTCTTTAATCTGCTGTGGGTAGGTTTTCTGTTAATTGTAGCTAAACATATTCCTAACTCACCCAGGAAGGTCCAGTTACCGCCTTCTTACAGATTAAGAAATAGATTAGGGCTTCCCTGGTGGTGCAGTGGTTGAGAGTCCGCCTGCCAATGCAGGGGACGCGGGTTCGTGCCCCGGTCCAGGAAGATCCCACATGCCGCGGAGCGGCTGAGCCCGTGAGCCATGGCCGCTGAGCCTGTGCGTCCAGAGCCTGTGCTCCACAACGGGAGATGCCACAACAGTGAGAGGCCCACGTACCGCAAAAAAAAAGAAATAGATTAAAGGGCCACAAAGAGATTAATTTAAGTATTTTTCCAAAGCCACACAGATAGTGACTGATAGTTGACCCCCTTGTTCTTCTCTTAATAACTTAACTTTCAAGGTTATAGCTGGGCACACCAGCAGAAGGTCACATTTTCCAGGCTTCCCTGAAGTTTTGTGGACCATATAACTATATTTTTGTTAGTGGGATGTGAGCGGAAGGAAGGCATGTGATTAATTTCCAGGTCATGCACTCTAGTTCCTTTTTCCTTCTCCCCACCAGTGGTGATGATGAACCATCTTCAATCACAGGGACCAGGGTAATGACTCAGGAGATGGCAGAGCAACAAGGTAGAAGGAACCTGGGTTCCTGAATGACCTTATGAATTAGAGCTGCCCTACATCCTGGGATCGTCTACCAAATTAGACTTTTAAATGAGAGGGAGATAAATATCTCATTTAAACCACTGTGTTTTGCTATCTCTTTAAATAAATCTTAAGTAATACCACGGCTAATAAATTTTCAAACATAGGCCTGTTTAATTCCAATTTGGGTAATTTCCACTACAACTCCCAATACCTAAATCAGAGACTGCAAACCCCAATGCCTACACACTCTAGGTAGATAACAAATCATTGAAGAAGTCTGGGTGAGAACTATGGTGAACTAGAGAACACATCTGTGGTTGCTATGTGGTTACCAAACTATTTCCCTTCCTTCCTGATAGACCGTATTTCTCAGCTTTCCTTATAATTAGTTGGGGCCATTTGACTGAGTTCTGGCCAATATCATGTGGACGGAAGGAATGGCCCATGAAAAAAGTTTCTGTTCAATCATGCACTCTTTTTTTCCCCAAACTGAAGTGGTGAAGATGCCCAGGGAAATCTTGGGAGCCATGCAATGATGCAACGGACATGAGGGAGCCATAGGATAGAAGAAACTGGATCCCTGGGTCACCACTTAGAGAAGAACTGCCTAAATTACACTGACATGTAGATTTTGACATGAGACTAAGAAACAAAGTTTTCTCATATTGATTCTTTACATGCTCAGGTCTATTGTAACCACAACATTGGAGAGCGTCCCCTAATACACAAAGGCTGCCCCTGTAGGAATATCGGCCTAGTACTGCCAGATGGCTGGACATTTTTAAAAGAGAAGACAGAAAGCCTTATATTATAAGAAAGCTGCTGATTATCAGTGTTAGCTAATACTGTGAAGGTCAAACATGACTAAGATCCAGCTCTATCCCAGGGACTACATGTTTGTCCCCTCTGCCTCAGTATTAGAGTTGGGTTCTCTGATCCTGGGACTCCAGGCAGCCTCCCCACTGATCCCAGGCTCCTGAGGTACAGATTCAACTGTCCCTGAGAATCCAATGGAGGTTTCCAATCCTTTCCACTCAGTTGGTTATGTGGGCTTATTAAACTCTAAGTCAATGGCCTTTGGAATATAACTGTGAAAAGGAGGAAAACACCTATTATCTACAGCTATTCTCTCACTGGATACAAGTAATTTTGCCAAACATTCACCTGGATCTCCAGTGTTTCTCTTGTGTTCATATATTCTTTTTTTTCTTTTTTAACTTTTTTTAAAATAGATTTATTTTGTTTATTTACTGGCTGCATTGAGTCTTCGTTGCTGTGCACGCGCTTTCTCTAGTTGTGGTGAGCGGGGGCTACTCTTCGTTGCGGTGCCGGGGCTTCTCATTGCGGTGGCTTCTCTTGTTGTGGAGCACAGGCTCTAGGTGCGCAGGCTTCAGTAGTTGTGGCTCGTGTGCTCTAGAGCGCAGGCTCAGTAGTCGTGGCTCACGGGCTGTGTTGTTCCGCAGCATGTGGGATCTTCCCGGACCAGAGCTCGAACCCATGTCCCCTGTATTAGCAGGCGGATTCTTAACCACTGTACCACCAGAGAAGTCCCCACATATTCTTAAAATTAGTCCTGATAATGCCTACAATTACATTCACCAACACAAAACTATTTCTAAATGTTTCTCTATTTAGCCACCTGCCAAAATTCTTTCCACTTAGTAAAGTCCAATTCAAAGGTTATCTCGTCTATGGAATCTTTTCCCTAAAAGTCTTTGCCTCTCCCCAGGCGAAATTCACTCACCTCTCCCCGATGTACTCCAGCTCTCTCGCCCTGCCGAAGGAACATGTTTCCCTTCCAAGGTTTGAACTCCCGAAGAGACCACAACATTTTCCTCTTCATAGAATCAGTTCCTGGAATGACACCTGACTCATAATTAGTGCTCAGTACAAGGGCTTAGTATTTGTTATGTTATTTTATTGTTGTTTTGTTTCACTTTGTGTGCACCTTAAACATGGTTCATCATAATGGTGCCCTGCATTGTGTGGAAAAAGTTGTCAAGGAACCAAGAGCATTGTCTGCAATAATTGAATTCAGAAAGGTTGACTATCTTAGCTAGTTAGAAGAGCAGACTCTGGAGCCAGACTGCCTGGGCTCCGATTCCATTTACCAGCTGTACAACTTTGGGCTAGTTACTTAACCTCTCTGTCCCTCAGTTTCCTTAACCATAAAATGGGAGCAAAAGTAATCGTGCTAGTGTATTCATTTGCTAGGGCTGCCATAACAACATGCCACAAACTGAGTGGCTTAAACGACACAAATTTATTGTCTAACAGTTCTGGAGGTTAGAAAAGCCTACAATCAAGGTGTTGTCAGGATTGGTTTTCTCTGAAGGCTGTGAGGGAAGGATCTGTTCCCAGCATCTCTCCCTGGGTTGTAAATGGCTGTCCTCTCCCTGTGTCTCTTCACATTGTCTTCTCTCTATGTGTGTCTGTCTCTGTCCAAATGTCCCCTTTTTTAAGTATACCAGTCATATTGGGTTAGGGCCCACCCTAAAGACTTCATTTTAGCTTGATAACCTCTATAAAGATGCTATCTCCAACTAAGGTCACATTTGGGGTATTAGGGGCGTTAGGATTTCAACGTATCATTTGTTGTGGAGCAGGACAAAATTCAACCCATAACTATATTACCTGATCAGATTGTTGTGAAGATTAAATTAGCTAATACAGGTAAAACATTTAGAATAGTCCCTGGCATACCACAAGCACTCAAAAACATTAGCTGATGCTATTATGCATCTTAAGATTTTGTTATAACAAGGTGACCCACCCTTAAAAATACATTGGTAAAAATTCTGCTATTCCAGGATAGATGTTTTAGGGGAGTAGTTGAAGAGAGATAGGGATGATTTCCATTCTTGATCTTAGAATACAGCAAAATGAAGGAAGTGCCAGTTCCTGACATTGATAACACAAAAGAAGATAGGACAAGAGACAGGAAATCATTGCACTCATCATAAGCTTGAAAATGACTCAATTTGAGGGGTATGTCATACATTGAGAGGCACACCACCGTTAGAATTTGTCCTTTGATTTATTATTAGGTATTATTAATTCATTTTTTTCAATAATCACTAGATCAAAAGTACAATAAAAGACTGTAGTTTGAAGTTTGCAATTTTGGAATTTGACCTCCCTTAAACAGAGATTGGTTTCAGAGTCTTCTTAGATAGTCTAGAGTTAGAATTTTAAAATAAGTCTCTGAGGCCAGTTGATGGTTGTGTGATTCAAGGCCCAATAAGCCACTCAATGTACAAGATTTATAAATGTAAGAATTTTCTAATAATGCCCAGGAATGCAAATCCCTGAATTGTAAGCATCCCCACAAAAGAGAGAACTTTCTCTGTTGGATAACACTGATCCTTCTTTGAACACAGGGGAAAACATAAAAAGCCAGGTCCCAATGTTTTGCTCTCATTCTCTTGAGAATACACCAAAATTTTACTTTTAGTCCATCTCCTAGATCTTTCATGAATGCAGTTCTGTGATGATGTGGTTTATACATTCCGTTCAATTTTGACAGCATTTTAAAAGTCTGGCCTCTGAGTAAAAATTTCAGTACAGGTCCCGCTTGCATTTGTTGACTTTACAGTTGAATAGATGTTCAGTAGGGAGAAGTCAGCCTCCTCTCAAAAGCCCTCTTGAAAGCAGAGACTGCTTGGGTGGTGTGGGTGACCTTAATATTGCCTGTTTAAATGAGCAGTTAGTGATGCACATACCATCCAATCACATGGATAACTTACTTATGAATTATTATACCAGAAATCAAGAAAACTAGCTCATTAGTATGCACCACAGTGATCCTCAAAGTCCTGATGTTGAATTTCAATTATATTCCGTTTGCAAATCCAGACTTTTTTCCAAAGACATGCTTCCATAATTCTTGAGCTTTGAGAAAGGCCGAAGAGTATGCCTGAGGCCTCTTCTCCTCTCTGTTCCCACCTCCTTCCCTGTATCCTCCCAACATTCTCACCCCACTCACTTCTTCATCACGTATTTTGTCTAAGGATGCTGGACAAAGCCAACTGTAGAATTCAGTTTTTCACCTTATGTATAGCCATCAGCCCTGGGGTTAAAATTGTTTTTGTTTTTGTCTTTTTTTCACTTTCTTTTGTTTTATTTATTTTGCGACTTTTAATACAGTAAATGAAGATTCAAAAGAAAGCCTTACATATACTGAAAAATAAATTATTTTCTTATTACAGAAGTAATTGTGCTTATTGCAGAAAATATAGAAATACAGATATGTATTTTTTTTTTAAAAAAAAGAACTATAGGGCTTCACTGGTGGCACAGTGGTTAAGAATCCACCTGCTAATGCAGAGGACATGGGTTCGAGCCCTGGTCCTGGAAGATCCCACATGCCACGGAGCAACTAAGCCCATGCGCCACAACTACTGAGCCTACGCTCTAGAGCACACGAGCCACAACTACTGAAGCCTGCGTGCCTAGAGCCTGTGCTCTGCAACAAGTGAAGCCAACACAAGGAGAAGCTCATGCACTACAATGAAGAGTAGCCCCTGCTCACCACAACTAGAGAAAGCCCGTGTGCAGCAACAAAGACCCAAGGTAGCCAAAAATTAATAAATTTTAAAAATAAAATTTAATAAATAAATAAATAAAGAGTTTTTAGAAATTAAAAATATGATAGTTTAAGCAGAAATTTCAATACACAGATTAAAAGATCTGTTTAATCTTTGATAAAATCAAAGAAATCTCTAAGAAAGTAGAAAATACAGGTAGATTGAAAATGTGAAAGGCTAAATTATAAAGTATAATCCAAGAGGCTAATGTCTGATGAACAGAAGCTCCAGAGAGAACAGACAAAATGAGAGGAGAATATAAACAAAGAAACAATAAAGATTTCTCAACTGAAAAGCATGAGTCTCTAGACTGAAGAAGGAAGGAAGAAAGAATATTACAATGCCAGATACAGTGAATGAAAAATGACCGACAGTCACAGAATGGTAAAATTTCAGAAGATCAAAGATTATTTTAAAATCCAAAAACTTTTCAGAGAGAAAAAACAAATTGCATTTTTAAAAATTCAGATTGGCATCAAACTTCTCTTTAGCAATATTGGATCCTGTAAGTAATGGAACAGTGCCTTCAAAATTCTAAGAGAAAATTTGAGAGTAGAATAAAGATATTCTAAGTCATGGAAGGACTCAGTAAGTTTACCTCCAACATCCCCTTTTGATGAAAGTGATTCAAGGATGTGTTCCAGCAAAGTAAGAGAGTAAACCAAAAAATGGGAAGTTCAAGAAACAATTAAGCCAGTCAGGAGAAAAATGGAAGGAAGACCTTTGGTGACAGCTTTTCATCAAATCTAGAGCACAAGGGTTCAATTTAGAGCTTGTGGAAGGAGGCCTCCAAAAGATAGTTGTCTGGGAAGAGAATGTATTTGAGCAGAAAGAATTCACAGATTTGATACTATCTTTGAGAAGTTGAATATCAAGTTGTGGAAAACTCAACAATGCAGGAAATGGGGTGGGGAGGAGGAAACAATTAGAAATTCCAAGAAACACACAAGACTATGTAAGAAGGATATGTAATCATAGTAAACTATGTGGCTGAGCTGTGAACAATCTTTACATAGTCATAATATTGTAAACACTGTTGGTCAAGTTTTAGCTCCTAGAATCAACACACAAGCCACGCAAAAGGAAGACTTGGATCTGGTTGCAGAAAAAGATCCATTTTTCTTTCTTGACATCATAAGTTAAAATTAAGCATTTGATCGTGATAAGAAAGCATACAGCAATGAAGAAAAGGGTAAGGACATTCATGTGTTCACCTCACAAAGTGAAGAGTCAAGAGATACTGTCAATGGTTGATGGAATTAAAAATGGGGATGTGAGTATATAAAACT
Organism: Neophocaena asiaeorientalis asiaeorientalis; assembly: GCF_003031525.2. Classification (NCBI taxonomy): domain Eukaryota; kingdom Metazoa; phylum Chordata; class Mammalia; order Artiodactyla; family Phocoenidae; genus Neophocaena; species Neophocaena asiaeorientalis. The sequence goes on from NW_020175528.1 coordinate 9,893,727, forward strand.
ATATTTTACATAGCTACAAAGGCAACTAATAGAAAGAATCTAAAAATAGTGGCATAATCTTATTGAAGTGGAGGAAAGGAAAGCCAGAAGATAAAAGATCGGTGAGCTGAATTCATATCCATCACCAGAGAAATCAACAGATAATGTCTAAAACTGTTAAATAAATAGGAAAATAATAGTAATGCACTGAAGGATTTATAATAGGTAGAAGCAAAATGTACGACCATAGCACGAAGGCCAGGAGGGAACAAATGGAGCTATCCTGGAGGTCTTACACCATACATAAAGTGGTGTTGCATCACTTAAAGGAAGATTATAACATGTTAAAGAAATATACAGTACTTCTGCTTCTAGTCAAATGGACTAAAGGGGTCACATTTACTATCCTGTCTGGAAGGACTAAAATATCAGACAAAATATATGAAACAATGGCACTCAAGGCATTGGACATTAGTCAATAAGGGACAGTGATCATTGAAAGAGGGAAGAGAAGAAAATATACGTCCATACAAGCATTGCACACAAATGTTCACAACAACTTTATTTGTGATAGCCCCTAATGTCCATCAAAAGATGAATGGATAAACAAAATTATGTTACATTCATACAATGGAATATACAACTTAGCAATAAAAAAGAATGAACTCTAAATACACACAACTACATGGGTGAATCTCAAATTAATTATACTGAGTGAAAGAGACAGCAAAAAACTAGTACATACCGTACAATTTTATTTACCTAAAATTATAGAAAAATGGGGACTTCCCTGGTGGCGCAGTGGTTAAGAATCCGCCTGCCAATGCAGGGGACACGGGTTCGAGCCCTGGTCCAGGAAGATCCCACATGCCACGGAACAACTAAGCCCGTGTGCCACAACTACTGAGCCCATGTGTCACAAGTACTGAAGCCTGTGTGCCTAGAGCCCATGCTCTGCAACAAGAGAAGCCACCGCAATGTGAAACCTGCGCACCGCAATGAAGAGTAGCCCCAGCTCACCGCAACTAGAGAAAGCCTGCGTGCAGCAACGAAGACCCGACACAGCCATAAATAAATAAATAATTTTTATAAATAAATAAAATAAAATTATAGAAAAATGAAACTGATCTGTAGTGACAGAAGCAGATCAGGGACTGCAGAGAGGAGGAGAAGGATGATTTTAAAGGGGCATGAAGAAACTTTCAGAGATGATGGATATGTTCACTATCTTGATTGTGGTGGTTGTTTCATGGTGTATACAAATGTCAAAACTTTTCAAATGGTTCACTTTAAATATAAGCAGTTTAGGGGCTTCCCTGGCAGTCCAGTGGTTGGGATGCAGCACTTCCACTGCAGGGGGCTCTGGTTTGATCCCTGGTCTGGGAGCTACGATTCCGCGTTCTGCGCAGTGCGGCCATAAATAAATAAATAAAAGCAGTTTATAGTATGTCGGTTATACCTCAATTGTTAAAAAGGAAAAAAAGTTACAGCGTAAACATTATGACAATAAACAATAATAAATAACTATGTTACATAGAGTTATATACATATACATATAACACATAAAAATATAACAAATAAATAACAAAAATAAATCATAAACATTATTTTAGAGACATGGAGGTAACTGCCAAAAGAGCTAAAAAGTTAACTTAAAAGTTGTTGCCCATGTGAGGAAATACAGGGACAGGATTAACCGAGAGGAGCGGGCAGGGAACTGTTGTTTCAAATATAAACCCTCCTGGATTAGTTCACTTTTAAGAATGTACACATACACCCGTTCAGACGCTCACAGAAGCAGATGCTAAGATGGGCTTTGATACTTGAGAGATTTATTGGAGGAAAGCCTGTGAAGGGTGGAGGGAAGAGGGAGGAGCAATAGATAGGAGAGCAGGCAGACTGTGATCAGGTCAGCACCTGTGAAGGGAGAGCGGGAAGAAAAAAATTGGAGAGAAAGAGCCTCAGAATCCAGAAGGTTCTAAGACCTGCTGGGCTGTTGGGGAGTGTCCCAGCAGAAGTTCCCCATTCCAGGGATCCCGTGTCAGGCAGGGTGTATCAGCACTCACACCCTGGTACCTCAGCAGCGTTTAGTCATTGTCTGCCCAGGGGGCTGGGGCTCGGCCTGAGTGATGCAGTGGTTCCAAAGTTGTGGCAGCTGGGCTTGTCACTCTGCTAGGTCCCCACGGCAGGCATTGATTTGATTTTTTTTTTTTTTTTTTTTTTTTTTTTTCGCGGG
>NW_020175528.1:9897082-9973140 GCF_003031525.2 Neophocaena asiaeorientalis asiaeorientalis
TTTTTTTTTTTTTTTTTTTTTTTTGGTACGCGGGCCTCTCATTGTTGTGGCCCTCCCGTTGCGGAGCACAGGCTCCGAACGCGCAGGCTCAGCGGCCGTGGCTCACGGGCCCAGCCGCTCCGCGGCATGTGGGATCCTCCCGGACCGGGGCACAAACCCGTGTCCCCTGCATCGGCAGGCGGACTCTCAACCACTGCGCCACCAGGGAAGCCCTGATTTGATTTTTAAATTTCAAAAAGTCTTTTAAAAGAAGGATAAATGCCTCTGATCAACACGTGAAATGAATAAACATTCAGAGTGTAGCACAGTCCTTTATAGAGCCCATCACCCACCTGATTGGTACTATAGATTTTGCATTCCTTTTTTGTCCAAAAGTGTTGTGTTGAATAGACTAAATTTATTTGATTCTCTCTTAATTGACGGGTCAGGGTAGATGCTGGAGAGGCAGTCGTCTTCTCCAAAAAGTGTCCATAAGTTAAGGAATAGTGTTCCTGAGCACAAAAAGGAGAGCCTCTTGAGAACCTATGGATTGTGATGAAATAGCCCCGGAGATTATATACAACTATTTGGAACAGATTGAGCCACTGGACACCCTCTAATTCTGTAACTTTCACAGCTCTGAATTTCCCAATGACTTAACAGATAAGACTAACGCATAATAAATAAATTAGGTTTGCGGTACAAAGCAATTGTTTTCTTTTATTTTTTTATTGAAGTGTAGTTGATGTACAATATTATATGAGTACAAAGCAATTTTTAAAAACTGTTTAACTGTATATGTTTTGCAACTCAGAAACCAAGAGATATATCCAACATTTTAGGTCCTGAAACCTACATAATTTGGGGGGCCATCAAAAAAACGAATACAAAATGTATGAAAAATAAAATTCCCACCATCAGTCGACACCACCCTGCGTGAAGGAAAGTATTTGTGTTGCTGGGTGGGGGCAGAGCGGAAGGAGATGGCAGTCTTTGCCAATTGTGATTAAAGTTTCTTACTTTTGCAAAGCTTGTAAAAATGTATGACCATGTGAACACATTGCTAGCATCCCTCTCCCGGGCCTTCGAAAGCATCCTGTTGCTTATGCTTCCTCAGCATCCCAGTAAATCCACGTCTCTAAGCAACGTTCTTTGAAAAGAAAGAGAAAATAAAGGGGTATAGATTCCCTTAGGAAGTTGGTGGATATAAATATGAGTTGAGGGCAGGGAGTGACACTTTACACCCATTAGTACTGGAAATAAAAAGAATACTCACAGAGACAACTTCTGGTTGGTATAAATCACCTTCTATGCTTCTGGCACCCCCAGTCACTGATCACTGCCAGTCAGGGCCTGGTTCCAACCACAGGACACTCTTCTGCACACTCAGGGCACAGTCACATCTGGGTTCCTTGAGAACTTGTCACCCCGAGCAGGGAGCTGAACGGCAAAAATGAACAAGGCATGTAATTGGATTTTATTAAGGAAAATGAATTTGGTTTGTCAAAAGCATGGCATATAGCATAAGGTCACAACTGCTTTTAAATACTCTGAAAGAAAGACAGCAGGAAATACACTCAAATGTTAACAATAGTTCTCTTTGGGTGTTAAAACTAGGGGTAATTTTTTTTAACTTTCCCCTCCACATTTTCTTTAATAAGCATGTAGTGTCTTTAAAATAGAAAATGAACTTCAAAAAGTGTTTAGAAAAAAATGCATTAACTTTGTCTATATATGCATATACATGGATATTTATATTAATTAATGCATGCAATGTGCAGGGAACTAAGGAGATTTAAAACTTCCCAAGACACCCAGTAAGCATATTTCCCATGGCAGATATTACCAGCGTGATACGAGAATCAGAGAATCAACGAATCCCAGGTTTGAAAGGGCCCTTGTATTTGTCATCTATTGCTGTATAACAAATCACCCCAAAACTTAGCAGCTTAACCCAACAAACATTTATTATTTCACTCACTTTCTATGGGTTAGGAATCTGGGTATGACTCAGCTGAGTGGTTCTGGCTCAGGTTCTGTCACAAGGTTGCAGTCAAGCTGTCGGCAGTGCCTGCAGTCATCTGAGGCTTATGAGGGCCAGAAGATCTGCTTCCAAGATGGCTCATTCATATGGCTGTAGGTAGGAGGCCTCAGTATCTTGCCACATGATGATTCACAGGGCTGCCTGAGTGTCCTCACAGCACAACAGCTGGTATCCCTCAGAGGGAATGATCAGAGAGAGATTGAAAGGCAGAAGCCAGAATGTCTTTATGATCTAGCCCAGGGAAGGACATACCATCACTTCTGCCAGATTCCTTTTTTTCTTTTTTTTTTTTAATTTATTTTTGGCTGCATTGGGTCTTCATTGCTGCTGTGGGCTTTCTCTAGTTGCAGCGAGCGGGGGCTACTCTTTGCTGTGGTGCGCAGGTTTCTTATTGTGGTGGCTTCTCTTGTTGCAGAGCATGGGCTCTAGGTGCGCGGGCTTCTGTAGGTGTGGCTCATGGGCTCAGTAGTTGTGACTCATAGGCTGTAAAGCACAGGCTCAGTAGTTATGGCGAAAGGGCTTAGTTGCTCCGCGTCATGTGGGATCTTCCCGGACCAGGGCTTGAACCCGTGTTCCCTGCATTGGCAGGCAGATTCTTAACCACTGCACCACCAGGGAAGCCCTCTGCCAGATTCTTTTGTCACACAGACCAATCCTGATACAGCATAGGATGGGACTACACAGGACATAAATACCTGGAGGCAGGGAACACTGGGAGCCCTTTGTCCCCTCCCCATGGTATCCTTGAGAAACTAAAAATGTTCAATACAGTGAGAAATATCAAGACTGCTAGTCAAAGTAGTTTAAGCCTATCAGAGAAATAGGTACTTGAATCCAATTTTATATTCTGTCTGATCAGAAATGGCTCTTCTAGATATACAGATTGCCAACAAGCACACGAAAGAATGCTCAACATCATTAATCATTAGAGAAATGCAAATCAAAACTACAATGAGGTATCACCTCACACCAGTCAGAATGGCCATCATCAAAAAATCTACAAACAATAAATGCTGGAGAGGGTGTGGAGAAAAGGGAACCCTCTCGCACTGTTGGTGGGAATGTAAATTGATACAGCCACTATGGAGAACAGTATGGAGTTTCCTTAAAAAACTAAAAATAGAACTACCATAATTCAAAAAGAGTCATGTACCAAAATGTTCATTGCAGCTCTATTTACAATAGCCAGGACATGGAAGCAACCTAAGTGTCCATTGACAGATGAATGGATAAAGAAGATGTGGCACATATATACAATGGAATATTACTCAGCCATAAAAAGAAACAAAATTGAGTTATTTGTAGTGAGGTGGATGGACCTAGAGTCTGTCATACAGAGTGAAGTATAGGGAGGGTGGGAGGGAGGGAGATGCAAAAGGGAAGAGATATGGGAACATATGTATATGTATAACTGATTCACTTTGTTACAAAGCAGAAGCTAACACACCATTGTAAAGCAATTATACGCCAATAAAGATGTTAAAAAAAAAGAAAAACTTAAATTATATTAACATACACGTAAATAAATTCTATTAAAAAAACAAAAACAAAAAAAAAGAAATGGTTCTTCTAAAAACTTACTGTATTGCTGGTAATAAGAGTAATGTGACTTTTTTAAATGTTCATTGTTTTTCACTTCTTGGAAAGTTACAGAAGGTTTTCCCCCCTCCCTTCAGAGAAGATTGGGTAGGACAAAACAGATTTTTTTTTCAAAAACAATTTTTTTGGTTGTATGGCTGTCAGTTAATATTTTCATAGGCAAAACCAATAAAACTAAAACGCTATAGTGGTTGTTTTGAGACTGGCTAGATGTCTAACTGATAAAAAATAATCCATCTCCCTCATCAGATCAAATGTCTAATACTATCCATGGATTCCAACATGTAGGAAAGGAGGCTCATGATATCAACAGAGAAACCATATTGTTAAAAAAACAACAATCAGAATGGAAGGGCTGTCTGACTTGGGATTTTCTTTTCTAATGAGTTAATTTATGTAGGTGAAAAAGCCTCATAAATAACAAAAAAATTAAACCCACTTTTATAAATTTAATGAATTACCTTTATTTAAAAGAGTAAAATGCTGTGAAATGAGCAATGCCTTTAAATTAGAGACGTAAGGTCATAGAAATATGGGGCAGTGCATCCCTCCTTCAGAGCTGCTCCTCCCAATGAGAATGGGGATGGGTCGTTGGCCAGTATTTGAAAATATCTCCAGACTCCTTAAGAGCAGGAATTTTCCTGTATTCATCTTCAAATCCCAAATGCCCAGTAAAATGCCAGGCACCAAGAGGTCATGAAGTATTTGCTGAATGAATGAGGAAGGGAAAAGCAATAAATATTGGGGGAAAATGATACAACTACAAAGCCAGTTCTCACCCTACAAAATTCCCATTCCCCTCTTTGCCCTGTGTTCCCAACATCGCTTGCCTTCAAAGAGAGTCCCCAGGAAGAGAACTGGCCTTGGCATCAGTAAATCACCAGATTCCCTGATGACTCCTGACTTGTCATTCCACCGAGTCCAGTGAATACCTGTTCAAACTGATATTTTTAATTCTCATCCATAATACCAAAGGAAAATGAATCTGCCCAACTTCTTGTTTTGGCATCTATTTTCAACACCATCTCATAAATCTCTCTGCATATACCTCTTCCGCTATTGTGAGAATTGAACATGGATTCTGGAGCTGATGGATTCTATCTCTTGCTTTTTTGTTCAGCTGGAAATCTACTTACTAGTTCATCTCCTTTTAGTAACAGATTCTCTCCCAGGACTCTGCGCTCTTGCTGTTAAACTTCCCAGCAAGTTCAAAGGCGCTCTCAGCTCCCCAGGATCTGCCAGTTAACTTACTGCCACTACATGGTACTGCCTTTGATAATTTAGCCCTGCCCAGAGTCAGGTTTTTCTCTATCTCAGGATAAAATAAGGTTTTCTCAAGCTGTCAAAGCCCTGGATTTTGGCATTGCTTCTAAAAGGGTGTTAAAACATTCCCAAAGGATGAACCCTCTTGAACTAAGGAATCACTGGGAGGAAAGGAATGCAAGCAGGTCTGACGGGCTCTGCAGCTTTCCCCTGATTAATTGCACATTGCTTTATAGGGACTAAATGTTCATTGCGCTGAGTTCAGTAAAGATGAGACACTCTCTGTGGATTGAGGGTTTCACCACGTGCGAGCGTGTCATGCTTATCAAAACTCAGGTGTGCTCATCACCAAGTTGGTAGTCTCATTATTCACTTGCTTTCAAAATGTTTATCCCGGCACGTACCGTACCACTCCAGTATTTTTCCTTTTTAGAGTTGAGATTTTATCAGGCACCATTACAGTTTCTGATGAGCTCTTCAGAGTTTAAAGTACATATTTTTTAAAATCAGACTTCTACATCTGCAAGTACAAGGTGGTCCAGGATAAATCAGACTCACTAAAAAACACAAGCATTATGGTTGATCTTTTTGTTATTGTTGTTAGAAAAGTAATTTCCCAAATTACAGGAAGAACAGAAACAGAAGAAAAATATAACAAATTATTCTAGGCTATTCTTTTGGTATGTTTTTTAAAAAAACATAACACTTTGAATTTTTTTTTTTCACTTAACCTGTTATCGCAAGTGTTTTGCCCCCATTTTGCTACAGAGTTGGCTCCATTTATAACCGTAGGTTTTATAGAGGTGGCTTTCGACAAGGACAGGTTTTAGTGAACAAACTTAGCCTAGGAATTACCAAAAAAGAAAAGAAAGAAATCCAGGTCATCACACGTTTTTCATTACATTATTTTTCGTCATTACAGCTCATCATCAAATTATTGTTCGTGTGTATTTCAAAGTATTGCAGTTCCAAGCAATATTTGATAGTACATTGTATCCATTTGAAGGGAAATCCTGAATTTGTTTTAAAGTTTATTTATTCAACCAGGTATCAATGGCACTTTTTAATCTTTTTTCTTAGAAATTAAAGAATCCAGTGACATCAAGGAGGGTGAACTCCCAGAATTCTGAGTTCTATAGGAAACTAGTTAGTTTGAATGTGTTTCCCAAGGTATAAAAATGTTTAGCCAGTCCCAATTTTTTTTATTAAGGTATAGTTGACTTACAATATAAGTTTCAGATGTATAACATAGTGAGTCACAATTTTTAAAGGTCATGCTCCATTTATAGTTATTATAAACTATTGGCCATATTCCCTGTGTTGTACAATACATCCTTGTGGCTTATTTTATACATAGTAGTCCGTACCTCTTAATCCCCTACCCCTATGTTGCCCCTTCCCACTTCCCTTTCCCCCCACTGGTAACCACTAGTTTGTTCTCTATGCCTGTGAGTCTTGTTTCTTTTTTGTTATATTTACTAGTTTTATTTTTTAGATTCCACGTATAAGTGATATCATAGAGTATTTGTCTTTTTCTGTCTGACTTATTTCACTGAGCATAATACCCTCCAAGTCCATCCATGCTGTTGCAAATGGCAAAATTTCATTTTTTTATGGCTGAGTAGTATTCCATTGTGCGTGTGTGTGTTTGTGTGTGTGTGTGTGTGTGTGCGTGTGTGTGTATATCATACCACATCTTTATCCATTCATCTGTTGATGGACACTCAGGTTGGTTCCGTATCTTGGCTATTGTAAATAATGCTGTGATGAACATTGGGGTGCATGTATCTTTTCGAATTAGTGTTTTTGTTTTCTTCAGATATATACCCAGGGGTGGAATTGCTAAGCCATATGATAGTTCTATTTTCAGCTTTTTGAGGAACCTCCATACTGTTTTGCACAATGGCTGCACCACTTTAAATTCCCACCAACAGTGTAACAAGGATTCCCTTTTCTCCACATCCTCAGAGTAAGAAGATCTTATTAGAATCTAATGAATGACACGATGCAGATAGCCCATCCCAAGTCCCTCGTGCCCTCAAAATTCAAATGCAGCATTCCACTTTCTCCACTTTAAAGTTTAATGAAGAAAAATAAGTGATGTATTGGAAGATTTGGGAAAGTGAACAAAGATGAAAGGAGCAGTGTTTTACGTTTGTATTGCTTTTATATTTGATATCCTCCCATATTAAAGAGGGAAAGAAAATATGCAAGAATACGAAGGGCAGTGTTTTTAATAAAACCTCGGCTGCTTGTCTGTAAGAATCAATGCAAGTAATTTTATCTCTTTGTGGGTCACTTTCAAAGCAAGGGGAAGAAATAGGTTGACAGGATCCCATAAGGTACTTGGAAAATGCACTCTTGTTGTGCTTTATTTAACTCAGCTAGGGGGGGAAAGACTGAATGAAAAGGCACGATTCCACTCAAATCTAGCTCTGCTTCCTGTTACTTTTAGGAATGAGGGAAGGAAGGAAGAGAAGAAGAAAGGGAGGAAGGGAGGAAGGAGGAAAGGAAGGAAAAAGGGAGGGAGGAAAGGGAAAAAATAACCCTATACCCTGTATTACAGCATTCACAGTGGACTTTTAAAAGGGTAATAACATATCTCAGTATTTTTGCAACTAACATTTGACTAATTGTACAAATTTGGGTTATGGGTTTCTTTAGTGAGGAGAATTGTATATAATTAGAGTTTTCTGACATGATTTGAAAACTTAAGTCAGCATGGAGACCCTGCTGTCGAGCTGAGCTGCCATTTGAGCTCACAAGGAAGGAAATCCTTGGAAAGGTATTTTAGAGTCCTGCCCTCAGCAATTCAGCTGTGTTTCATTTCAACATGCATTTCGGCCTCGTGTGTTGTAATAACCAGCTAATCTTCTTGCCCCTTGGAGTGGCACTTTTGGAAGATCAAGAGGAGAATGTACTTAGGTCACATTCTCTCCTAGGACAGCTACAAGGCAGGCTGCCGTAGAAAATGAAACAGGACACATTTGACTGGTTCTGGGTTTTCTCCTGAAGGCAGGATGTAGACAAAGCTTTCTGAAAGGGTCATTGAAGTTTGCAAAATCCTCTCTGCTGCTGGCTGATTGAGTGAAACAGAGCCAACTCATTGCTCTGATTGGAAATCATGTGAAACTTATTTATGCCATTTTTTATTTTCTCTCTTTAACTCCCTTTTGGACATGGAGCAGGGGTTGCATCCGAGTCTGGAGCTGGTTACAATCATACTGGAAGTAAAATTCAATATGGGGTGAGAAGCCAGGTGAACCAAAGTAAACATGGGCTCTTTGTGAACCAAATCACCGCTGTACACCCTTCTTCAAAGCCTACAAGCTCCGGAGTAGTTCCCATAAATCCGAGCTGCGTTGAAAGGATTCGCTCCAAGCCTTCCACCAGTAGCTTGCATCCACATGCGTCAGATTCAGCTGTCTCTTAAACCTGCAAAACGTCATCTGCCTCACAGCGCACAAAACTACCGTCCCGAAGTGTACTCAATCCAGATGGGCGACTTTACTACTTCCTGACTTCCCTTCTATTACAAGTATGAAGATTTTGAAACCAGGCAACTAGGAGACCAATATCCCGACTGAATGGGATGCATATACTGTTCGGGGAAAGATTTCTAGTGGCCTCCAAGAAAATGAGGAAATAATGCCCCCCTTTCCTCCTGGATGTCTGAAATTTTCAATTCCCCAGAATGTGCACCAGATTACATTCACAAAAGGACACACTCTGAATGTGCCCAGGGTCACACACAATTCTCAGTGAACCAGCATGATCTCCTCACCTTTGCTTTCACTCCCAAAGGCAAATTAGAATGCAAATGAGGGTAATTGTCACAGGAATAAGCTCTAATCTATTCTTAAAAATAATTTGCAAACACTGGCACTTCACTATTAGTAACAACAATTTACTTGTGACGGCTGATCAGGCAAATAGATATTTCAGCCCTGATCCACTCAGCCTACCACCACTCTCAGAAGTACCTCCAACTGGGCACTTATCAATCATATATATGGTAGCAATTGGTTTCTGTGTCTACTTCAGCCCCAGGGGTAGAGACCAAGTCTTGACCATCAGCTTATATAAACCAGTGCCCAAGCTGTAGCAGGGATTCAATAACAATTATGAAAACCAAGAGAAAGGTACATTTATGCCTAGAATATCCCTAGAAGGATCCCTAAGAAAATGGTAACAGTGATGGTCCCTAAGCAAAGGAACTGGGAGACTGGGGATGAGAAACTTGCTTGTCACTGTTTATTATTTTATACTAATTGAAATTTTTACCTTGGGGTTTGTATTTAATAAAGTAGATTAGGATAGATATTTATTAAATGAATAAACAAATAGATGAATGAATAAGCTACAATCCAAGGTTGACACCTGAATATTTTTAGCTGTACCAACTCAATGGCAGTGGCTTTTCCTAGCCCTGAGTTTTGAATCCTTCTACTGACTCATGGTAAGTTGTGTGCCAGGTCAAAAGGATGCTGACACCCTGACTGACTCAGTATGTCCAGACATTCTTGGCCAAGAAGGAGACAAAGAACTGTCATAAAGACTAGACTTTACTGGTCCCATTTTGATTCATTCAGCAGAAACGGAAATGCTCACTGCTTCTCTCAATATTAGATGTTTCTTCTCTTGTCTGCAATGAGCAACTATGGTTATTTCTTTAAGATAAAGCTCTAATCCAAGTTCAAGGAAAGCTGGAATTCTTTAGGAAAAAAACCATTTGTTTCATAAAGTTTTATCTCCTTTTAGCCCCAGAGAGGCATTTTAATACAGTGAATCCAAAAGCACTGGCTTTGGGGTCAAGCAGAACTTTCCTAATTGCCCTAGGCTCCAGAATCCTCAGTTTTATATAAACTGACAGACGATATGTATCTGACAAACTTCCATTAGGTCTAAATTAGCTAATGTGTTTAAAATCCCTGGGACGTAGTGCTCAAAAAGTAGTAGCTATTATTTTTATCCTCAAATAGTCTCATGGTCCCTTTCACCCCTTAAATTGGCTGGGAACCAATACCAGTCTTTGCTATGAGACAGGCTTTGAGGCTTACCTCTGATGTCCACCTCCACTGGGAGTTGAAGGATGTTTTGCTCCCTCCTATAATGAATATATGCTATGCATGATGTTTTTTGACCTGTCGCTTCTTTTGCCTAAAGTTGTAGAGGTTAGCAATAAGCTTACTAGTTCCAATAGCTCCCCATGTTATCTGTCTGCCTAGCATAATCCCCAATCACCTTTGCTACCATCACTTTTTATTCAGCCATGCCAAGATTATATAGTTTGGAAGATGGAGCCAGCAGCAGCAAAAAAAAAAAAAAAAGATTATATAGTTTGATGGCTGCCCCAGTACTGTTGGAAATTTGTCAGCCCTGCTGTTTGAAGGGTGTTAGAAAAATGCCGGCGCTGGATCAGACTTCCTAGCAGTCTGCCATGCCAAGAGAATTTTTAATGAGGGTTTTGTTTTGGGACGTTTTTTGGAGTTGGGGGATGAGAGAGCAGAGACTAGACTTTTTGAAACTACAATCCCAGATTCCTGAATGTTTGGCAAGTTTGCCAGCGGGTGTAAGCTCTCTTCTAGCTAGTCTGGCCTCTGCTGTTGTCCAGGCCATCTGATGACTGGTTGGGGCCGCCAGGGGCCCTGCCTTTCCCAGCATGGAAGTGTGTGGCTCTCCCCACACTCCCTGCCCTGACAATGCCAAGAATCAGAAACAAGGGCCCAGAGTGTTAGCCGGCCCCGAATGAGTGGCAGCTTAGAGGGCTTTCATTGTGCTTGGTGCACCAAGAGCATGCCTGTTATTCTGCAGGCATGAATTAGAGCCTGGGCAGAAAGCGCCACGCTCGCTCTTACCCCGACCGTGTCTTGCTGCTGCAGGGGAGTAGAGGGGGCTGCCACTGTACAGAACTTTGGTGGGCCATGTTCCAAGAATTGTCTGGAGAGGGCCCATCAGAAAGGGAAAACATTTGTTTTCTGACTTCAAAACCCCCTCCAATTCCATTCGTCTATTATTTCCCCCCGCCTTCCCTATCTCCCCTGTTGCAAAACAGCAACAGTGCATCAACCCCACTTCGGTATGATTATATTCTCACTTCCCTTTATCATCACTTGAAAATTTATTTTTGCATAAAGCTTTATTAGATAAAGATCTAAGTTGCAAACAATTCTTCCCATTGTCTGTTGGATTGTCATTCAAACAATACTCCCTGGAGGGTTAGTTACTATAGATTTTAGCCCAGTTGCTGGAAGAATAAAGATACTCTGTTTTTATAGACTTTCTTCCAGACTCGAGGGTTCTGAGGCATCAGTCCATGAAAGGACTCCCCCTTTCCTTCAGGTATTGAAATCCCACCTCTCCATGCTTTCTCACTGGCATGAATGCATAACAACTAGATTTGTGTGAAAGGTCTCAATGTCGGAGTGAACTAGGAAGGTCTACAGAACCATCCATTGTACTGAAAAGTTAAATGATCACTGTTTTTAAAAGTCTTCTTGATTTCTCTTCCAACAGAGATGTGCTAGAATCAGCATCACACCGTTCTGGTAATGAGGTACTGAATGGCTTTGTAACAATCAAAAAAAAAGGAAAACATCTGGGCAAATTGAATGGCAGGACATGGTGACCAGGGAGATTGGCAAAGGCCATTTTGGGGAAAAATTTGTAAAGGATTCAACATACGCATTTCATCTCCTCTACCTCACCTGTCCCCCTCCCTCTACCCTCACCCCCTCAAAGTGGAATACATCAGCTTTGAAGGAGTGAAAAACACCAAGTGCAAAAGGATCATCTAGGATGGAGTTTGCAGCATTTTCCACTCCACTTCTCCCACTCACTCCCCTTCCATCCTGAGCTTGGAGTACCAAAGACACCAAAGGTCTTAAAACTCTTCTCTCACTGACTTAGCCTCACCATCGTGGGTAGGGACGGCAAGGAAGTGTGCATGAATTTCTCTAAGCCATTTTTCTGGTTCAAACAAAAGGCAAAGGAAATGAAGGAATCTGTCTGATGCACAAAGCACAGACTATGATTCTCCTCTAAGACATGTGCCCACAAGTAGGCTCTCATTATTTGAGGCAACTGTGAGTATAATTAAAAACCTTGCAGCACTCCAGTCATATTTCCTGTCAGAAGGGCAAGATGACACACTGAGAACGGATCGGGCTTAACTCTTTAGGCAGTGAAAGTAGAGGGGTCATTGTATGAACATACCCTTGTCCACGTATGTATGTATCAGCAAAAATGAACGTCCTTCAATCATTCTTGAAAAATATTACATTTTATTCAAATAATTTTTACAAGGAACAGAATTGGGGGATGTAGAAACCTTTCATTCATGCACTCACAATAAATATTTTTGAAATACGTAATAGAGGGTATGTATTATTGAAAAAATGAACCAATCATCTCTGTAACTCTAATTTTCCTCTTAAACTCATGTACCTTAGTGGTGCATTACTTTTTTTTGTTTTGTTTTGTTTTGCGGTACGCAGGCCTCTCACTTCTGTGGCCTCTCCCGATGCCGGACCGGGGCACGAACCCATGTCCCCTGCATCAGCAGGCGGACTCTCAACCACTGCGCCACCAGGGAAGCTCCTAGTGGTGCATTATTTTAGAATGACTTTGAAAATCACTCTCCGTCAAAGGGAATGTAATCACAAGGTGGTAGTAGATTTTATTCTCTTTTTTCTCTCCTACTTAGCACAAGAAAAATTAATATGAAGACTAGGAAAAATACTGTTCACTTCATGAGGTTTTTGCCTGAATAGCCTGATGCCTGTTTTGGATGGTCTTCCCTCCAAAATAAGTTTGTTAAAGGTACATTTTTTTTTTTTTTTTTTGGGGTAGGTACACTCTTTTGAGAAAACTCACTCTCCAGAGCTCTGATGCCTAAGCTTGTAGAAGGAGAACATATCACAGGTGGAAGATGATAGAAGAAAGTTAGTAGGAGCACCAAGGGTTCCAAAGCTTCTTCCCTCCTCTGCCCATCTGGAATCCAAATGTAGACCAACATGCACTTGCTTGAAGTGTCTTCTCTTCAAAATATCAAAGTAAGACCCAGGAAACCTAGTTTTAAAAACAAATGAACTAATCAAAGGTGAGATTTATTTATCTGCCTCCAAAGTAAGGGGTAACAACCGTTCCTTCCCCCAGAGTATGAAACATTGCAAACAATCTTAAAAGGACATTTATTTACTTCTTTCTTACTTAATTGTTAATGCCACAACTTGTTAAATCTGGTAGCAATGACTACTGCTGTTGTGTGATGTTCACTGAGCATTCAGTGTTTTACTAGCTGGAAACAGAATGTTTTTAACTGAAGTATAGTTGATTTATAATGTTGCGTTAGTTTCTTATATACAGCAAAGTGACTCAGATACATATTTTTTTTCCTTTTTCCATTATGGTTTATTACAGGATATTGAGTATAGTTCCCTGTGCCATACAGTAGGTCCTTGTTGTTTATTTTATATATAGTAGTTTGTATCTGCCAATCCCAAACTCCTAATTTATCCTTCTCTTTCCCCTTTGGTAACCATAAGTTGGTTTTCTATGTCTGTGAGTCTGTCTTGTAAATAAGCTCATTTGTATCATATTTTAGATTCCACAGCTACGTCATATCATGTGGTATTTGTCTTTCTCTGTCTGACTTCACTTAGTATGATAATCTCTATGTCCATCCATGTTGCTGCAAATGTCACTAAGAAATAGCATTTTAAAAGCATAGCCTCTACCTTGAAGAATTTTACCTAATCAGGAAGAAAAAAATATTGTTTGCTAGCTAGATGTGTGATTAATTATGAATCACACTTCTATTCTGAGCTCTGCCACTCTACCCTGGGTAGCCCTGGGCAAATCATTTAAATCTCCCCATGCCTCAGTTTTCTCATCTGTAAAATAGAACTAAGAATACCAGTCTTCCCCAGCCATTCAATGAAAATTAATTAATGCTTGAGATCCTCAGATGAAAGATTCTCTGGATGTACAGAGGGCAATTACACAAACAATAAAACTGCATCTATACATAGCTGGGCATGATTCACGTGAGAAAAGACAAATTCCTGTAAGCTCTACATCCTATCAAGGCCAGGATGCATATCTACCCCTTGATGGTGTAGGGCTTAGACTCTGTCCAGCAGAAATATAATGTGACCCACATATGTAATCTTAGGTTTTCTCATTGCCAAATTAAAAACACATAAAAATAATTTTAATAATCTATTTGATTTAGCCTAATATATCCAAAATATCATTTCAACCTGCAATCCATGTAAGCAAGTACTAATGAGTTCTTTTACATTCTTCTCCTTTTTTTTTTTTTTTTTAACTAAGCCACTGAAATCTGGTGTGTGTTTTGTACTCACAACACACCTCAATTCAGACTAGCCAAGTTTCAAGTGCCCATCAGCTAAATGTGGCAAGTGGCTCCCATACTGGAGAGTTCAAGTCTAAGAGCTCCTGCAGCTCCAGGTTGTAAGTAATGTCCGCTGATCCATGTAACTTTGGTTTCTCTTAGGTTATAGGTCAACACAAATATATTCTACATTTATCCTCTGTACTCTTGGGCTTGAGAGAGGATGACGCTAGAAAGTCCTGCTTCTGGTAGCAGAAGAGTGGCATGATGGTAGTGGATAATGCTCCAGAAAAAAATAAATAAAGCTTCCCCACTTCTCCCATCCTCACAGAGGTGTGTCTTGAGACATTTGGGGGCAAGTTCCCTGTGTTTTCTACCATGATCTCCAGAATTATGACATCCCACAGAGAGCACACAAACTCACAGCATTACCCCCACAAGTCTCCATTTAAGAACATGCAGTCAGGACTTCCCTGGTGGCGCAGTGGTTAAGAATCCACCTACCAATGCAGGGAACACGGGTTCAAACCCTGGTCCAGGAAGATCCCACATGCCGTGGAGCAACCAAGCCCGTGCACTACAACTACTGAGCCTGAGCTCTAGAGCTCCACAAGAGAAGCCACAGCAGTGAGAAGCCCACGCACCGCGAAGAAGAGTAGTGGCAACTAGAGAAAGCATGCGCACAGCAACGAAGACCCATCGCAGCCAATAAATAAATAAATTTAAATAATAAAAGAATAAGGTAGTTTCAAAAAAAAAAAGAACATTCAGTCAACTTTAAATGACTCCCACTAGAGTTGATGAGAAGTTGAAGTGCGGTAAACAGAATCTGTTTTGGTTTTCTTTTTTCGTTTTATCACTTTGCAGGGAAATTATTGTTGGATTTTTCTTTGGTTAGTTGGTTGTTTCCTAATATATATTATGAGGGACCTAAACCATTGTTGATTTTAAACTTGAAACACATCTGCTTTAGACAAGTCCTAACTCAAAAACTGTAAGGATTTTTCAAAGTCAATGTCAAACATTCAAGCCAAAATGTAGTATTATATAATGGCTTGCATAGTGCAAAATGCTCAAGAAAAAATATGCATTATGTGGACACGATGGCCATTTCACTCTTCCCGCTGATCTTTGGGAAACTCTAATCTTTTCTTTCTTATTTCCAAATTTCGTATTGAAACTTTAGTTTCCACCTAAACTCCAGTCTTGAATTTTGCCCCAGAATTCTGCCTACTACCCTGCCCCAAGCACATTCTCTGTGATCCTCTTCACACAATGCTGTCTGACCTTGAGTCTTTCCAAGCTGACCTCAGGTCATCAGATGTTTATTGAACATCTACCAGGAGCAAAACCTTGTACAGGGCACTGCAGGGAACATAAGTATGACAAAGGACTTGCCCTCAAGCTGCCTATAACTAAAAGTACTAGAAAACATACATTATTAGAGGCAAAGAAGGGCCGACCCGTAACGGAAATACAAAGATTCCTTTATACAAGAATGTTTTAGTCAGCTCAGGCTGCTGTAACAAAGTAGACTGGGTGGCTTAAACATCAAAAATTTACTTTCTCACAGTTCTGGAAGCTAGAAGTCCCAGATCAGGGTCCAGCAGTGTTGGTTTCTGGTGAGAGCTCTCTTCTTGGTTTATAGATAGCTGCCCTCTTACTGGGGACTCACATGGCCTTTCCTGAGTACACATGAAGAGAGAGCAAGCTCCCTGGTGTCTCTTCTTATAAGGACACTGATCCCATCAGACCAGCACCCCAGCTTCAAGATCTCATCTAATTCTAATTACCTCTCAAAGGCCCCATCTGTAATACCATCACATTAGGGGTTAGGACTTCAAAATATGAATTTGGAGGGGACATAAATATCCAGTCTATAACAAAATATCTCAGAGTAAAGAGCCCCTACCCAATGGGTTGATCAGCAAAGACTTTATGAAGGAAGTTGTACCTGACATAACTATTAAGGTGCCCTCCCTTCTGGGCACTAAGAAATCATGCATCAAGGGCCAAATAGATGAAATAACTTTTGTACATCAGTGCAGCTATTTCTGGTCAATGAGTCTGTTACCCTAGCAATCGGCTCATGGGGCTTTTACCTATCCTTTGAGCTCCAGACCTGCATGTCCATCCACCTTCTAGACATCTCCACCTTCATGACCCACAAGTATCTAAAACTCAACATTACCGAAACACATTTCATTATCTTCCACCACCCAACTTGTCCCTGCTCCTACCTTTCCCTACATTTTTGATACCAACACCCTCCACTAAGTCATTCAAGCTGGTTATACACTCCTCCTTTCTTAATTAAACTGTCAAATCCACTCTTTATCCTTCTCATCTACATCTTCTCACCTACATCCCCCTCCTCACAATTTCCACTGCCTGTACCTTGGTTCGGACCATTCTTATCTTTCTAAGCTACTGAAAGATAATCATTGTTATATTTTAATAATAGCTAGCATGTATTGAGAGCTTTCTATATGGCAGGCTCTGCCCAGAGTGCTTTATAGGTATTGTTTCCTTTAAACTTCACAGCTATTACGATTTGCATTCTACAGATGAGGAAACCAGGTCAACAGAGAGGCTAAAAAGGCTTGCCCAAACACACAGCTGCTAAGATAGAGAAGTAGGTGCTGAATCCCAGCAGTCTGAATTCAGAACTTGCCCTCATCATGACCCTAGTGTATTCTACCTTCTCAGCAGTGAACTCCCTCCTTCCAGACTACTCACCTTCAGTTCTTCCTGTGTTGCCATAATGATCTATCCAAAATTCAAATCTAATGTTCTCATTCCTGGCTTCAAACCCTTCAACGGCTTCCATTTTCTATAGGATAAGGCTCCATGGGACCTAGGGCCACAAAGCCCTCCAGACAGCAGCCCTCTCTCTCCAGCTTTGTCTACTTTTGCTTCCCCATCTCACTCTTTTTATTTTAGCACTTCTAAATACTTATCATTCTCAGAAGATGCCTTTCCACTCCATACCTCCAAGATGACCCATGTGCTGTTCCCTCTTCACAGAATATCTTTTTTCATCAATTCTCCGCGTTCCTTCCCCTTCAAACTCCTATGCATTCTTTATATCTCAGCCTGAACAGAGCTTCCCCTCAAGGAAGTGAGCCAGCTAGTTAAAAATCATTTGCTGAAAGGGAATTCCTGAATGATTACTTTTTCAAGGGACCAATTACCCAAATTTATCAAAAAATCTAAACTATTTAGAAAGTTTACAACAATTTATGTTGGATGGAACGGTTTCTACTCTTTTGAAGATTTCTGTGGGTTATAGTTGGCCAGGTTAATCAACTGATCCCAGGACCCTGATCTGCAGTGTTTTCCCTCTTTCTCTCTGTGGCTTCTGTGCCCGAGTCCACAGTTGATTGATGCACGTCATCATGTCTGAGATCCCAGGAGATTGTGAGCGCCACAAGCGTCTGGCTATGTATTCTTATCTCTTGTCCCTGTACCCAGTGGAGTGTAGAATATGGTAACGCTTTAACAAATATATTAAATTGAAACTTAAGTAGTCAATAAATACGCACTTATAGGTACGACTACCTTTCATTCATAAGGAAAAGGTAAATTATTAAACAAAACAAAATATACATTCTAGAAACTTAGAAGTCATAGAGTATGCATATTCAGGCCTGCTGTTAACAGATTTGGGGCCCACCTTGAGTACAAATGGAAGCCCATATACCTACCATGTACAAAATATTTTGATGTTACAAAAGCAATCAAACAAACAGATATTAAATTAAATATATTCTACCTTGAAAAAGGTGGCTTCAAAATTATCTGGAAAACAGGATTGCATTCAGAACTGCCAATGGTAGTGTGCAGATATCCAACCCCAGACCCTGACCCTCGGTCCCTGGTCCCTGGCCTGTAGTCTGTACTTCTTTCTGCCCCCAACTCAGTTTCACACTATGAAGTCACACACACACACATTCATGTGGACATCCAGCCACCTGAAACAACCGGCCCTTGGCTACCTTTCGATGCCACAGTGGTGCAGCCCATTCCCCTCAGGAGATCAGGCCCTGGAGTGAGCCGAGGTCTTTGGGGCCAAGAATCCCCAGTCCCATGTAACTAGAATCCCCCTGGCTCACTGTCATTAAATATTATGTTGGAAATGGAAAGATATCTATGGTATATTAAATTTTAAAAGCAGGGTTTGAAGATTTTAAGACATCTGCCTGATACTCTATTTTTGTGAAAAATTACATATGTATACAGAGGTACATGAAGAATCCAAAGACGTATACATCAAATTTATTATGGTCGGTATCATCTCCAGGTGCTGGGATCAGGTGTGATATTTTTTCCTTTTTACTTACTTGTATTTTACGTTTTCACTATGAGCATGCATTACTTATGTCATTTTTTTTAAATAATAAAAGTTAAAATCAAAAACCTTAAAAAATAATATACGTAACCCTGGGATAATCCCTACACTGTTTAAGTGAAACATGATGTTTTTCAAAACCTCAGAAATTTAGTACTTCCTATCCAGGAATAGTAGAGGATTTATAAGATATACCAGAGAACTCACTGGCTAGTGAGCAAAATGCATGAGGCTATTGAGAACCTCCTATTTACAGACATGCGCTCATGAGACTATGAATGTACACATTTATACTGAGTCATAGAAAAATACTCAAAGTATACAGTGCATATGTGTTCTTCCTGGTGCCGGAATTCTTCGGACAGAGAGCTACTCTGTTCTCCATAGAGCCTGTCACTAGCTCACTGTCTGAATGTGGGCAAACTGGTGTGGGCCCCAAACAGTGGAGTCAGGATATAAAACTAGTCATTAGCAAGATGCTTGCAGAGTCTCACAGAACGACCATCTAACTGACTAATATTACTGCACTAACATGGAAGGGAAGGATATTATTTGTAAATAATCCGTGTAATTTTTGTGTGTGTGTGTGGTACGCGGGCCTCTCACTGCTGTGGCCTCTCCCATTGCGGAGCACAGGCTCGGGACGCGCAGTCTCAGCGGCCATGGCTCACAGGCCTAGCCGCTCCGCGGCATGTGGGATCTTCCCAGACCGGGGCACGAACCCATGTCCCCTGCATCGGTAGGCGGACTCTCAACCACTGCGCCACCAGGGAAGCCCCTAATCCGTGTAATTTTAAGGAGTGTGTGTGTGTGCACAGCACATACATCATACCCCATATACATATGCAAATTGCAAATGGAGCCTGGATGCTTATATGCATGGCATTTTAATAACCTTAGATATTGTTGGGGTTTTTTTTCCATTCAAAGTAAACTTCTGCCTAGAGATGGAATCAAAATAATCATCATATAAATTTTCAACAGTCTCAGTGAATAATAAATGGACTGAAATATTCCCTCAAAGTTTTCAAGCTATAAATAAATTCTAAACTAAGCTTCTCTGAACTTATGTTTCAGAGTTAGTTTTAAATTAGCATTTCCTGCCATTTGTAATTTTAAAAGTGTCACATATAAACAAGAATGTGACAACATTTCTATTTTCAAGGGATTCTATCTAGACCATAAATACTCACTTCAGGATAAACACCGGGGGGAAAAAAAGTCCATTCGCAAAACAACTGCTTATTTTCTTCATATTCTAAAAAATTGATGTGTACAAAAATAAGAAAGTAGGGGCTTCTCTGGTGGCGCAGTGGTTGAGAGTCCGCCTGCCGATGCAGGGGACACGGGTTCGTGCCCCGGTCCGGGAAGATCCCACATGCCGCGGAGCGGCTGGGCCCGTGAGCCATGGCCACTGAGCCTGCGCGTCCGGAGCCTGTGCTCCGCAACGGGAGAGGTCACAACAGTGAGAGGCCCGCGTACCGAAAAAAGAAAGTATTATACATTCAGAAGATTTATGCATTCTGTTATCAATTTTCTCATGATACTAAAATGGAAATATAATTGCCTTCTTGAGCTACACTGGTAGCAAGTGAGAAATCAAAGAAACATTCTATGGTGAAAGAAAATGAAAAACATTGACCATATTGCCATAACATGCCACATTCACAGTCAAAATCTTGTATCTATTCAAGATTTACTTGTCTAGGCAGTTCTTTACTGATTGGAAGGATGCATCCCCAAAGCTGGGCATTTGGACACTGGAATATATATACATATATATATATATATATATATATATATACACAAACATACATATATACACACACTCTTGGGATCAATACTAAATTTGGTAGGTAGGTATACAAGATAGCCTCAGAAGACTATATCTAACCTACAACAGAATAGGCTAGCCTTGGAAATTCACCATGATTTTATAACATTGTTACCATGGGAAATGAATTCCAAAACACAGCTCAGGAAATCATTTAACCATCCTCCCTCCCCACTTTCTTGCACTTTTGAACACAAGAAGAAAGGAGCATAGTGGCTGAGAATTGCTCCTGGCACCTCAGGGTTAGAGGTGGTCTATCTCTCTCTGTTTGCTGTTTATTTGTTTGTTTGTTTATTAACTGTGTTTTGTTCTAATTATAAAAGAAATCTATGTCTGTTGCTATAAAAATTAACAATGTAGAATATAGAACTTAAGAAGTGAACATCTCCCATGATCCTATTCTTCAGCTATACCCACACTAACAGTTTGGTGCACAGTTGTCTTGTGCTTTTTATGTAATTGTTTATGAGTGTTGGTATCTTACATTTTAAAAAATCTATCATATCATACATAGTATTCTGTCAATAGGCACGTGAAAAGGTATTCAGCATCATTAGCCATTAAGAAAATGCAAATCAAAATCACAGTGAAATACCACTTCACACTCACAAGAATGGCTATCACCAAAAATAGTACATACTATTATGGATGCAGAGAAGTTAGAACCCTTATATGCTGCTGGTGGGAAGGTACAGTGGTACATCCACTGTAGAAAATAGTCTAACACTTCCTTAAAGGGTTGAAGTAGAGTTGTCATATGACCCAGGAATTCCACCTCTAAGCTGCACTCAAGAGAAATCAAAACATATGTCCACACAAAACTTGTACACAAATGCTCATAGCAGCATTATTCACAATAGCCAAAAGGTGGAAACAACCCAAATGTCCATCAACTGGACTGTCAAACTGATAAATGTTTAAATAAAATGTGGTATATCCTTATAAAGGAATATTTTTCACAATAAAAAGAAATGAAGTACTGATATATGCTATAACATGAATAGCTCTTGAAAATAATATGCAAAGAAGCCAGACACAAAAAGGCTGCATATTGTATGATCCCATTTATATGAAACGTCCAGAACAGGCAAATCCATATGGAAAGAAAGTACAGATTGGCTGGAACGAGGAGGAATAAGGAGTGAAAGCTCGTGTGTACAGGGTTTCTTTCTGGGGTGATGAAAAGGATCTAAAATTAGATAGTAGGAGTTTGTGACTCTGCAAATATATTAAAACTACTGAATTGTTCACTTTAAAAAGGTGAATTTTATCCTTTGTGAATTATATATCAATAAAGTGTTATTAAACTATATATGTTAGCTGTATGACCTTAGGTGATATAACCTCTGAGGTTTGGGGTTTTTTAAATATTTATTTATTTATTTGGCTGCGCCGGGTCTTAGTTGCAGCTTGTGGGATCTTTTAGTTGTGGCATGTGGGATCTAGTTCCCTGACCAGGGATCGAACACGAGCCCCCGGCATTGGGAGTGTGGAGTCTTAGTCACTAGACCAACAGGGAAGTCCTAATCTCTGAGTCTTAATTTCTTATCTCTGTAGGGTTCTGTGAGGGTTTATTAATATATATATGAGTTTAATAAATATTGATATATAATCACTCATCGTTATGCATACATATACATATATAATCACTATTTTAAGTGATATATACATAAATGTATATATACATTTATATATATGCATATATTTATCTATACATCACTTAATACCATGCCAGGCCTAGAGCAGGCCCTCTGATAATGATTACATTAAATTCTTTATGCTACATAAACCTCCTTTTTAACATCATTTTTATGTATTTTCTTATGTAAATTAGCTAGCCAATCTCCATATAATTTCCTCAGCTTATATCTGAAAATTATAATTATTAAGCTACTTCTCAGTTCACCTCTCTTCTTGATGAGTAAATCTAGCTTTACAACACTTACCTGACTGGTGAGTTTACATTTATCTGTTTGATTTCATTAATGTGTGTCTTGCACTAAACCATTCCAAGAAGGCAGGGTCCATGCCTGTTTTCATTCAACCCTGAATCATCAGTGCTAGCCCAGGGCCAGACACATGTTAGAGCTTAAGAAATAGTTGTTAAATGAATGAATGAATGAATGCATGGATAGATATTATATCTGCTCAGTGAGTGGCCTTCCTGGAAGTGGGTGGTTCTCAACAAGGGTTGGGGTGTGGAGAGAAGGCATGTTGTCATACAGGATACAGGTTGTCATATCTGAATCACCTGGGGTGATTTTTTTGAAGTTACCTGACACCTTCTCTCCAGAGCTTCTTCTCTATCAGAGCTTACAGTGTGCTATTTCAGGGGCAGGAAGGCCCACTCCACCCAAAATACACCTCATACAACCAGTCACTGGTGACAGAAATTTCTTTCATAGGATACAAAACCTTTCATTCATAATCAGAGATAAATGTTAAGGTACAAATAACTTTGGTCACTGTGATATGATAGAAACACCATTGACTAGACCAGGAGTCAACAAAGCTGGTCTTTAGACCTGCCTTGACTTTGGATATGGGTATATGACAGGAAGGGGAATAAGTGCACAGGCTGCTGAGTGTCCAAAGAAGTTGTGGAGAAGCAGAGCACAAGAAGGGGACAAGCACACATGGGATAAAGTGTTTTAGGCTTCATCTTCTTCGTAGTTTTGTTGGAGTCAAGCCTACCTTCTCTTGGGCTCATCTGCTTTCTGCTCTCAAGGGGAAAAGCTCATATGTCATAATGCCCAAGTTTAGGATCTGCCTTGGCAATTGGGGAGCTGACCACTAGCCCACCCAGTGATGTTGCCACACATAAGCTGGAAAAATTTCTTGTCTACTTCACTCTTATTTTCCTACATGTGTTCATTGTTTTTAACAGAGCCCTAATTGCTAGTTCATGTTCACCTTTGATGCAGCCTGATTCCCAAGATCCTCTGCTGTACTCCAACTCTATTTTTATCTTTTTAAACTGTAAAATATAGCATATTTTTTGCATAGAACACAAATGTACAGTTTAATGGGTTATTATAAAGTCAACATCTGCATAGGTAACATAAGTTTTACGTTATACATTACATACATATATATATACATTATGCATATGTAAAGTGTTACATTCATTTTATTAAATGTGAGTTAAACCTCAATAAGAATGATGTTTAAAGGAAAAACAAAATGAAATAATGTATTGTAGACACCTCAGAAAGTCCCCATCCATAGTCCCTTTCTAATCACAATCTTACATTCTTCCCTAAAGAAACCATTATTCTGACTTTTTTTTTTTTTTTTTTTTTTTTTTTTTTGCGGTACACGGGCCTCTCACTGCTGTGGCCTCTCCCGTTGCGGAGCACAGGCTCCGGACGCGCAGGCTCAGCGGCCATGGCTCACGGGCCCAGCCGCTCCGCGGCATGTGGGATCTTCCCAGACCGGGGCACGAACCCGTGTCCCCTGCATCGGCAGGCGGACTCTCAACCACTGCGCCACCAGGGAAGCCCTATTCTGACTTTTATGGTATTCATTTTTCTTGCTTTTCTTAATGGATTTATCACTTAAATATGCATCTCTTAAAAGCAGTTTAATTTTATCTGCTTTTGAACGCTCCATAAAGAGAATCATATAATATATGCTACTTTGTGAGGGATCTCTTCCACTTGACATTGTTTTTAGGATTCATTCACATTATTGCCTGTAGCTATAGTTTTTGATTTTTATTTAAATGTAGTATTCTAGTGATTGAATGTTCCATAATTTGTTTATATATTCTACTGTGGATGGATACTTGGTTTGTTTCCAGTTTCAGGCTATTATGAGTAATACTGCTATGAACATTCAAGTACGTGTCTTTCAGTGTCCATGTGCACCTATATCTGTTGCACATATGTCTAGGAGTAGGATTATGATAACTTATCTGGTGGTAGGTGCATCTTCACCTTTATTAGATAATATCAAACTACCTTCTGAAATGACTATCAATTTGCTTTCTGACCAAGAGTGTTTGACCTCTGAGCTTAGAAACTCTTGAATACTGACACCAGCTCCAGTCAATGCCCTTTGGATATTCAATATTGGATTACAAGTTACACCCCTTCAAGGGCCAGCCCTACTGCTGGACCAGGTCTCCTGCTACAGAACTGGTTTCCTCTCTTTCCCACTGTATATGAGTTCGAAGGATACCTCATGGCCTACCTCACTCCAGTAATGACAGCTGGACCTTACAAAATGCAAAGAATTCCCAATGCCTGGTATTGCCAGACTTTAAAATTTTAGCTGATCTGGAGAGAAGTAGGCTCTCACCATCACTTTAATATGCATTCCTACCCCATTTGGGGGGTACATTTTCTTTCCTAGTATTTGCTCTTCCTTAGCATTTTCTGATGATTTCTTTCCTATCTACTAGCATGAATTCATTATCTGCTCCTGTGTAGCAAATTATACCCAAAATTAGTGGCTTAAAACAGTAAACTTTATCTCGCACACTCACTTGTGCAGCTCAGGAATCCAGGAGTGCCTTAGCTGGGTGGCTCTGGCTTAGAGTCTCTCCTGTGGTTGCAGTTAAGGTGTCTACCAGGGCTGCAGTCATCTGAAGGCTTATCTGGGACTGGAGGACTCACTTCTAAGGTGCTCACTCATATTCCTTGCAAGTTAGTGAAGGCCATTAGCAGAGGACCTCAGTTCCTCTCCACATAGAGCCTCCATAGGGCTGCTCGAGTGTCTTCATAACATGGCAGCTCCCTTCCCCCAAAGTGAGTGATCTGAGAGAGGAAGAGCAAAGAGGAAATCACAATGCCCTTTATGAAATGGTCTTGAAGTCACTTCTGCCATTTTGTATTCATTAGAAGAGAGACACTAAGAATAGCCTATATACAAGGAGAGGGGAAGCAGGCTCCATTTCGTAAAGGATGAAATACCAAAGAACTTGTGGACATGTTTTAAAACCACCACACAACACAATTTAAAATCTCTTGACTTTCACCATTTGGCAAGTACCAAAGTAATTGTTATTTCAGGCATCAATGAATGTTAAAATAACCGAGTAAAAGTTTGATTTAAAAAACAAACAAGAGGGAGTTCTCTGGTGGTCAAGTGGTTTAGGATCCGGCGTTTTCACTTCCGTGGCCGGGGTTCAATCCCTGGTTGGGGAACTGAGATACTGTAAGCCTTGATGTGCAGCAAAAAACAAACAAACAAACAAACAAGAAATGTGCGTAGTTTCAAAGTACCTTCTCACAAGACAACTTAATAATTACAAAGGGAATGATAATAACTTTACAGTGGAAAGACTTAGCAAACGCGACCTTGACCAAGTTATCAACTTTAACATCATCAATAATGAGACGTATCATGTGACTTCCAATATGATGCACTTTCAGTGGTATTCTTGCCAAAAATGCATAACTTAAATTTAATCATGAGGGAACATCAGATAAGCTAAACCCAAGTTGGCAAACATTCTATAAAAATAACTGGATAGTATTCTTCAATAGTATCAAGGTCATGAAAGACAAAGAAGGGCTGAAAAACTGCCCCAGATTAAAGGAAGCTAAGGAAACATAACAACAAAAAGCAAGGTGTGATTTTTGAACCAGAAAAGAAAAATACACTAATCAGACAACTGGTGAAATTTGAATAAAGTTGGTAGACTAGTGAAAAGTATTAGGTCAATGTTAATGTCCTGATTTTAATAATTGTGCTGTGGCTATATAAAATGGTAACAATTGTGGAAGCTGGATGAAGAGTATATAAGAATTCCTTGTATTCATTTTGCAACTTTTTGGTAAATCTGAAATACTGTCAAAATGAAAACAAAAATTAAAAATTATTATAACAAATATATATATAATTAAAGGATCAGTGAAAAACAATATAAGTGATATTGTCCATCAGAAGCTCACTCATCTTTAACAGTAGTAGCTACTGAAAAGAACTAGTCATTTTCTATATGGCCTCTATCTCTCCCTGTTTCTAGTCTTACAATGCCCTCCTGATGAAATCCACAACAGCTGCCTTTCTAAAACACATATCCGATCATGTCAATTTTCTGCTTAAGCCCTGTCAATGGCTTCTCATATCTTAGAATAAATCCATCTTTCCTAGCAGGGAATCCTCACACAAATCTTTGGCCATAACTATATGGAATTGAACACACTCCCTAAGACATGCCAAGGGTCTCCCACCTCCAGGTCTTTGCATATGCTATTCCCTCTTCTTTGCTAGAAAAGTCCTGTTTTTTCTTGTATATTAATCTCCAAATATCTGTTTGGAAAGCTTTTTTGGACTCTTTTTCTCTCCAAATAGAGGTAAATGTTATATCTCCTGTCCCCTATGGCACTTTGTAAGGGATCGCCTTTGCAGCATGTTGCATTGTGTTGTAAGTAGATGTTTATGCATCTGTTGTTGCTATTGGCATCGCTGTGCTGTTTTTCTGAGTACTATTAGCTTCTAGAGGGCAAAAATCTAAGCTATATTCATTCCCAGCACCTGGCACAGAAACAAACAAATGGTAGGCTTATTAGTTGTTTACTGCTATGTAAAAAATTACTCTAAAAATTAGCTTCTTAAAGCAACAGCTTCATTATTATTATCGTACAGTTCCCAAGGGTCAGAAGCCCAAGAGCGGCTTAGGTGGGTGGGTTCAGGCTTAGGATCTCACAAGGCTAAAATCAGGGTGTCAGGCAGGGCTGCAGTCATCCAAAGACTTGACTGAAGCTGTTGAATCTGCTTCCAAGATAGCCTACTCACAAAACTGTTGACAAAAGGCCTCAATTCCTCATCACATGGGCCTCTCCACAGGCCACTTACTATCCTCATAACATGGCAGCAGGCTTCCTCCAGAGAAAGTAGCCTAAGAGAGAAAGGAGGCAGATATCACAATATTTTTAATAATCTATCTCAGAAGTGACCTACCATCACTGTTGCTGCATTCTGTTGGTCACAGAGAACAACACTGGTAAATGTAGAAGAGTACTACACATGGCATGCATACCAGGAGGCAGGGATCATTGGGTTCCCTCTTAGAGGCTGACAGCCGCAGCAGTACTTACTCAATCTAAGGAGATTGAATGAATGAATGAATGACGTGACCTCCTCTGGACCATATCCCAAAGCACTTAGTAATCGAAGAACCAAAATGAACTCATTTATCTTAAGGCAGTCTTGGCTATAATGAAGTCATCTCCAGATACTGACTAGGACCACAAGCAGCACTTGAGAGAGGTTCCCATGTATAATTCACCCCCTCTCTGAATAGAAAGACCTTGTCATTTTTCAGGAAAATGAACTCAGACCAGGAAAGATGTGGTGATTGACCTGAGGTCACTGCGAAGGTCAGGTGACCCAGGAATAGACTCCCTGTCTACTAAGAATGACCAGTGTGAGTTTTAGATGATCACACCTTCTGGGTGCTGTTCAGTTGTCTAGAATGCTGAGTGTTCTCCTATTTTCAGTAAAAGGTGATTCATGGGTCCAAGAAATGGCCAACTCATAGCACATCAATATGTTAAAATTTTTCCTTTTCTAATTTTGGTATAAGACACACTTTGCCACTAAATCCTAATCTCTGGTATAAAATCTGCCATCCCTGCAGATTTTTATAGAAGATTCTCACATTACTTAATAGCTGTGTACCCTAAAGAAGGATTCATGAACTTATACCTTCAACTTGTCTTTTTGTGTCACGCTGGTTCCCTATATGGACTGTCCTTTCTTTAACTTCTCATATCAACCTATTGTAATTCTACTGGTTCTAGTTCCAGCCAAGTCTCTGCTCCTTCAAGAAGTTTCCCTGATTATTCTCATCTAGAGAGTTCACTTCCTTATTGTACCAACCCTATCTCACAATTTGTTTCACTCTATGGCACTTGAGTTTGTTTTGTAAGTATTTAGGTACATGCAGGACATGTCATACATGCTTTTAATCTCCATTTCCCCCCCCACATTATTATTTAAATAAATAAATAGATACATTTTTTTTTTTTTTTTTTTTTTTTTTTAGGCCATGGCTCACGGGCGCAGCCGCTCCGCGGCATGTGGGATCTTCCCGAATCGGGGCACGAACCCTTGTCCCCTGCATCGGCAGGCGGACTCTCAACCACTGCGCCACCAGGGAAGCCCTAAATAGATACATTTGATTTCCTTTAATAGAATAACATTTTTTTAAATCCCTTTACTCTTGAAAACTCTAAGGTAAATATTTTTGTAATATTCAAACTCTTTTTCAATCTTCTGTTGCTTTTTAGATTGTTTATTTTTGCTTTTTGTTGTGATTTCAGATTTTTTGAAGTCATTAGACTCTTGAAGGCAGGACAGATTATACATGTGCAGTGTTGGTACGCTTCTCCTTTAACAAAATTAAACTCACTAATCACATTCATTTCTAAAGCCCTTTGAAAATATGTGTCATGCCTATGGGTGGCCGCATTCCAGAGAACTGAATATGTGCTGCAAAACGAAAGGCGGCTGGGGGTAGGGAGGAAACACAAGGCAAGAGAACTGAACATGTGCAAAGCTCTGCACTAAGGGAAGGAGGGCAGAGAAGTACAGTGTTGGAAATACCGGCGGGGAATGGAAAGAGAAAGGGAATTTAAGGGAGAGCGGGGAGTTTGGCCACATTTGGGAGATTTCCCCCAGAACCCCCAAATGGAGAGAGTGCATTGAAGGAAGGGTACCTCTTACTCAGAGCACTGCTGACTTCCAGGCCCCTTCTGTCATCTCTTTACCAGCTCCCACCCTTTGAGGATGCTCAGACCAAGCTGTGGCTCCTCACACACAGTGACTCCTGAAATTCCAGCCCTTCCCCTGACATGTGATCTGTCACTCTGCATCAGACTTGTAGCTTTGGATTTTTGAGCGGTAGTGTGGTATGATGGAGCCCGATGGACTTGTAAAACTCCTAGCTCTGCTACTTAGAAGCTGACAGGTTATCCAATCTCTTGAAGCCTCAATTTCCTCATCTATAAATTGGGAATAGTACTACCTACAACGCAGGTATCATTGTGGATCACAGGTATCACAGGATTGTTATGAAACTTACACATTAGTAGGTACTCAATAAGTAACAGCTGTGAAAAGCAGTGTAGCCCAGTTGTTAAAAGAGTCTGGATCTAGACCATCTGGGTTTGAATTCTTGTTTCATTACCTACTCTCAGTGTGATTTGTTTTCTCTGTGCCTCAGTTGCCAAATCTATCAAATGGGGATAATAATAGTATAGTTTCTATCTCACATAGTTGATGAAAGGAAATGATGGTTATAATATAGTGCCTATCACATAAAAAGCATTCCGTAGATGGGAGTAGTAGTGGTGGTTGCTTTTGTTGTTGTTATTATTATAAAAGATGCAGTGGTTGGCTACAGTTAAGACTGTGTACTCTAGTGCTGACCGACCTGGGTTCAGATCCTCATTCTACTCTCTACCAGCTGCATGATCCCAGAGTCTTCATTCCCTCATCTGTAAATTGGGAATAATAATAGTCCATAAGATGAAATAAATTCCTATATGCAAATTACACAGTGCTTGTACACAGTAAACAATAAATGTGAGCCATTGTCAGCATAAATTCCAATCAGCCTTAGCTCCAGTTTTTATGCATGTCTGTGGGTAATTGTAAAGCTCGATATTTTGTACAGTTAAATAAACTTAAAAGTTTGTGTATTCTGCGGTGATTAACCTGAACTACTAGTTCCCTTGGAAATAAGCCAGGCTTTTAACCATAAAAGGTTTTCAACTGGGTCCCAGCTGACCATCTCTTCAGTGTCTATGCGTCTAGCAGATGGTGAGCTGCATTTTTTAAACTATTCCTTCCAAAGAGAAGACTGTAAAGTTCTCAGAAGAATTAAATGCCCCCATTACAAAAGAGTGCCATGGTCTCAGCTTTCTCACTCCACTCCGTCATGACTGGTCCACATAAACGGACAAGACCCCAGAGTTAGCCTAGTTGGAGAATCTCCTCATGTGCTACAGACTGATTTTCAAAGACACACCAAAAGCCAGCCACTTCAACTCACATTTTTTACTTCGCTCTCTGACTGTACTGCAGTCACAGGACAAGTTGTTCGTTCAGATACCGGAAAGGCTGACAGTCCAGGAAACTTTTATTTCGTTTCTTCAGCCAGTAATCTTGTAGGCCGGTGATGTCACTCAACAATTATGCAATATGACTTAACTGTTGGAGAGGTGACAGGAATTCCACTGACACCAAGATCACAATGAAACTGCTTAGCTACTAAATTAGTCATATTGTATATTACCGATAAGTCACTTTTAAACTGTGATTAACTGCCCGTTCAAACAGCACCACTGTTTAATGAGGGAAGTCACGGCCCCATCACTCATAGTTTAACTGATCACATCCAGTTATTCCAGTGTCTGAATAATGCAAATGAGGTGGTTATCAAACTTCACACATCAGAGGCCACTTAAAAAGGAACACAATGTAAAAAGGAAACACTTTCTTCCCCTATATTTAGGGGAAAATTTGTACAATATCTCCTTGACTGTATCCTAAATTAGTCATTTCAATCTCTTGATTTCCCCAATCCAAATAGGATGAGAATAGGATCTTGTTCCTCAATGATGACAGGAATTATAGTGTTGTTTTCTGTTCTAACACAAGTTGGCTTCTGTCCTACAATCCAGCTACGCTGTGAAAAGGGACTTTTTATTGACCGCAAGCCACAAGGTAGGTATCACTTATTGCATAATTCAGTTGAAATTATTCACTTATTCATAATTCAGTTAAAATAATGCTTAAATTTTCCCATTCAAAAAGTAATAGATGCGTGTTAGAAAAAGTTGAGGAAATACTGAAAAGTACAAAAAAAGAAGAAAAGGCCCCACAATCTCACCCTCCCCAAAACAGCCATAACTAAAACTCTGTACATTTCTTCCAGTCTCAATAAAGAATGAATACAACAGCCTAACAAACTCCTTGCCTGGCAGTGTGGTAGGTCCTGGGTGTAGAAAGATAAATAAGATTCAATCCCTCTCCCTTAAGAAGCGCACAGCTTAATGTAATGGGGTACCTGAACACAAAAGAGACATTTAGTGTACGCTGGAGAGGACGGAATGTGGAGTGGGGGAGATGGAAGGGATTATCAGAGCAGATTAGAGAAACCCTAGAGCAGGGTGACTCAAAGTATGGTCCACAAAGTGACACCAGATCTTACAAGATACCTACAGAAACTGAAAGATGGCATGTGAAACTTTTGGAGCAATTTGACAGTCATTGTATGCCTTTTAATCCAATAATAATTTTTTAAATTGGTCCTGTATTTTGCATGTGTTTTTTATTTCACTTTTGTTGTATTTATTATTATTTTTTTTAAAATCAGTCCACAATAGATTAGAAATTAAAAATGTAAATCTCCTCTGTCACTATAAATAGTTTGAAAACTACTGTCCCCAGGGACACAGTAGCTTAGCTAAGTATAGGGTAACCAACTGTCCTGGTTTGCACTAAACCTGGCAAAGTCCCAGGCAAACCAGGATGAATTGGCCACCTTACAAGTGTTTAATTCCAAGAAAAAGTTAGCTTCATGAGAGAATAGATTAGATGAAGGGGAAGCAATCAGCAAAGAAATAAGAGAAGAAAATTTCTCTGGGGTAAAAGAGGTTTTAGTCTTTAGGTCAAGAGGGTTCACTAATAGCCAGGTAAGATTATTGAAAAGAGAACCACACTTAGCTACATCCTGTTATTCTTTCTAAATTCCAAGGATCAGGAGAGAAAAATCCGATGAGACTACACACACACAGCAAATTGAAATGAACAAAATAAACTAGTAAGGTGGCAAAACACAATATTTACATTATATTCCTTTAACAAAAAGATATTTGCTTTAGCTCCCTGAGCTAAAGAGAGAAACAAAATAAAGGAGTGTCCTTTAAATACAAATATAACAATGAGGGTCATAAAATAGAAATAAAAAACAATACCACAAAAGAGGAAAATGCAAACATGTCGACATTATTAACATAATTTATTTGATTTGGCATCAGATTTGGCTCTAAGCTTCCTGGTTATTCATGGGGAGGT
The DNA here is from genome assembly GCF_003031525.2 of Neophocaena asiaeorientalis asiaeorientalis. Classification (NCBI taxonomy): domain Eukaryota; kingdom Metazoa; phylum Chordata; class Mammalia; order Artiodactyla; family Phocoenidae; genus Neophocaena; species Neophocaena asiaeorientalis. The sequence goes on from NW_020175528.1 coordinate 9,929,547, forward strand.
TAGGAATTACAATCATTCAAATTGCTGTTATTATGAGGAAGGAAGAAGTATATGAGTTTCTCAGCAAGACATTTTTTCCTGGAGCTGAAATTTAAAACAAATTCTCTCAAGGAGTTTAATATTGGGGGCATCAAGTGGGGAGATAGACTGTACTCAATACTCAACAGCATTTCTACAGCAAATATAGGACTGGATCTCACATACAGGCTTCTTATAAGAATCCTCATTAAAGTCAGTGAAGGGTTTCAAGATATATAAATACATTATAGCCTAAAAATGTAATTTGATCCAAGGATAGAACTTTGAGTATCCTTAGAGGAGAAGATGAATAGTATATTACTTAGTGTTCTCTGAATATTATTTTTCTCAGCCAGACTCATGTAATAATATAATTTGAGGTCTCATAATGTCTGAAAAGAAGTTAACTCTGCTGTTCTTTATTGCTGATTGAGGGTACATAAAAATTCCAGTTTCAAAGGAAATACAGTTAGATTTTGTGTACCCAGACCTTTCAGCACTGTTATTAGCATTAGACATCAAAATCTGTGTGAGATTACGTTATTATGCTTCACATAATGAATGTCATTTTAGAGGATATAAATAGCATTAACACTCATTCGTTCTCCTTCTCCTCTGGCACTCTTAATAAATTTAATAAATGTAGCACTTTCATTAATGCAAATGGAATTGTTGATCAAAATATTGTTATAATAATCCGTCCTAAAAATTTTAAGGTAAAGAAACTTCTTTCACGTGCCATCCGTTGAAAGAGCAAAAATCAGTTTGCAAGTCAAGTATGTACATTATGATCACCTTTTGTAAAATATATATTTGTATAAACATAATATTTATAAATTCGGTTGACTCTTGAACAGCACAAGTTTGAACTGTGCTGGCCCACTTATATGCAGAGATTTTTCAATAGTAAATACTACAGTACTACACAATCCCAAGTTGGTTGAATCCACAGATGCAGAACCTTCCATATGGAGGGTGGACTATAAAGTTATATGTGGATTTTCAACTGCTCAGAGGAACGGACCCCTAACCCCTGAGTTGTTCAAGGATCAACTGTACATAAGCATACAAAAAAACATTAGAGAGATAAAATAAAAATATTAAACCTATTTATCTCTGGGTGTCAGGATTTGGGTGACTTTTATTTTCTTCTTTTTACTTGTCCATAGGTGTGAATAACTTGTATTATCTTTGCAAGTAGAAAAAAAAAAAACAAACGATTGTTGCTCTACTTAAGGGCATGTAGTGGGACAGCAAGGGATGTCTCTACTCATCCCTAAAGCACATCAGCCAGGACAACTTTCCTGTACCAACATCTACCTCTTGCATCATTAAAGTTACTCTTTAAGGAATTACATGATGATTTTAGGGATGAGACAGTTTAAGAAAGAGTGCAATTTGGGTTGGCGACAATCCTCAACTTTGCTTCATAAGCAGCTATGTGATTTGGGGCAAATTTTCACACTTTTGATTCTCTGGTTCCTCATCTTCAAAATGGAGAATGGACTGTTGTGAGCACAAAATGAAATCACTTGCACATAGTAAAGTGCCTGGAACAAAATAGGTGCTCAACAAATACTATATGCTAATTTGCTTGCCTCATCCCTCAGAGAATTTGTCCTGGGTCTACAGACACTAGTTCTCTTCTCTGCAGTGGTTTCATGTGAACCTGGTTTCACTTCAATAAAAGTGTTGGAAGAGTAAGGAAGTCTCTCTTTTACCGTGTTCACTAGTTAAGAGCAGAGAAAAGGAGAAAAAGGAAGACTTACTGAGGATCTACTGAGTATCAGACACCACGTTGTCTATGTTACTCTGCTTAAGGAAGGCTCCATATTTTCCTAAACGCTTAAACATCTGTGAAGTCTCAAGTTTCTACCTTATTATTAATACATTTGCCGCTTGAGAACTATCATCCGTTATATCATCATTCACCCTAAAACAGCCTCTTTATTCCTACTTTGATCTTCCAGACTTCTAGTTGTGACATAGAACTTTGGTTGGTTATGTCATTATCACAGGTCACATTTTCAGAACTTCATTCCATAGCATTTAGGACCCTAGAAATGTAAGTTACTTTTTTCCATCACTTCACCTACATGTCAAAATGTCTCCAATTTTTATTTTTTACATTAATCTGTTGTAATCAGTTCTTCGAATATATGTTAAGCATGACTTACTTAAATGAACCTGATTCTATATGGAGAAAATTAGACAGAGATAGTGAAATGGGTATCTCTAATCATCAGGCCTTAGTATTGAAAGTTTGACTAGCTTGACCCTTCTAAAAAGAACAGAATCTCATCAAGTTTATAATGCAGAAAAGCATTCCAGAATGTTTCTGGGTCTATGACAACTTGTTCCCTTTATAACTTTGCTTCAATATTTCAGACAGAGACAGTTAAGCAATTGTAGAGAGGCCTGCAAGACTTGGGAATGGGGCCTCCTTCCTAATGGTCTATTGCAGTTGTATTACACAGTGCTTGCACAACAAAGGTTTCTATTTTCCTACTTTTTTTCTGTATCATGTGCCAATGAAGCCTTTTTTTTTCTTTACTCCCTTAAAACCTCACCCTTTCTCGTCTTTTACGCTTTTGTTTCCCTGACATGAAAACTCTAAGAAGGCAAATTGCTAATTGCATCCCTCAAAAACCCCAAATAAATGCAATTAGCCATACAAACATGACCTGCATCTTCTCTCCTGAAAGCTTTCCCAGCAATTTATCTCCTAAAGCTCGCATTTTCTCCAAACACATATCCTAGGAAATGTCCCCAGATGGCATGTGATCTTTCCATTTTAAACAAGCTGCCTTGATCAGGTGTCACCCAACTGACCTGCTTTTCTCCACCTTTATTCTCGACACAATGTTGTCTCAACAGACTATCCACTAAGTCCTGGTTTTTCTCCACTGAATTCCATTCTCACCTCTCTCCCTACACCACACCTGCCCCATACACTAGTTGCTAATGTACCTTGTGTTATTCCCTCATGATTTTCACAGGGCCTCTGAGTAACCTTGAAATTTCGTAGCCATTTCTCCAGTGTTCTCCTCCGATACTTTGCCTATACGGAGCTTGGCTCCAGGTTTTCATCTCCTCAATTCCATTTTTAGTTTCCAGTTGGTTGGGAAACTACCTCATGCTCTCTACGCCATGCTCACCTTGCAAGCTACCTATCCAGGTCATCTTTATTCATATTTCCCTCACTACTCAAAAGAGTAAATCCAACTCAAAACAGTAAAGGTGAGGAAAGGGGAAGAAATCCGTAGGGGGCCTGAGGATGCTCTTAGATCACAGATCATAGAGTTGAAGCGATTCTAGTTGCTGTCTAGTACAATTCTGCCATTTAACACATGATAGGGCTGGGATCTCAGAGTTTAAAATCACAGATCATTCAAATGAATCAGTATGAGAGCTACCAGGAAGAGCATTTCCAAGTGGATAAAATTGTTGACTTTGGATATACAGACTGCCAACAAACACATGAAAGAATGTTCAACATCATTAATCATTAGACTGGAAAGCAATTACACTCCAATAAAGATGTAAATAGATAAAACTCTTTAAAAGAAAAATTGTTGACTTTGGAATCATATGGATCTGGGTTCAAATACCAAGCCGCGTGGCCTTGTACAATTAGTTTAAACCCTCTAATCCACAGTATCCTTACTATTAACATGGGGATGATAACACTTGTTTTACTGGATTGTTGAGGTGGATATATGGTAGTTATTAATTATTAACTATAATCCTGCTCTATTGATTTTTAGTCTAATGCTCTTTACAAGATAATTACTATGTTTCTAGTGCCAGTTTTCCAAGATTCCATTTTTAATCTTGACTAATAGTGGTGTGACTTTGGACACCTTATTTACAAAACTGTGTTTCAGTTGATTAATCCATAATGTAAAGCTAATCATAATACCTAGTATACAGGTAGTTGTGAGGATTAAATAGATAATCTTTATAAATATAGCATTTCACACACTATCTGGCATATAGGAAACAATGAAACATTGAATGGTTCTATATAGTCCTAAATCCTCAGAACAAATGCATGAATGATCAGGATAATCTCCTGCCATGTGCCCTCAAAAATAAATGCAGGGTTATATATTTTGTTCTCTTTGGCCCACAATGCCCATATTCATTCGTTCAAGTTGGGCATTAAACAGAAGGTAGCATTAGAACATGAGAGATGAAAGAAAAGATGTTTTCCACCAAAGCAACAACTCTGAGCAAAGGAGGGAAAGGGTAAGGTCTCAAACACTAATTAATTCTATTTGGTTTCAAAGGCTTCAAACTGACCTCCCACCTATAGCTTCATGCCTTCCTATCCATCAACCTGGCTGCTGCCAGAAATAAAATACTAATTTGAACTTGATTCTAATCCTTCCAATTTTACTGCTGTGCATCAAATTCAGAATAAAGACCCAACTCCTTAGCCCAGCTTTCCAGTCCCGTCACCATCTCTTCCTGCCATCTTTGCCAGCCTCAATTCCTCCACTCTGCCAACTGCCTTCCCTCAATCACTTGCATTTATCTGAATCATCTGATTCACCTTCAGCCCTTTGCATGGGCTATTTCCTTGGCCCCAAACATTATATGTCCTACTCGGCCTTTAAGATTCAGTTCAGAGGTTGCCTGTAGGAAGTCTTCTATGACATCCTTTGCCCACCCTCACCACGGCTGTCCAAGAGCAGAGTTCCTTTCTGGAGGTCCCAGAGCAGCCTATGTTTACGTCAAGCACAGCTGGTAGCACTTATATTTGTTTTTCTTTCCCTTCAGAATGCACGTTCCCTGACCACAGAGGCTAGGCCCTTTGGAGAGCCCACTGTGTGTCAGGCACCATTGTAGGAACTGGAAATACAAAGAACACGAGAGGGAAAGTTCCCAATATCTTGGGGTTCATAGTTCAGTGGGGTAAATCAGACAATTAACAAATACCTAAGGAATTCTCTGGCTGTCCAGTGGTTAGGACTCCATACTTTCACTGCCAAGGACACAGGCTCGATCCCTGCTCAGGGAACTAAGATCCCACAAGCGGCGCAGCATGGCCAAGAAAAGAAAAAAATAATAAACCGCAAATACATAAATATTTTCAGATAGTGACAGGTGCTATGAAGATAATAAAATGGCATAATGTGCTACAGCGTGAGAAGGGAGGGGAAAGACAGCATAAGATAAAGTGTTCTAATCGTGGCATTTGAGCAAAAAACTAATGAGGAGCTAATCATCCCTGGGTATATTAAAGGTAAGATTGTTCCAGGCTGAGGGAAGAGGAAGAGCTTGTCAATGTTTGTAGAAGGAAAGAAGGGATTGGTTGAGATCAAGTTCAAGGATGTAAAGGGTACTCAAACTCCTCCGGTATAGAAACCAGGGTATACTAACTTTTCAGTAGAGGAATAAAAGGCAGACAAAAGCACCAAAATTATCAGATCCATCTTAGACTTGGGGTTTTTTGGGGGGTAAGGGAGGAGTGGTCAGGAGCTGGCTGAACTGGTGACCTTAGGGTGAAGTAGGTTTCTATAAACCAACATTTCCTGAAGAATGTTCCAGAAACATTGGACTAGACCCTGGAGTCCCCCTAGAGTCACTCTGAAGTCTCAGTTTGGTAAACACTTCTCCTCTTACACTGCTTCTCCCCACCCCCTACGTCCCCACCACCTGGTCACTCACAATGTACATTAGCATATTAAAGGCTCTGAATAACTCAACATTTGGAAAACCTGGTTAACTTTTATTTCTCAAATTAATTTAACCACTGTATGTGTTTTGTTGTTTTGTTTTGTTTTAACACAATACTACTTAAATCCTGCAGACCATTATTTTGTAAAACACATTTTGGGAAGCTCTAGTCTAAATCACTCTCCACAACTCACAAGCCTTGCTGTGGTAATTTCTAGCTTCCAGTTCCATTTTGTGCAGTGGAAGCAGTAAATAAATAAGGGAATATGATTTTTGAAAAGATACAATAGATAGTTTGTTTGCAAGTGTGAAAGTAAAGAATACGAGAGTCTCAGTGAATTTAAATTTCACTACATTTAGTCACCTTAAAATAATTTCAACAGAATTTAAAAATGGTTATTACTTGTAAGGATAAATATGTGTAATATATACTAATATATGTTCTATGAAGAATAGGAAGTTTAATTACTAAAGGTTAAAATCCAGTTTGAATGCTTTTTTATGCACTGCAGCTTAGTTAGACTTTTTAAATTGAAATTAATTTCTGCTCAGCCAAGTACAAAACAAATTAAGTCTACTCATCACAAACCCATCTTGCTTATTTTGATTACAACCGTTTTAAATGGCAGAATTATTAAGCACTTTAAGATTAATTTTTAAAAATCAAATACATTAGACTTCATAATAATATAGATACTTAATAGAGGGAAGAAATCGATGTCATAAGCTAATTAACAATGCTGACACTCTCCCAGTAGCTAAAAATAAGACTAAAAGCAAGTTCCTCCAATATCAGGCTGTATTATAATATATTTAAAGTCCATTTGGGAAACTGAATTTGTTTCATGATTAGATTTTTTTCTAGTAAATCTAATTGTGCAAAATGGTTGCTCCAAACATCTGAAAATGTTAAATTTCAATCATAAAGTTCACCTGTATATCATCAGAATATACAGAACCCACTTCCTAACTATTATCACTATCTTTGTCAAATAGCTCTTCATAAGCTTCCATTTTCTAATACCTTTAAAATTATGAGCCATCTCAAATAAAAAGTCTCCATGTCAAAATAAGTCACTGAGGGAATGAATGCTAATAGTGTAATAACAATAAACGTCAGTAGTATAATTTATTCTGAAACGAAGTTTCCTCTGGTAAATATCAAATAAGTTGTTACATTCTCAAAACTGGTCTTCAAAATATAAAAGAGAAGCTTAATTATTCAGCTGATTAAAATACATTTACTCTAATAAGATCAGTACATTGTTAGCTAGAATTAACCCAAGCCCCCTGAAATATTGATTTATACAAGCTTCCAGTCGAAATTCACTTTTTAAAGTCTACTTTTTATTTGGTTGGTAATAGTCAATTCAGAATTAGAACTAAGAGGGTTTTTTTAAACCATATTTTAACAAATGCTTGGCTGTTTTCAGCATCTTGATATTTATTCTTTATAGAATAAAGTACTTTAGCACTTATTCCAGTAATCTTTTTTGGAAGTGACTCAGGCAAGGAAGAATACGTAAGAAAATGCTCAATTAAAATGCTCTCTCAACTGGTTAAATAGCATATCTACATATGGCATGCATGAACCCATGTAAAACTCACATTGTTTAGGGAAGGAATGGTATCTTCAATAAATGACACTGGGTCGAGTAGAAACATAGATAAAAAATGAAAAAAAAGTCTTGCTCCTCCACCTAAAACTACACATAAAAATCAACTTTAGGGGGAGGGAGGGGAGAAAAAAAATCAACTTTAGATGTATTATAGATCTAAATGTGAAAGGTAGAATAATACGACTTTTAGAAGAAAATATGAGAATATCTTCATGACTTTAAAATAGGCCAAGATTTCTCAAACAGAACACAGAAAGCACTAACCATAAAAGAAAATATTGATAAATTAGATTACATTAAAAATAAGAACTTCTATTCCATAAAAAGTCACCATTAAGAATGAAAAGGGAAGTCACAGAGTAGGAGAAGATATTTGTAGGACATACCCAACAAAGGACTCTTCCAAAGATATAAGGAACACCTACAAGTCAGTATGAAAAAACAGACAACTCAAGAGAAAAATAGGCAAAAGACTGGAACAATCATTTCATAAAACAGAATATTCAAATGGCTGGTAAACATATGAAATGAAAATTAAAACCACAATACGATATTACTATCCTCCCATCCGAGTGACCAAAATTTTCTTGGATTTATTTTAAGTGAACATATCGCCATTGTAATTTAAAAAAAAAAAAAAAAGATACTTATTATGCATATGCTTCTGGAGAATTTATACAAAAATAACAAATACATGGGCCTTATCTGTCTAGGCAAAAGAAGAGTCTCCAGAAATTACATTCAATGGCCTGGAATTTTTACATTGAAAATACCAAGTATTAGCAAGGATATGAAACAAGTGGACCTCTTAGACATTACTGGTGAGAGAGTAAAATTGGAAGAGCCACTCTGGAAAACTGTTGGCATTATCTAGTAAAGCTAAACCTATGTCTCGCCTATAACCCGACGATCCATTTTTTGGAGGGAAAAGAGGCATATATCAACCAACAGGTATGTACAAAGATGTTCAAAGCAGCACTACTTATAACAGCTTGGGAGGGGCAAATGACACAAATGCCCATCAAAAATTGAATGGTTCAATAAATTGTGGTATAGGCATACAATGGAATACTACACAACAATTCAAATGAGCAAACTACAGCCATACACAAAAATGGAATGAATCTCACAATCATAATGATGAGAAAAGCTAGATGAAAACAAAAAAAAACTACATACTGCAGTTTTCATAAATACCTTATAATATACCATATATTTTATAAATATACCATTTGTATAAAGTTCAAAACTGGGCTGGGGTGAGAGAGGAATCTATGGTTTAGAAGTCAGGATAGTGGTAACACTTGAGATGGAGCACAGTACTTAGAGGGGGGCAAGAGGGAGGCTTTGGGGTGCTGGTATGTTTTGTTTCTGGGGTGCCTGTTGTGTTTTCTTGGTTACATGGGTGTGTTCACTTTGTGAACATTCATCAAGCTGCACACTTAGAATTTGTGCATTTTCTGGATGCTATATTGCAATAAAATTTAATTTATACTTTAAAAATCCTGTTGTGTACATAGGAATGGGTCCATGGCATAATGTTAAATAAAAAGAAGGGTGCAGAGTAGAATAACACCATGGTCCCTATTGGGGGCGAAAGAGAAAGGAAGAAAATGCATGCGTGGATAGTGGCTGACGGGATGGATGAGCACCAAATATTAACAGCAATTCTCTCTAAGCGTTGGTCTTCTTATTTTTATTTTTGGTACTTTTTCTGGATTTCCTTAAGTGAACATATCACCATTGCAATAAAAAAAAAATAAGTGTTCTCTATACACTCCTGCCAGGATTTATACAAAAAGAATAAGCCAAATTTATCAACACATAGGCTTTATCTATATAGGCAAAAGCAGGAGTTTTAAGCAACTACCATTAATGGCTTGGAAAATTGAGTCAAAACATCAACCTGATGGGAAATATGTATTATATGAAATATATTATTGAGAAGCTGGGAAGTAAACTTGGATAAACATGGTCAAGAAATGACTGTCTCTTCAACGTCAGGAACTTCTCTCTTTAGGAAGTATCTGAAAAATTGCCTCATTTTGCCCATAAAATCCTAGCACATCAATAGCTCCCCTACCATTTGGGTATTTCAAATATCTCATCAGAGGTCCAGGGAAATGCATTTTTATTGCAAAAAGACACAGGATAATCCAGCTGCCTTTTAACAGAAGAACTCGATGAAAAAGTAAATATTTCCCCCTCCTCACGGTCTTCCTCCTCCCACTCTGCTGTCTCTTCTCTCACGGCTCCCTCCCTCTCCTCTCATCCTCCTAGGACTGCTTTGCCATGCCCTGGTGCCTCCTCTGTTTCCTCCCTTGCCCAGTTTGGTCTCAGTCCTGTGGATGCAAATGGGACTGACAGGTTCTAAGCTTAGTTCTCCTAGTGTCCTTGAAACACCAGCTGAGTGAGAGATTTGCCTCTGTCACTCTAAAATTGGAAGTGCAAAGAGATAAGAGAAAGTGAACAATTATCGGTTTCTTCCCCCTCTCCCAGCTCCGGCCCCTCCCCCTCAGTTCCCCAACCCAGGCCCTGCTATAGGGCAAGATGAACGCAGCTGCTAGCGCTGAGATGCTAGCTGTTCACACGGCCCGACACTTTTCACGTGGTAGGTCACAGAGCAGTAGGGGAAAGGGAAGTGGTGATGCAATATCTAATGGCCATGCTAGGGGTGGGGGTCTAGAAAGTTAAGAAGAAAACTAGATGCAGGCAGTGGGATGGAGCTTGTACCCAAGTGGCTGAGAGTGGCCCTTCCCACTATAGCAACAGAAGGTGCAAAAGCAGGTGCCCTGCACGTTACAAAAAGAAAAAAAGAAAAGCAATAAATGCTTGTACAAGTGAGATTACGTATATCTAAGTTATCTGAAAACCCTGAAATTCTCCAAATATCAGGGATTCATTACAATGATGAAGATAAATGCTTTAGGGACTTTCAGAGCAACTCATATATTTAAAAAGTGTAAAAACTCAGGAAAATAAATAGGCATCCCAGAAATTCCCCCAACAGAAACTCTGAAAGCTGCATCTAGACTTTCCATATAACAGAGACAAGGAGGTACGGTGGTTTCCACGGGGCCTCAGAGAAAGGAACAGAAAGGTTGCCTCCTCTCAATCTGCAAATATCTGAAATCCCCCCACTCAGGATTGTGATATGAGGCTAGAAGACGCAGAGCACACAGGATGAGACTTCAGGCCAGAGCCAGGAGATCAAGAATCTGCTCACAAAAGAAGCAAGGGAAGCTGCTTTTTTGGCTCTGCTGGCACCCCAGCCCCCCAGAACAGAAACTCAGTAGACTAGGATTGTGCTGTGGCCAAGCATTTCATGTCTGAGGCGGTTTTGGTGTGAGGCAGAAAACAAAACAATTTGATAGGAAAACCATGGAGGCAGATGAAAATGACAAGGTGGAAGAGGGGATGCCAACTGCAGGGGGGTGATGGTCAACAGGTTGAGAGACAGACTTTGAGGGGTAAAGGAAAAGAGTGGAAGGATAGAGGGGAAGGAGGAAAACCTCCCCAGAAGGAACAGAATTCACTGCAGAACACAATCTGAGGTCCGTATCTGAAATTGTTCAGGCCCAAGAGCTGTGGTTTGAGATGCCCTTGTTATACTGGGCAGAGAGTTTTCTTTTTAAATGAACCAGAAATGACCCAAAGGATTTTTGTAAACTTTTTATTATAGAAAATTGAACATGCGAAAAAAGCAAGCAGAATATAATAATGACTTTCATGTACCCATTACTCTGAATCAATAATTACCAAATCCCGGCCAATCGTGCCTCATCTACTTCCAACCATTTTCCCCCTTCACATAGGTTTTTGTTTAATTATTGTGGTTAAATATACTGTCATATTAGTTTAAAGCACATTCCACAAATATTACATTATGTATCCCTAAAAAACAAGGATTCCTTTTATTCTTTTAAAATAACCACAATATCAACATTATACCTTAAAAACAATTTCTTAATACCAGGAGATGTTTCCTTTTTCTCCTTTTTTTTTTTAATTTATTTTTGGCTGCATTGGGTCTTCATTGCTGTGCTCAGGCTTTCTTTACTTGCAGCATGTGGGGGCTACTCTTCGTTGTGGTGTGCGGACTTCTTCTCATTGCGGTGGATTCTCTTGTTGCAGAGCATGAGCTCTAGGCACACGGGCTTCAGTAGTTGTGGCACACGGGCTTAGTTGCTCCGTGGCATGTGGGATCTTCCCAGGCCAGGGCTGGAACCCATCCACATCACCTGCACTGGCAGGCGGATTATTAACCACTGCGCCACCAAGGAAGTCCCAATATCAGAAGATATTTCTAAGGCATTTCTACATTAAAGTCTCCTCTCCTGTTGCTGTACGCAAAAGCACTTGTGCATTTCAGAAGAGCTTAGAAGAGTGAGAACAAATTTTACCAAGAGAAGGGGCCAGGAGATGAAGCTGTAGCAGGAACCCTGGGAACAGCAAAGATCCAGCAAAAGAGACTGTATTTGATGGTTTTTCATATAATACTGCTCTTTCTGGGGCTGTGAAATGGGAGACAAACATGTTGCAGGACTTCATACATCGCTCTAGAAAACTCTGCAGCAAATCAGTAGAAATGAAAAGCCAACATTTGAGCTGTTTTGCTGACCATGAAGAATCAAGAGACTGAAGTAATGGGAAAAAGGGTCTTTTCTGTTCTGCCTATCTCAAAGGTTGTGAAGATTTTGATGATGCATCCCCAACCTAAAAAAAAAAAAAAAAAAAGTCTATTGTATTAAAATAGCATGTGCACCATAAGGTATTTTAAAAACAGATATCGTTAGAGGATGAGATTCAAAAATAAGGATAGAAGTTCTCATATTTTTCCCATAGCCTAACAAATCACCTTAGGCCTCTCCCTTTTAGACCGCTGCACTTGGCTGTCAGTTTTCCCAAGAGCAGTCCTTGAGTGGGTGATAGGGAAGTCAAGGTTAGCAGATTGAAAATGACCCTGGCAATACCTGTACAGAGAACAGTAGAGGTCAGTGGTCTCAACCCTGCGGTACATTAGAGCGAGCCTGGGAGACTTTAAGAAAGGTGGACACCCAGGCCCAACCCCATACCAAGCAAATCAGTAATTCTGGAGTGCAGTCTGTGTTTTTTGTTTGTAGGTTGGTTTGCTTGGTTTTTTTCGTTTGTTTGTTTTGGGTTTTTTTGTTTTTTAAGTACTCCAGGTGATTCTAATGCATAGGCAGGGCTGGAAAAACTACTGCTATAGGTGTTTTTAAAAAAAATCGTTGCTTAATGTGAGAATATTAGCTCTGATTTTAAAGCATTCTATTCACTACTTCCCATTTAAGAGTGGGGAAAATATTTTACTGTACATTAAAGAAAGGGTACAGGATAGTGGGAAGAAAAGAAATGCAGAGAAACTTTTAAGTAAAAAAGCATACCTAATAAAATAATAGTGAGGTTCTCTCAGAAAAGGGTGGTTTCCATTTCCATATCCCAGATTCTAATTTATTACATCTTAAACTGCTCCAATTTTGACAGACCTTATTTTCATTTAACCCAGAACACTCATCCTATTAGATTAATACAATTATCTGATGACTATTTCAAATTGCAATCATGGTTATTTCATATGTCAAAATAATTAATTCAGGCTACTTAAATCTTTTCTGTTTAATCAAATTTATCTCTCAGTTGGGAAGGAAAAAAAAAAAAACCTGACCTTAAAAAAATAAAAAGACATTTTCTATCTCTGAGGAACTGACTTCATCAAATTATCCTGAAGGGAAAAGCAAGTACAAAAATGTGAACTACAGGCAGCTGGAAAGCAAAATTGTGTACAATGAATGACACACCAAATCCTGCAGGAAAATACGTCCCACAATACATTATTTCCTGTGGCTTCCTGCCTGAGGAACACTGAAGAACAGTAAAAATTCTTCCAGAAATTATTTCCTCAGCTGTCTCATTGATGGATTTAGCATAGGTGTTTGGTCAAAATGTTAAATCATGGTCAAATCCAAACATGCATATTTACCAATGTTTATATATCTAATCACAAGGGCCACTTGGTTCCTTAAAATGAAGCTTAAAAGAAACTTGAACTGGATTCCATTTTATCACAAGCCTGGAATGCTGTGACAAAGCGATCAATTCATTCATCTGAGTGAAAAGTCTGTAAAATCACAGACCTTAATTTTCACATCCTTAAATGTCACCATTTTACCAATTCCACAAAAGTTATGTAGACATGATTGTACACGCTAGAAGTAAAGTTAATTGTCGTCTGCAGGATACTTAAAATCAAATGGGCAATCTAAGTTTATCTTATGATGTTTAAAGAGACTAAAACGAGCTGGTTCCACAAATTGCTGACACGATCAATTCTGGGGAGTCGCGAGAGGACCGTCTGATGGTAGCACATACCTACTGTAGATGGTATTGTGCATTAGACTGGCCACGGGGAATCTTCATTTAACTAGGGATAGCTTGTCACAACACACCCCAAGTTATGACAGATAATCATTCCAATAATTAATATCCTTATATAATATGATATAGTGCTTTACATTTTTAAATGACTTCTGATTCCTTACCATCCCCTCCTTGAAATGCTTATTGCCACAGTTAAATAACTCCATAGCTCTCTCTTGGACTACTACCTATTCTCGCACCTCACTCTAGCCCATTCTCATTGTCATCAGTGTTTTCTTGACAATCCATCTTGGAGCCTGTCAGTCATGTTACTTACCTATAGGATGTCCTACCTCTTGTTTCTTATCTCCACCACCCTCCCATTTTTACTCCTTACCCTAGCCACATGGAGCCTCATGCCATTCCCCGAACACACTTTGGTTCTTAACTCTATTCCTTTACCATATACCTTTCTTCTGTCATCCTTCACAAATGTCTTCAAGGTCCCCTTTGCCTGACTGGAAAACTCTCACAAGGCTTTCAAGACCAAGCCAAAGCTTCACCTCGTCTGTGGGAGCATTTCTGAAGAGCTCCAGGGTTAGTCTTACTAGTTTTCGTGCTGTCTTAACCTTCGTACACTGTTTTATTGTCATCTTATCATCATTGTCTATTTCCAAATCTAGGTTCCTCTGCCTCCACCATCATCCCTAAATAGAAAATGAGATCCTCCAGGCCAGCTACACTGTCACAGTCATCGGGTGTCCTCAGATTGCAGCAGGTTCTCAATTCAAGGAACCAATGAATCTAGTTGATAAATTATTGAAAGGATTTTTGTTCCTGTTTGAAGTAGAGACAAATGGAATAATACAAAGGAGAAACTCAATGCTCTTTCACCTAGCTCAAAGGTGAGAAACCTATTTTACTGTGAACCAATTCTGGAAAGATTAAAATGCTTACTGGCTGCTTTTTTAAAAATGTATATAAGATGAAAATATTTTTATTGACTGAAAGAACCACAGTGTGAAAATAGGCACTACTGTCATAGGCAGTGAACTGTTAATACCTGTTAAGAGCATATTTGAGAGACAGCAACACAGAGATGGTTGTTGTTATTGTTAAATCTTTCAACTGGAAATCCATTTCAGGCAGAATCACAAAGCTGAGGAAGTGGCAAATGGATCTTCATCAGCCAGGATCATTTATTCTTGGCATCTGGATTAGGAGGACCACAGGACCATGTGGTCCTTATTCCTTAGGAGGACTTTTCTTCAAAGGCTGACTTTTCTTTGCCATCCTCTCTCTACAAGGGGCTTCTTCAGCTTCTCTTCCCAAGTGGGTTCTTCTCCACACTTCCACCCCGCTGCCCTTGTGAGGCAGGTGCTAGAGTTAATACTTAACAAGGCAAAAAAAAAAAAAAGAAAGTTGCTCTTTAGCTGCCTCACATAAATAATACCCTCAGGGAAATACCTGTATCTATGAATGGTTGTTTATAAACTATGATTCACAGGTTCTCCAGGGGTTATGTAGCAATTTGGGAGATTGGTTGGATGGGACAAGTTTTGACTATTCCATCACCTACAGGCCTTGAGCATTTCTGAAGTCTTCTCATGGTACCAAATCACATGTAACACATAAACACTCAAGTTGTATCTACAAGACATCAAAATAGCTATATAATTTGAGCAAATCAGTTATTTTCAAAGCATATCCATTTAGAATGGGAGAACTGGTTGTTCTGCATCATTTTAAAGGTAAAACAAGCATGTGTGTGTGTGTGTGTGTGTGTGTATACATGGGACTAATAATCTACATTCAACAGTCTGGCATGGCTTATATGCAGTGATGGAGTAAGGCCCGAGTTGCATTGCCCTGGCTCATCTTCTGGGTTCCTTATTGCTCTATGGGTCTCTGGCAGAGGTGCAGTATGAAGGGCAAAACACTGGCTTTGTAAACACACAGACCTAAGGTCAACTCCAGCTCAATCATAGGCTACTTATGTGACCTCAGAAAAGTTACCTAACCTCTCTGAACTGTAATTTCTCATCTGTAAAATGGGGCTATGTGATACCCACCTCATAGCAGTACTGAGTGACTAAATGAAATTATGTTTGTGAAGCACTTGGCAGATATTCAAAACATGTCGGTTCCTTCCCCTCAGA
The DNA here is from genome assembly GCF_003031525.2 of Neophocaena asiaeorientalis asiaeorientalis. Lineage (NCBI taxonomy): Eukaryota > Metazoa > Chordata > Mammalia > Artiodactyla > Phocoenidae > Neophocaena > Neophocaena asiaeorientalis. Next base: position 9,945,406 of record NW_020175528.1, read on the forward strand.
GGTAGTAATCTCCTCACAGGTGCAGAGGAATAATAATTTGAATATTTGTGTGTGTATATATATATATATGTATATATGTATATTTTTTAATTCTATACTTCATTGTAGTAGAGTTGAATAGGTGCCATCATAATATGTTTCGAATTATTATTGCTCTGTCCTTCACACCACACTTCTGCCAGAGGCCCACAGAGTTCTAAGGAACCCAGAAGATGAGCCAGGGCAACACAACTCAGGCCTTACTCCATCACTACGTATAAGCCATGCCAGACTGTTGAGTGTGCATTGTTAGTCCCACGCAGCTCCCGGAAAGGAAACACCTCGTTTGTTTAGAAGCTCCTTTAGATCAACCTTTACTAGAACACAGCATTAGCCAAAATCCTGACTTCACAAATACAAGCAGTTAGTTATCACTATAAGAAAAGACAAATTTCCCCAAGTTTGGATATTATTAGGTGACCTCCTAACTATATTTTTATGTATTGATAATTAATTTGATTTCTTTTTTGTTTGCTCGTTTTAATCAAAGTGATACATGTACATAGTTTGAACAATCCAGTTTATACAGTTTGCTGCAAAAAATAGCAGCCCCTTGTGCCTCCCATTAGCACCTTTCCCCCTACATCAAAGGCACTCATATTCAGTGTTTTTAGGTATTTTATTTTATTCATTTGATTAGTTGGTTGGTTGCTGTTTTTGATGTTTACTCCCAGAACTTTAAGTATGCTATATTTGCCTATATTGCTAATTTGATTTTTTGAAGTACAGCCATATGCTAAGACTTCTCACTGTGGAATATAATACATAGCTTTCTTCCACCACCCTCTCCCTTCCCATCACACACTTCCCCCTCCTCGTCTCTTCATCATTCCATATCACCAGATCATAATTTTGTTTAGATTAATACTTACTGTTTATGTTAGAGTCGGTATATAAGGGTTATTTATTGGTAAGTTCTACCATTTATATACTATAATTCTTCTTCCTTTCTTTTTGGCTCCAACTTGTTTCCTTGCAGTTGGTTTTGTTTGTTTTGTCAAATATTCTGTGTACTATCATAAACTGAACCTCAAACTCTCCATCAATTTGTTGAGCCTTTTTTCTGAAAATGTTCAAATGCATTAGAAATGTTTTGATTTTCACCTTCTTAAAGAAGACTCTCCTTGAATCTTGTAACCTGCATCAGCGAGATGGATGGTCCTGGACCAGGTGCACACTGGCCACCCAGGCTGTCCCTTCCCTATCTCCTGGAACTCCCTTTGCCTGGATGCTGGATCCATTGTCTTAACCTGTCTTGCTTCATCCTCTCATTTTGGTGGAGCACATTTGGACTAGCTTTGGAGAAAGGGTGTAAGAGTGGTAAACATCTTTTGGAACTTACGTGACTAAAATTCAACTTGTTTTCTGTTTTTACATTCCCAAATTTCTAAACTTTAATTATTTTCTATATCCTCTGAATCTCATCCACTTTGTTAAAAATCTCTTCAACTGGTAGGCCCAAGACTGACAGGAGTATTCCAGTAACAGTCTGGAGAATGTAATGCAAGAATTACGCTGTGATTCCTGAATTTGTACTCTAAATTCCTTTCTGCCACAGTTGCACATTGCAGTTATCATACATTTGTCCTTCCTGCCTACGTGTGTTCCTCTTTAGGATTATCAACTCTCAATTTTGCCAAGGTCATTTTGAATTCCATTCTTATATTCTGAAGTGTTAATAACCCTGATACTTAGCATCAGCCATAAACTGAGCTTCATAAATACCATCCAAATTACTAATGAAGTACACACGGTACTTCTAGACCCTCAAACTTGCTGCCTTCTCTTCTAATGGCTAATTCCAAAAGATTCCAAACCATTAAACAATGGCAAAGCTTGATACATATGACATAACTGTTTCTTCATAAAGAAAAGAATACTTTGATGGTTGAGTTTTAAATCTGGGGGACTTATCCTGGTATTTTTGCAATGGTGTTCAGCTTCTTCTTTTCAAAGGCAATCTCTTCCCTTATTTAAAAAACTAGGTGGTACATAATTCTTTTTCCAGACCTGAAGCATTCATTCTGTTAATACTAAACAGATATAATTAAAGAGGCAGCAAGGCATAGTAAAAGAGCACTTACCTGAAGAGTGAGAGGACTAATGTTACTAGTGTTTTTTTATGATCCAATATTTGTTGGACGTACTAATAATCCAATATCTATTAATCCATCAAATGTGTATTGAGCACCCATTAGGTTCAGGTACTGTGGTAGGCACTGGGGCTACAGAGTGAAAAGGACAGACACGATCCCAGCCTTTGCTAAATAGAACCACAGATACTGAGCAAATAATAACAAGTTGACCATTACAATAACTTAACCTCTATGAGGCTCAGTTTCCTCGTGAGTAAAATAAAGAAAATAATAGTACCACCTCATCAGTTCAAATGAGGTAATGCAATAGAAAAACTTCATTAGCTCTCTTTTGTTCCAGACAAACTACAAACATCTACTAGCTATGATTTCCTAGGGGCAGGGAGCATATCTTACTCATCTTTGTAACCTCAGCAAGTAGGCAGCGCTTGTCAAGTTAGCAGGGACTCAACACATGTACAGAGCAAACGACAACTCCGAAAGAAGATGAATCTATATTTTCACGCAATTACAGGTCTTTTCATTTTCTCACCAAGGTTATCCACCCGTTTGTGAACTAATGAACTTTATGTAGTTCAAAAGCACAATGTAATTTTATAGTAAAATGTTTCCACTTAGCATGTATTCATCATTAATGTATATATGTTTGAATAACTGAAATAATGTAACATTTAAATTTTCATCTATTCCATTTCATATAGCAAGCAATTTTTCCTAAAATAATTTCTGAGGGTAGAGTGCAATTTCGGGGGTGTTTGACAAAATTATTTGAGATTTTAAAAGTACCTAAATAGGACACTCAAAACAAGTCAATTACTTTAAATTTCAAAATGAAATGCTAAAAAATTCTTTTTATTTGACTCTCAAGCAAAGTTTCAGCTTACAGAAAAAATTTTTAACATCACTAAAACACATTCAAATAAGTGTATGGAAATGTCAACTGACCTGCTTCCCAGCAGGTCTTCAGGATCAATGGACTTTAAATCTTTGGATACTAAAATTTGTATAGCAGACAGAGAGTTTTACCATGGAAGGTAATTCCTTCCATACTGGCTTTATTCCCCCAAAAGGCCTGAGGGATAAACTGTGATTTCTGTTCTTCTCATGGAACCACACAGTGGAAGGGCTGGAAGGGGGTCTAGGAATTGTCTGGTTCAGCCTACTTATTTTTCAGAGGAGGAAAAACAGAGGCCCAGAGAGGTAAGATGATTTGCCAGTTGCACAGCTGGGATTAGAACCAAAGTCTCCTCTTCTCTGGCACAGGAAGTAGCAGCAGCCTGCTGAAAACATTGCCTGGTATCCCGGGAATTTTCTTGTCTGCTGTGTGGAGATAGTTTGACCCTGGAGAGTCTAATTCCAAGACAGTTACACATACATTCCAGCTAAAGATGCATCTTCATTTTAATTGAAATAGAATGACAGACCCAACACTTCCAGTTGTTTTGTTTAAGAATAGAAAAATAAAATTCTCTATCTCGTATCATAAACGCTCTACTCCTTAATATAAGCACACAGAACGTCCTCCAGGGAGCCTTATTCAACCACAGCAGAGGTTCTCAACATATCGGCCTAATTGACTGGCGTAACCCAAAGCCTGCGCTGGTCCATTGCTTCTTTCACATGGCAAGGAACTACCTCCTGCCAGCTTTCTTCCCCACTCAAGAACCTCACTAACAGCAACCCTTCTCCTCAAATTCATTCATAACAGGTTTAACCCCTTTCTCCTGGCCTCTCCTTCCATTGTCATGAGATCTCAAAACAAAACAAAAACCCAGAAAGTAGTTACTGTTCACGAGTTTGGGAACATCTAATCTTGGTGGTTCATAAATTATCAGATGGAGTCATGGCGGGAACATGGACCTGGGGAGTACTCAGATCCAGTTCTAACATGGTTCTGATTCTAATCTCTTCAGGAAGTCCTCAGTCTCTCTCAGGTTCACTGTCTTCATCTCCAAACTAGAGGTGATTCAATGAAGACACATTTAAGCATCTACCACACTGCCTGGCACATGTTAAACGCTCATTCTTTTCAATCTCTCTCTGTTGCTCACTTCTCCATTTTCAAGGAACCCCGCTGAATATGCAAGTACTGTCATTCGTTATACAATTCTTTCTACTTTTATGTATATCGGAATTTTCCATTATAAAAAAGTTTTTAATAAAATAATTTAAAATGATCTTTTTTGGAGGTTAGCAATGTTAGTAAATTCAAATACTCTTTCAGTCATGTACATTTGGGTAATAATACATTTTAAAAAGAAGAAGAATGTAGAAGCTAGAGAATATCATGTCATTCAAACTGAGACATCTTATAAAATATCCGATGTTCTTAAGGAGGTTTCATTCTAATATATAAGCTATATGGTAAGGCTATATTAGCCAACCAAGTTAACTATTACGTATGAAATGTTATTCTGATTATGTGTATACATATTTGGAAAATATTTTTATCAAAAATATTACCAGGGCTTCCCTGGTGGCGCAGTGGTTGAGAATCTGCCTGCCAATGCAGGGGACATGGGTTTGGGCCCTGGTCTGGGAAGATCCCACATGCCGTGGAGCAGCTGGGCCCATGAGCCACAACTACTGAGCCTGTGCGTCTGGACCCTGTGCTCCGCGACAAGAGAAGCCACGGCAGTGAGAGGCCCGTGCACCGCGATGAAGAGTGGCCCCCACTCGCCGCAGCTAGAGAAAGTCCTCACTCAGAAATGAAGACCCAACACACCCAAAAATAAATAAATTAATTTAAAAATATATATATTACCTATTTCTCCTTTCAGTTTATGTAATTCAGAATAATTATGGGATTAATTACCCCCAAATTGGGTATCTTTTCAAACAAATTGGTTTTGCCATTAGTTGTCATATGTATGTAGCCTGAATGTTGATCAATAACTGATAAAATCATGTTCAGTTTGATACATTTAAATAAAATTAGTGGGTTCATGGTTCAGAAGAAATATTTGTTTTTATTTTTTGGAAAGTACTATTCTCCACTTAAGAGGCAATATTTTACCCTTTGTGATAAAAGCTCATGCTTTTTATCTAAGCTATAAAATATAAACATTTTAATCCATGGTTCTATGTGTTTCTTGGGAACAATGTGGTCAAATACTTAGGGCCAACTCACTTGTTCTCTCTAAATTTCAGTTTCCCAAGTTAGATAAATAATAATACCTTACATTTATAATAATACCTTTCTTTTAAAGAGTTCATAATGCATAGGACTACTCTATTTTTAATTCTGGAACATTCCTGTAGACTTAGTTAAGGGCATCTATTAAATGCAGTTTACCAAATAGGAACCATGGCCATGGGCTGAGTGACTTGTCCAGGGTCACACAGATATAGGGTTATAAGGGTCAAATGATATGACACATGGCAAGAGTTTGACAACCATAAAGTGTTACATGAATGCAAGTTATGATCAGAGATATGAACAGATTCATAATGAGTTCTTACAGTTATTGACTGCCATTCTCAATACTCTTTTCCCTTGATTTTCTAGCCAAAACTAAAATAATACCTGCCACCAAAATTCTCTAAAACATAGTGAGGAATAAGGAGAAACAGGGAAGTATACAGAACTCCGTGGAAATATGGTGCCATGTTATTTTTATGGATACTAATAGTGACCCTGCTATTGAAATAGCCTCCATGATTCATCTATTTATTTTTTAAGAATAAAACAATTAATATACTTCAATTTTTAAAAAAAAGAATAAAACAATTAAGTTTGGAATTCTGACCAAATTCTAACTTGGGGCTTGACTTTCAGTACTTCTGAATGTCTCTTGCTGCATCTACTCAATTTCCTAATTGATTAGAGAATTACTGAGAAATCTTGTAGTGCATTTTCAGTATTTGCTACATGAGGCTCTCTACACAGCTACAGAATATCAGCAGAACTTGTATATTATTCTCCCTTATTCTCAGAACTGTTTCAGAGTATAATGAGCTGCTTCAAAGGGGCCCGAAAACTTCTAATGAAAGGTGTTTAGGACATGCCAAATACCATGGTTGCTATGAAAATTATCAGCCAACTAGAAACATTAGCTATTTTATGCCAAAACAGTGTTTTAACAATGATTCATTTTTAGTCATTAGATGATTATTCTGAATTCTTATCATCTTGAAACTACATTGGCACCAAGAAAAAAATATGTTTTCAAATTTGGCTTCTTTTATGTGATGGTCCCATCTCTCATGTACCAACCATAAATTCTTTGCCTCTGGGACTGCAAGTGCTTCAGGATGTAATGGAAAGTTGGTATCACATGGCAAGACATTTGTTCCCATTGCAGAGTGAGGCCAGCTCTGAAATTCAAACCCTAATGAGAACAAGTATGTAAATGAGAGCAGCCAAACCAAACATGAAGAAAACAAAGCCCAAGGAGTCTATAAAAGACATTTTTTCAGCCTAGGTATTCATTAATCCATAGCACTTAGACTCTGTGAATTCAAAACAGAGCCTTTTTTCCAAAGTTTGTTACGATAGTGACATATCTATAAGACCTACATTTTAAAAAAACAAATAATAAGGACTTTTTAACCCCTAGAGTGGCTCTATTTATTAAATTTTCCTGTGTAAAGGAAGTGTTATTTAAACTAGACTATTATACAAAATATTTCAATGTGCCTTGAATTAAATATGATTAAGAATGGCTACTGTCAAAGAGTGTGTATTCTTAATCAAAATTTCAATCTTATGGTTTCTACAGAATACTAAAGATACTGTATTCTCAAGGACTTCTGCGTATGATCCAATATACATCTTGCATATTTTCTGAAATTTCTGCAAAAAATAAAATTGCTTCAATAAAAATGTTTTTAAAATCTTTGTCTAATAATTTAAATAATTTTTTTTTCTTTTTCCTTTTTTTTTTTTTTTTTTGGACTGGACTGGGGCGCGAACCCATGTCCCCTGAATCAGCAGGCGGACTCCCAACCACTGCGCCACTAGGGAAGCCCTCTTTTTCCTTTTATAGATACATGTTTTTGCAGGGAATTTCCCACTGTTCCATGATTTTAGGCATATTTATTGTTTTACTTTCATAGTATTGAATGAAAATGTAAGATGTTGTAAAAAATGGAAAATTCATTTATTTATACAATATCTATTGAGACTCTAATATGCCAGGCTCTATTACAGATCTTGGAAATACAAGAATGAACAAGACAGGTAAAAAGCCCTTGACCTCTTTGGAACAATCCATTTTAGTGTGGAAAGGTAGACAACAAATAAGAGAAGTAAATAGGGCTTCCCTGGTGGCGCAGTGGTTGAGAGTCCGCCTGCCGATGTAGGGGACACGGGGTCGTGCCCCGATCCAGGAAGATCCCACATGCCGCGGAGCGGCTGGGCCCGTGAGCCATGGCCGCTGAGCCTGCGCGTCCGGAGCCTGTGCTCCGCAACGGGAGAGGCCACAACAGCGAGAGGCCCATGTAACACAAAATAAATAAATAAATAGATAGACAGATAAAAGAAGTAAAGACATAGTATATTACAAGGTAATAAGTGTGATAGAGAAAAACAAAGCAGGAAAGAGGGATGGGTATGGGAGGAGCTTGTAGTTTTAAATAGTGTAGTCAGGGTAGTCACATTGAAAAGGTGACATTTGAGCAAAGATTTGAAGGTGAGAGAATTAGGCATGCAAATATCTCAGGGAATGAGCAGCAGTACAGTAAGAGCAAAGGTCCTGAGGCAGGAGGGTTCCTCAGGGGAATCAGGCAACAACTAGCATATTTGAGTCTTACCAAAGCTAAAGCTAAAACGTTTTGTGGACCCATTTATGTGTTGGCTGTTGCACACAAAACCAGGACTCCAATCTTGTCCTTTGGAAATCTAGATTTATAAAATCTTAAAACCTGGTGCAGGGAGATCCCACATGCCACGGAGCAACTAAGCCCACAAGCCACAACTACTGAGCCCATGTGCCTAGAGCCCGTGCTCTGCAACAAGAGAAGCCACCGCAATGAGAAGCCCGCGCACCGCAACGAAGAGTAGCCCCCGCTCGGCACAACTAGAGAAAGCCCGCACACGGCAAAGAAGACCCAGTGCAGCCAAAAATAAATTAATTAAAATAATTAATTTAAAATAATTTTAATTAAATTAAAATATTTTATTTTAATTAAATTAAAATAATTAATAAATTTTTTAAAAACCCACCAAGTTCTATATAAGATGATGGATGATCACAAAACTTATTGTGGTAATCATTTCATGATGTATGTAAGTCAAATCGTTATGCTCTACACCTTAAATTTAAAAAACAAAACAAAACAAAAACTGCCATCAAATAATAAACAATATATTTCTAAAGTGTTGGATAAGGTAAGCAAACCTTTTCCTTTTTGTTTGGAATTTATACCAGTCCATTCACATTTACATAAAGTCCTGTGGTACAAAACATCTAGTTGTTTCTTCTCCCATGTTCAACTAGGAAGATAAATGAACTTTGTGTGCTCCAGAGAAAGTAGTAATGGCCTATGCATCTATCTCTGCTGAAGCTATCAGACTTGATGGCCCTGCTTTGGAGTTTACCACGGTAAGAACTAATTTAACCCTCATATACAACGGCCTGGAATTGGGAGAAGATAAAGGAAGGGGTGAAGAAAGTGGCCAGGTCACCAGTGGCCAGTTGTCACCACCGGTCCACCAGGGTATAGCCTCAATTAAATAATGCTATCTTAGCATTCTCTTGCTAACAGAGAAATAGCCCATGAAACCGAGTAAAATTCCCTTAAAGGGAAATACGAAGTAGTAATCTCTAAAAGAAAGTTAACCCACCAATACCAAAATGTATGGCCTTGCCTCCTACCTCTTCCATAAAGGTTCCTCCTCTGTGGCTCTTTTACGACTCACTGAATGCTTCCAAGTGTCCCTGGATTTATCTATGTATATTTTTATCTCACTGGGAAAATGAGGCTCAGCTCTGAGCCTCCCTAAAATTAGCTCTACTTGTTAGAAGTTCTTCTTGTCAGGTGGTTCTATCACACTTATCTAATAATTGCATTTAAGCAAAACGGTTTCTTTTTTTGCTGTTGTTCAGAGCTGTTTTTTCTCTTTCTTTTTTTTTTTAAATGGGGCATTTCACATTCTTCTTGAGTAATCAAAATCACTGCCATTAACTTAGTTTAGGGTTTCATTGAGAAAAAGATTTCTCTCTTACAGGTATTAAGCTTTTGTTTTGCTATAAAGTTATTAAATGTCTATGTAAGAACTGTCATGTAGACTCTTAGATATTTCTACCACTTTGGTATGACAAAATTATAGCCCTATAAACTTATCTTTGACTATATAATGAGAAGTTTAGATCTGTCTAAACATAATACACAACATAGTCTAAACTATGAGAGACTAAGAAAACAAAAAGGGTTCTTTTTAAATGTAAATCAGATCATGTTAATCCTCTCCTTATAACCCTCCTGTGGCTTCCCATTATACTTAAAATAAAATACAGGTTTTTTCACTTGGCCCTGCTCCCTCCAGATGCCTCCAGCTCCCTCCCCACCACACATTGGTTTCTACCTCAGGGTCATTGTCTGCACCTGTCTCTCCTCCTTAAATGCTGGCTATTGACAACAAGCTTGCCCTTGGCTCAAAGAGCCTTTCCTAGGGCCCACCTGGCACACACCTAAGGTGCCCTGGCTCCCACCTTCCATGACTGCTTTGTTTCTTCTTAACACTTATGAATATGTGAAATTACAACTTTTTTATTTGGTGTCTGTTTCCCTACTAAAACATAAGACCTATTAGAACAAGGGTATAAGTGTTTTCCCCAAGTCTAGCAAAGAAGCCAACATATAGTGGGCTTCTAAATATGTTTTGAATGAAGGAACAAGTAGATATTTAAAGCTGTTTGTTCAAAATATAAGGCTGGTGCTACTAGGAGATTTTTTTCTTTCACCAAAATATAATATTTCAAATGAAATATTAAAAAGCAAAATTATTTTAAACACAGTAGTTAAGATGAAAGAAATTCAGTAGAGAATATTTGGATAATGTGAATGAATCATTACCACATAATTTCTTTCTTGAAAATATGCATTTCTGTGGAAAGGGTTGAATATTTTTTCCTTTGAGGGTCGAACCGTTGTATTGATGGAGTACCTATACAGCAAGTAAGAATGAAATTTTTATAAACAAAAATCTAGAATTAGATCAGTCAGTGAATAAACATTTGGAGTATGCAAAATAAGAAAAATTAGTATCAAAATCCAGAAAAGACAGGGCGAAGATGGAGAAAATATTCTAAATATTTGAAGATGAAAATATATTTGTATCTAGTCAATTTAGGTTAAAAATAGGGATGTGCCACAAAATGGATGTCATAGTAATACTATCATGATTATTCATTAGGGATTTCATGGCCACAACTTGAAGGACCCTATGGTTAACATTTCACCTTGATTTTGCATTTTTCCTTTATTTCCCTTCTTTTCCAAAGATCCCAGGCAACAGATGGGGAAGGGAAGTGAGTATTAATTTGCAGAGAAGCAGCTCATTACACGGACATTTTAAGTAATACCCAAATCCTTGTGCAAACATGGATCATGAGTTGAGATTTTAATGAGAATGAATGCTGTCAAAGTAGGATTTCAAGTATTCTAAAGTTAAATGCTAAAAGTGTTTTGTTTCCAGTGATGAAAGAAATAGTTTTGAATTAAAATGTAACTTCAAATACAAAGTAGTCAAGATTCTATCTGTGCCTTTCAACCCTTTGTTCCTATGAATTAAAAGCAGTCCAATTAGCCAGGTTAGAACGACCAACAGATTATCAGTCAACAACACTTAGACCACCTTCGTGTCCATATAAAGCTTATACAAGTTTCTACACTCAAACACACTTTTTAAAAACTTTGTAAGATGATAATAGTAACATACATAGGGAACTATAACCCAGAAGTCTAGAAATTGGCAATGTCTTTCAATGCTCTTTTGTGAGTGTTAAAGTTACAACTTAAAAGTAAAGGTATGTCATCACTTGAAATGATACATAATTACATCTGTGCATATACCAAATTCATATACACAAGAAGGACAGAATAGATGGTGATGATTTCACATTACCAATGATAGGCCATTAAATGTCTGTAAATAACTAGTTCATCTACGACAGAATATGGCTTCTTCCTAAAATCATGTACACTTTGTAACTTTCTTTTTAATTAACAAATTGTATTGAAAACATTACTGCCAATAGTATCACATTGAGTTCTATCTTTCCAAAGATGCCAAAACACTGCCACATGTTATTTTTTTCCATCCATTCTTTCTCTGGGGTTGGTGGTTTAACGCCTCTTTACCACAATGTTGCTTCTTTTTAGTAATGGGGAAACTGAGGGATTAATATAAACTTGTCAACAGTCAGAAGACAAGTCCATAGCAAAACTGGAGCTTACTCTTGATCTCAAATTCTCTCCAGTTAGGCAACACAGATTTCTTTTATCCCAAATGGTAACATATAATGTTAAAAAAAAAAAAGAATATAGTCATTAATAGATTTTCTATTGAAGTTGCCCTACACTGCAGCATTTAAGCTAGATTTCAAAACCACAGAACTAATGTTTTAGATTCTAAGTTAAGTTCCATAATAAAAGAAAAAAAGCTTTAATAGGACATTATATTTATTATTAGTTCAAAATTCACCCTTTTCTTCCACCAAATTGCTCTATTTTGCCTGAACTTCAAAGGTCTTTGGAACTCCAGGAAATCTTCACTATTAAAAAAAGACATCATTGTTTGATAGCATATTGAACTCTAGAAGAGTAGCTAATAGAACTTTTCATACATGTGAAAATTTTACACACTTCATTCTCAAAGTTTGTACATCTCAATCAGATTATGTTTTTCTTTATAAGCATATTCATGGAATTTCATTAGCCTTAGTCCTCTTTTGTTACCTTTTTTTCCCCCTTTTTAGATAATATTACACAACGGCTTCACTGCAGGGGGTTATTAATAAGATATTGTTCCAGAAATGGAACCCCAGGTAAAACGTAGTAATAAGTCCAGTACTACTTGTTCAGAAAACTGATATTTATTTCCAGCAAATGCTTTTTGGAACCTGAAAACTAGTCCTCCACTTTGTATTTCTCTAACAATTTAGTGATAAAAATATAGAAAATAAACATGTTATTTCTAAATCCCAGAAAAATTTGTTGGCTGGGATACAAGCTATCCAATTCCTAATGCACACAAGGGAACGCTCAATAAATGTCACCGTCTGACTGACAGTACTAATTCTAAAGGTTACTTCTCTTAACCTAGACAGTTGCTTCATTTCTATTGAAAATATGATTTTCTTTACTCTATCCCAGAGTGTTTGGATTAATGTACCATTACTAACTTAAATATGATACGCATTCATTGGAAAAATAAAAAATCAGGTTTTCTTGAGTATATCTGTAGTTTACATTCCAGGATGTTGTGACTATGAAACAGTTTTCCATCTGGTAACTGATATGGTTAGATGATAACCTAGCAGAATTTGGGGATAGGATTCTCTCAAATGATGAAAAGATCTTGCTGCCATAGTTGTTTCTTGCTTTGTTTTGTTTTGTCTTTTTCCAATCAGCGGAAACAGTCCTTAGTTTCTAAGTCATTTTTCCCCCTGCATTGTTCTTCCTAAATATGCTTCTCATACATTGCTTCAAATTAAATCTTTGAGGGAAGAAGAAAGTGTAGAACAGTCAAGTTGGAGGTCCTTGAGCAGTAACCAAGGATTCCCACAGTTTCCACCTAAAGTTTCTGGGTGCAGACAGGAAGCCAGGATAGTTGCAGTAAGACCCCTAGTCTTGAGGTATGGAACTCCAGGGATCTCCCCAGTTCCAGTGTGTTAGACTACAGAGTTACGAGTTACTTATTATGAACTCTCCACACACACATACTTGCATGTACATCCTGCTTTCTATCATTTTAATTAGTTACGTGACAGCTTTTAATTTTTTGTGGAACAACCAGAAATTACATAGCTTTTTGCAGTTATATGATTTTTTGCTCTCTATAAAATGATTTCACACTTATTTGCAACAACCAGAATTCTTATCATTTCTTAATAGAAGTTTTATGCAATAAGTTCCTTACATTTTTAAAGAGCAAATGTATAAAAGAAGCTAGGGCCTTTAAAGCTTTTGGAAAACTTACTTTCAAGAGAACTATTTTATTAGTTTAAACACACACAAATCCTTAAACAGATAAATAAAACATTTTAACTTTATAAATCTTATTTTTTTGCTAGATGTCTTTTAACATCTTTAACCCCACCCTTACCAGAAATATAGCCCATTACTGATGTCTTCTAAATTATCTTTGTCATCATTTTCATTTCATAATAAATTCTTTACATGTTCTTTAAGGAGAAACGGTCTTACAGATTACTTTAAGATGATTCCTTTAAATGTGCGATTTAAGAGTATCATAACAAGGAATCAAGAAGTTGATGTTATAAAATAACGTAATGGGACAAGCAGGCATACAATACTTATTTTTCCAAAAGCTGCACAGTCAGCATCACCCAATGGTCATCCCTTTTAACAATCTGGGAAATTAATCCAAAATGAAATTAAGTTTTTATAAATTTATATTGGATGTAACCAGTTGATCTACCTTACTGATGGAAAACTGTCTCTAACAATTACTGAAATTACAGATTTAGAAGTGAAACATTCCATTAGCTATCTCTGCCACAATAGCAGCATAATGTTACACTTTGTTACTTTACTCTCTCCCACCCCCTTAAGAAACAGGGATGTTATTATGTGGTCTTATTTCACATCCTGACCTCAGTCACTTGGGTATGGAGGACATGGGTTCTACTAAAGTTAAATGACAAATCTCTGTATATTATTTACAACTAAGGACCTAAAAAATTCTCTGTAAATTTTAATTACCAAAACATCCTTTGGGATAAAAAGTATTTCTATTCTTCAAAGATTAGAGAACTGAGTACAGTGATTAACTGATTTATGTCACTCATCATGGTATTACTGCTAAAGCTGTAATAGATATGAAATTTTGAATTCCATCAAGACATTTTAGATTTTACCTAAATGATGTATTAGTATGTCAAAGTTCAAGAGCCGCCTTCCTCTTTTAACTGTTTAAAAGAATGGCCTTACCATTTTCTTTCACCAGAAGGCAACTAAATGATAAATTCTCCAGTACTTTCATAGCTGCTTTCTGGACAGGAAAGGGTGCTTTCTAACTTGTTCTGATTGTTCATGGCCCAATCCAAAACATCTAACACTCTGGCTCCAACTAGGAGTTTTAGAATAAACAAAAGAAAGAGCTACAACTATTTAACGCAGTAGGTTCTACATTTATGGAGCCCATAAGCTGATTTCACGCTGAAAGTAAAAACAATCTCAAGATGTTTAAATGAACTCTTCGATGCTGGAATCACAACAAACTCAGGAAAACTAGGAATATGTTGGTAACCTCCAATCTTTTTTTAAACTGACCTCACCCTGGGCAAGAAACCATCTCCTGATGCCATTGTTGGAGACAGAATTTCTGGCTATAAGATCCTTTTTCTGACTCAATCTGGCTTGCTATTCTTGGTTAATCATCCCCATTTCTCTCAACGTTTCACTCCGCTGACTATAGTGGATAACATTTATTATCAGGAAAGACTTTTTTAAGTGATTCGGTTCCTCCAGCCGTCTCCCTCCTTATCCTACCTAAAAATCGCCTTGTTTCACTAAGATTTTGCTAAACATTAGACACAGCAAGCACATGACCTCCAGTCTTCAGTGTCTCGGAATAAACCGATATAAAAACATTCGATTGGCGCGGCTCTAAGTTTTTCTAGGCTTGGAATGTAAGAGTCTTTAGTTCTTCAACTCTTAAAGACCTATAGCGCAAAATTTAAATTTTAAAAAATTTTAAATTAAAAAAAAACCGCTCCCCTTTTTTAACCTTTAGCCCCGCCCATCGCCCCCCCCAGCCTCCACGCGAAACTCTGCAGGAAACCGGAGGGGGCGGGGCGGTGACGTCACGACGCCGGTGCGTCACGGAACGGCGGCGGCTGCGGCGCTGGCGACGGCTGCGGCAGCGGCGGCATTTTAGTCAGCAGCGGCGGCGGTAGCCGGGCTGCTGCTCCTCCCAGCATCCCTGGCGCGGCCATTTCAGCCCCATCTTGGCTGAGGGGAGGGAGCTGCAGCCGCCGCTTCAGCAGTTTGAATTTCAGTTTCTCCAGAGCCTGCGAACCGGTTGCACCGAGGAGGAGCCGAAGAAGCTACCGCCGCTACCTCACACAGCCAGAGCGCCCCCGCTTGCCGGCCCGCCGGCCGCCGCCCCTCATTCTCTCAAGAGCCGCGAGGGGAGGCCGAGACCGCCGCCGCCGCCGCCCGCCCGCGGGGGTGGCTCCCCCTGTAAGGGGAGGACCGAGCCGGCTTTCCCCTCCCCCGGAGCGGGTTTCCGCCAGAGACAGTCGACATGTCCCTGGGGCTGAGCTCCGGCTAGAGCCGGGGAGGGAGGGCCGCCCGGCCACACCGAAGCTCCGCCGCCCGCCCGCGGCTCCTGGCTGAATCAGGAATCCCCGGCTCCGGACTCGCCACTCCTCCTTCTTCCCTCTCGGCGTCCGAGAGCCCGGAGCTGACGCCGGCACTGGCTCGAGGAGCGGGACAGCACCGCCCCTCACGCCGCCGCCGCCTCCTCCCCTTCGCCCTCCCACTCCCACCCCCAGCCTAGGCCTGCTGACCGCGCGGAGCGCCGAGCTGGACTGACCACGGCGGCCCGGAGACGCGAGGAGGAAGCAGCCGGCCCGCCCCTGGGATCGCGCTTTCGCCGCCACTGGGGGTATTGAATTGAGGCACCGCGACTGCGGGAGGCGAGAAGGAAGGAGGAGCCGCCGCGCGAGTGAGACGGGGGCAGAGCCGAAGAGACCGACACGGAGAAGGAAACGGGAGGAGGATGTCTCGCGGAGCGACCGACGCACGGATCAACCCGTGACTCTTACAGCGGCGGGCCTCAGACCCCAGCGCGGACGCGGACTTTGTCTTTGGGGGCCCTGCTCTGCCCTTCCTGGTTTCCGGCAAGATCGCAGAGGAGGCGGTGTGCCTCTCTGCCCTCCAGCCTTCCTCACCATGTCCAAGATGCCGGCCAAGAAGAAGAGCTGCTTCCAGATCACCAGTGTCACCACAGCCCAGGTGGCCACTAGCATCACCGAGGACACCGAGAGCCTGGACGATCCGGACGAGTCACGCACAGAGGACGTCTCCTCCGAGATATTCGACGTTTCTCGGGCCACGGATTACGGCCCCGAGGAGGTCTGCGAGCGCAGCTCCTCCGAAGAGACGCTCAACAATGTTGGGGATGCGGAGACTCCCGGTACCGTCTCCCCCAACCTCGTCCTGGACGGTCAGCTGGCGGCCGCGGCGGCCACTCCCGCCAACGGAGGAGGAGCCGCTTCGGCCCGCAGCGTGGCTGGGGCGCTGGCCAGTACCCTAGCGGCGGCCGCCCCCTCGGCCCCCTCCTCAGGGGCCCCCGGAGCCCCCCCGGTCGCGGGCCCCTCCGCCGGGCCAGGGACTGCCGCCCCCTCGCAGCCCCCCACCACTTGTAGTTCCCGTTTCCGCGTGATCAAGCTGGACCACGGCAGCGGGGAGCCGTATAGACGCGGCCGATGGACGTGCATGGAATACTATGAGCGGGATTCCGACAGCAGCGTCCTGACCCGGTCCGGGGATTGCATTAGGCACAGCAATACTTTTGATCAGGCTGCGGATCGGGACAGCGGCCTGGGCGCCACCGGAGGGTCCGTGGTGGTGGTGGTGGCCTCCATGCCGGGGGCGCACGGGCCCGACTCGGGAACTGACAGTTCCTTGACTGCTGTGTCACAGCTACCCCCGTCGGAGAAAATGAGCCAGCCCGCCCCGGCCCCGCCGCAGAGTTTTGGCGTTGGGCAGCCGCAGCCGCAGCCGCCGCCCGTAGGTGGGGCTGTGGCTCCGAGCTCGGCTCCGCTGCCGCCGTTCCCGGGAGCCGCGGCCGGGCCGCCGCAGATGATGGCAGCCCCGCCACCCAGCCAGCCCCAGGGCGCCGCGCCTGGCTCCGTCCCCCCGGGGCCCAACGGACAGGGGCTGCCGCTGACGAATGTAACCCTGGCGCAGCCCGGCCTGGCCCTGCCTCCGCAGCCCGGCCCGGCCGTGGGCGCTTCTGCCGCGCCGCCGCCCCAGCAGTTCGCGTATCCCCAGGCTCAGATTCCGCCGGGCCATCTGCTGCCCGTCCAGCCCGCCGGCCAGAGTGAGTACCTGCAGCCGCACGTGGCCGGCCTGCAGCCGCCCAGCCCGGCGCAGCCCTCGTCCGCGGGCGCCGAGTCGGGCCTGGTTCCCGCCGGGGCCGGGCAGTCGCAGCCCGCGCCTCCGCCGCAGATGGGTGGCAGCGGCGCGCCATCGGCAGTGCCCGGCGGCCCTCACGCCGTGGTGCCCGGAGTTCCGAACGTGCCTGCAGCCGCGCCCGCTCCCAGCGTGCCTAGTGTGTCTACCACTTCTGTTACTATGCCAAATGTACCCGCGCCCTTGGCCCAGGCGCAGCAGCTGGGCAGCCATCCTCCGGTCAGCAGGAGCGGCAGCATCATCCAGCACGTGGGGCTGCCCTTAGCGCCAGGCACGGCCAGTGCACCGACGAGTCTACCGCAGTCTGACCTAAGCCAGTTTCAGACTCAGACCCAGCCTTTAGTCGGGCAAGTTGACGATACTAGAAGAAAATCCGAACCCCTACCTCAACCACCACTTTCTCTCATTGCTGAAATTAAGCCTGTTGTGAAGCCTCCTGTTGCAGATGCCCTGGCAAACCCCCTTCAGTTAACACCTATGAACAGTCTCTCCACCTCTGTATTCAGCATAGCTATTCCTGTTGATGGTGATGAAGACAGGTATGGAAATCTTATTTGAAATATTTGATGGGAATGCTTGACCGGACATTGTAGTTTAGGATGCAACTGTGGGGGGTTCTTTTCTCAATTTGAGGCCCTTAATGTTTCTAAATATAAAAATAAGTTTGTGTTTAGTAAAATTGATTCATCGGTTCTTGAAAAAACATTAATTTTAGATTGCTGATGTTAAAAAAGATGTGTAAGGAGAGAATTGGTGTCACAGTTGTTTAGAAGCACTAAATTGGATAGGAATGCAACATTGTTCATTCAGAAGGGTGGATTTTAGTTTAATCCTCAATTTAGAAGTGGCGGCTAGTAGGTTATGCCGTGTAGGATTGTCCCTTTATTAGATATCAATCACACTTGAACACTTAATGGCAGAGTGTTTTGTCGGTGTGAGTTTTGAGACTGAGAGATAAAATTAGTTAAACATTTCCCATTCTGGAAAAACAGAAAGCCCTCTAGTAGAGAAAGAGCCACGTAAGGTATCTCCTCCAGTGTATCTGGAAAGGCTGGAGAGATAATGGTGAAATGTCAAATCCGGCTTTGAAGATCATATCTTCTTCAGCCCTTTAATAAAAGAGGATAGAAGGTCAGGAGGCTTCCCAGTGACTTCTTTAAGATGCTTTTTTTTTTTTTTTTAAAGCAAAAAGTGTATTGGAAAGATGTTCTTATCTTCCATCAATCTTTTTACTACAGTCAAGGGAGGTGGGAGACTCTTGACAGTAGTGAAAGCTGTACTTCTTGAAATTAGAGTAATTTTACAGTAAAAGTATAAACGTTAACAATTGGCTCCCTGTATTTAGGGGGGATGCTTTTAAATAGTTTAAGGGAAAATTGGTGTATTACTATACCAATTCTACTACAATTGATGTTTGGTTATGGTTTAATGAGGATTTTAAGTGGTTTTGAGGAAATGTCACATGAAAATTTGATGTAATGGTATAATGCAAATGTTTAAAAACTGACTTATTACCAGATATTACATTTAAAAATTACAGAGAAAGTTTCAGGTACTTTACAGTTGGAAATTTATTTTCTGAGGTTTTTGTTTTGAGAGAGGTTAATTTTAGATGTGTTGAAAGAGCAGAACTATTTTTATGGATTTCTTGAATAATTGGTATGTAGACTACAATGAGAGCTGTTAAAGCTTTTTCTTCCTATTCTGAGTTCCTTCACATTCTTTTCTTTTTCATTTCGAATTAGCTTTGTATTTTTGTTATATACTCCTTTTCGTTTGAAAAATGCTCACTGAAATTCATCATCTTTGCCTTTTATAATTCAAAGTTCATCTTTTTTTTGTAGGTGACTTGCTTGTGGGGAGTCTTTCTTCCATTTAAGAACTCTTAGAGAGTACCACGTGTCCATGAGTGAGCTCAGCTAGCTAGTCATGGAGAAATTTTATATGGATGGGACTACCAAGTAAAGACACTGATTGCACAAGCCATTCAAATATCCCTCTTTACATTTTCTGCCATGTTTCACTTTTCACACGTAGGGGCACACCTGAAATGCCACTTGAGTTTATTTGTTCACCTTTGGTAATAGTCAACAGGCATCTTCCCTTTTCTAGCTGCCAGAAGCCAGTTTTTTTGTGATGGGTTGGTAAATAACCATTTGCTTACTACCTCTCTGTTCCTGTTGTACACTGTATCTCTTCAAGAAATGATGACTGGTTTTCTCAACCCCTCACTACCCCAAAAACACATGCACACCTACGAATGAAAAATGTGTTTTCTCTCCTCTTCACACCTCTCAGTTTACAGCATTTGTAATTACATTCCCCAGAACTTTTTGGTGACGATATGGTATGAAGCAGAAAGATCTGTTGGTAAATGGAAACTCCGGGATGTATTCTTTAGGGTATGACCACAAAGATGCATTTATTTCTTCTCTTACTTTATTAAAAAAGTTGAATTTCAAGAATCTCATTTCCAAACTTGTGACTACTTGAACTACAGATACGACTGTATTAGTGTTCTTATCAATTGTAACAGTTAATCCAGTGCAGGGGTTTTCATTTGTGTATAGTCCTATTTTCAATGTGGTGCTTCCCTCCCCCACCCAGTCTTTTAAAATCTTCACTGCTTATCAAATGTGCATTTTTAATTTTTGTTATAGCCTTTTCATTGGTTTCTAATTCAACATGCCAGTTTCCAAGATGTAATCTTACACATTTGACTGTTTTTGTCACTGGACCAACACACCTGGTGAAGGAATAAATCCATTAAGTAGAAATAGTTTGGGGGTCTTTTTAAATTTGTTTTTTAATGGAAATCCTTTGTAAAAGAGAGGGCATTTTTAAAGCTGTATTCTTGAAATTAAGTAACACAGTTTTTCCAGGCGTATGTTTAAATTACTGAGATGACTACTTTTGAGGAGATAGTACTAACAAAATCGTGATTTTAATGTGATTTTCGGTTGCCTTCTTAAATTAAAATCTTCGTACAATTTTATTTGCAGTCATTCAGATGTAAAATAAAACATTGGAGTGAGAGGTCTTGAGTAATTATTAATAGGTTGACAAATTTCAGATCCTTAGAAAATATTTGTAAAAAAAGATGTTTGCCTTTTTAAAAACCATTAAGACGTTAGTAAACAGTCTATTTCGTTGAGAAAAGGAAGGAAAATGGAAGATTAACAAAAAGATCAGGTGGTTTAAGTTGATATATTAAGCACTCTGTCTTGTGATTTTGTTCGCATTACTTAATACAAGGATCTGTATTGGCTCATTCTGAGACCATTTATTTTAAAGAATCAGACCTTATATACTATCATACCTTTAAAAGGGGTGATGGTTGTATATACAAAATAAGAAAAGTGTTAAATTTGTGAGTTAACATTGCCGATTGACCATATGGTATTAATTAGCATGAAGTTTATATATCATTCTAGTTTATGGTCAGTTGTTGAGATTCTTCAAATTGATTTTGTTTAAACTGGAGGATATAATAATGGTTGAAAATATTGTTCATAAAAAAATGCATAGACACTTTTACAGTGAACGTTACAAAATTTGTTTAAACTACCTACACGCTTAACAGACTCCTATTTGCTAAATAGGGGGAGGTGCAAAATATTACTGGCCCTTTTGGAAAAGGAACACGGTACAGATCATTTTCCATAGATAGCTGACCAATGTGAACTCTGTAGGCCACATGCCAGGAACTCTTATGAATGGCTGCAATTGTGAACTGTCAACTGCAACCAAAAGACTGTTGAAAACCTGATTGTAAGGATCCTCTAGTGGCAGATATCTTTATATCTTGTTAATAGTTTTATTTGTGTAGTTTGCTAATGACTGCTGATAAAATATTATAAATTCTGAGTGTTAAATAGTGTGTCCTGGTATGTGCTATAAATATAGATTTTGTTTGTACACTTCATATATATCTATATAGATGTATGTATGAGATATACATATATACACATTTCTTTTAATGGAGTTTTTTTTTTTAACCTGACATTTAAGAGAGGATTATGTAAATGTATATGAGGAGGCAGAACTGTCACTCTTACTTTGTTTCAAAAATCTGTAGGGAACTTTTTAGAACTCTGAAAAAGTCTTACTGCATTTAGTCTTTAAAAATGAAAGCTCCTTAACTTGAATCTGTGTTTCTTTGGGAGCTTATGGTTCTTTATCAGTATTGAAGTGTGGAGGTAATTTTGTCTTGCAGCTTTACAGTTGATGTTTAAATCACATGCCAGGTACCATCTTAGGCCTATCTAAGTAAGTAAGGATTTTGTAATCAAAGTGTAGTATCTCCTGTGTATGAGTGACATCATTATTTAGTATAAAAATGATACTGATGCATTCATCAGTGTGCCATGTTGATATGCTTTAGTCATAAACGTGGCTCTAAGTTAAGGAAATTATCACAGATTTCCAGAAAGGCTGATGATCCAAAAGTGCCTGAAATTCCTAAAACCAAGAGTTGTATAAGTGGGAGCATGGCCTTTTTTATTCACAGTGATACACCATTGTTTAAAATTTTGTGTGAACTAAATTGTATAGGCTGAACATTGGTTAACTTTTTAGAAAATATAAGGGTTTTTATGTGTGTGGAGAAGACACACTCCAAGTAACTAATTTATTAACACTGTCTTTTTCTTGTAAGGGATGGGGAGGGTATCTTGAACTAAATTGCCTTTATGAGAAGTCATTTTTGTTTTTTCACAGTACTGATAGTGGGATATATGCTGTCTCCTTTATGAGAATAAATGTAATACCAATCTATTTGTTCTTTGAGAATTCTGATAGCACTAATTTGGAAATGATAAAACATGATACTGGATTTATGGATCTGTTACTTGGTAATTTAGAATAGAGTTTAGTCTTTCTCAGCACCAAAAGAGGTTGGAAGCAGTCATGCTCTATAGAGTCCTCGAGTAACAAAGAGCAGCCCCACCAATCAGATGGTAAAGAAACCAGTGAATCTCTTCCCTGAGGAATGGTTGATAGGGGAGTATAAAAGGATCTTGACTTTTCTCTCCCGAAATGGTAGAAGCTGGGGCGTTGTGGAAGTAGGAATTAACGGCAGGTAACCAACACAGAAGTAAAGGTAGTGAAATGACATGAAATACGGTCTCAGAAGGAATAGGAACACATGTTAATAGTGAGGAGTAGTGGTCTAATTCCTTCTTTTAATAATTGTTTTAGACCAGTATGTATTTCCTCTTCCAAACAGATACATTTATTTCTTAATTGCGTTACTCTCGAAATACGAGAGGCTTTACAAAAACAGGTGTGTCTGGTTAAATGTAGCCTGAACCATGATGTTTCTAAGTAATTTTTTATTAATGGGAAGAGCAGATTTTTTTTTTTGGAAGAGCAGATTTTTAATAAGAAATCTTAATTGATGACAATATTTAAGGGGTCTGTGTAGCGAATTTCCTGAATTGGAATAAATCCTTTAAGTTTGTTTTTCTTTATACTAAACCAGTAGACTTGTGATTTGAAGCTGTTCTTTTAAATGGTGTAATACGAATTACCGCATCACAAAGAATATGCATTCCTGAATCATTGGTATAATTTAGGCCTTTCCCACAGCAATTCTGTTGTTGTTTTTTTGTGTTTTTTTTTTTTTGGCTGCATTGGGTCTTCGTTGCTGCTCTGGGGCCCTCTCCAGCTGCTTCGAGCAGAGGCCACTCCTCACCATGGTGCCCTGCCGCAGCTTCACCCGTCAAGGAGCACGAGCTCCAGGTGCGCGGGCCTCAGCAGTTACAACACGCGGACTCAGTAGCTGTGGCCTGAGGGCTCCAGAGCGCAGGCTCAGCAGCTGTGGCGCACGAGCCCAGCTGCTCCGTGGCATGTGCCATCCTCCCAGACCAGGGCTCGAACCCACGTCCCCAGCATTGGCAGGCGGACTCCGAACCACTGCACCACCAGGGAAGCCCTCCCACAGCAATTCTTGAACATACCAGATTGAGATTACTCTATTTGTTATATTCTTAATCTGGCATTGTTTAGGGTAAAAATTGGGACTCCTCCGTAAAGATTTAGGAACAGTAACCAATTTATATCATTCCCATACATCATTATGTGATTTTCATGATATAATTTACACACTTCAAATTTGGCTGGTAATATTAAAGGTATATTGATTATCTGCTTTACCTCTAAAAAGTATGTGCTCTACTTTTAAATCAGGTGAATTAAATTTCATATATGCTACTCTGGATTGCTTATCTCTCAAATTTAAAGCCCCAAATCAGATAAAAGTATTTAGTTTTATATCTTTGTACTCAAGCTACCGTTTGTTAAAAAGAATGAACTCACATTCTTTAAGTTGTACATTTGTATATGACAGGTATGTGAAAATTCTGTAGATGATTGAGTTAATAATTTTAATACTGTTCACCTCGGACATATACGATTAGTAAATGTCTTGATGGTTTATACTCATCAGAGTAGGCAAGACAAATAAGTGAAGTCTGAATGTTAAATTACTTAAAGCCTCCTTTCCTATAAGCTCTCACTGTAATTTGACTAAAGAGTATTGACGTATAGAAGAGAGACTACGATTAATGTGTCAATTATTATAAATCATGCTGGTGTGTTTTAAATGTTCTTTGTAAAGGTTTAGGCTATCCATCTTCATTATTACACAAGTAAATTGTTTAATCTGTGCATGAAGGATACCCAAAACAAAGTTTAAGGCTGACTAATTTCTTAAGTAGAATTAGAATTCAGTTTTACTAACAGGTTTTGTAAGTTAAACCAAAACAAATCCATGTTATATGGTCTACCTAACTTTTGAAAACAAAACAAAAGCAAAAAAAGGAGAGGGGGCTCCTGATCAAATAAATCAATAGTGTGTTTAATTATGTACTATAGCATATCATATGAGTAACCATTATAGACAATGGAGTCAGGCATGCCTGGGCTGAAATTCAACTGTGCCACATACTTGAGACATTTGACCTTGAGCTAGTTATTTAGCCCTCTAAGCCTTGTTTTCCCATATGAAAAATGGGGATAATACCTACCTTGGAGAGTTTGAGAGGATTAAATGAGGTATGCAAGTGATTTGTGAACAATCATGCATAACCTAAAACAGTATGTATGGCAAACATACATCACAGAAACATCAGTGTTTCAGTGTGTACACTGTTTTTCCAGATCAACTCTTGTTATGCTACAAACCATACCAAGAATGTTTAGTTTTGATCCAAAAATGTAATTGGATGGCATGGATATAATCAGAGAAAAGGAGACATTGTTTCAGGCCAGAAAACTCATGATGTAGTTAAGTGGTACAGCAAATTGTGTTCTAATCCTGGCTCTTCCACCATTTAGCTGATTTCTTTGGTCAAGTCATTTAACTTTCTTGGTTTTCCTCATTGGTAAAATTAGAATTTGAGCCTTTGGTCAGATTTTAAGATTCCCTGAGTATGAGTCCATACATAGACATGTTTCATGAGAGAGCTGCCAACTTAAACCTTCCTCTTGGTCAAACCCTTTTCCTGCCCCCAGACTATTATGTGACAAAAAATGAAGTTTGCAGATACTCGTTAAGTAGGTTGAATGCCCAGGAAAACATTTAAAGTGGCAATATGTGAATCATTCAACTTTCTTTGTGGTTTCTGAGTAGTAAGTACTGGGATACAGAAATAAAACTATCCTGCCCTCCAAGATCTCAGGCTATATGAAAATAATTACGATTTGAAGTTGCATACTTTGATATAAGTTATAGGCTGTGATGGAGTAAATTTAAGTTATTAATGGGAACAATTTAGGGCATCAAGTCAGATTTGTGTGGGGATGAAGTAGTTAGACTGATTTCTGTTTAAAATCAACTTATTCTCTGCATAGGCAATATATTTATACAGTTCAAAATTCAAAATATATGAATATAAATTGAAAGCCATTCTGCTACCTCTGTCTTCCAGCCACCCAATTTCTGTCCTCAGAAGCAACCCATTATTTTGCTTTCTTCTGAAGCTAACTCTAGAGTTGAATCTTAAGAGTCATTCCGATTAGGTCACTGATGAGAGAAGCAGATGATTTTCCAAGTAGAAGGCAGTTTTGTGTAACAATATGGAAGAGTGAGAATATGTCAGATTTGGAACATGATGTGATTAATTTGACAGTAATCAGAGTGAAGGGTTTAAATGTCAAGGAGAGAAATGGAAATTTTTATCGTTTAAGTCTGTGGTTGCTGTTAAGGTGTTTCTTGAAGCTTTTATTATTAAAGTAGTATGTATCTTGGAACCATTTCAATACACTTTTTAGTGATTATTGTATTTTTAATTAAAATCTTGTGGTAAAGTTGTGTATAAGGAAGTCCTGGGGGATCTCTGAATCCTAGAGGTGGAATTCTCCAATGGAATGTACTAAATAGCTTGGTATACCTGGCTCTAAGTTTATGAATTCTGTTTGCCTTAAGTGTTCTGTTTGCCTCAGTAGTACCTTAATTATGATGAAATATTTGGTATATGTTAAGATACTGTACCAAAAGTTGATCTTTATACAGCATATTTGGAAATCATAACCCTATGTTAAACATAGACCAGGCTTAATTGTTTCAGACCGTATGTATACATAATCTCATTTTATCTTTTTAGTAACTGTAATGAGTGTTTTTCTCCCCTTTTTTATGGATTACGGAAACTGAGGCGCTAAGGATTTGAGTCACACAGCTATTAAGTCACACAAGGCATAAGGTCAGATTCAGGCCTTCTGACTCCAAAGCTTGTGCTCTTGGATATTCCAGGAGTTAGTTTTGTTTTATTACTTTACTGACTGTAAGATAGGATGAAGGAAAAGCTTCTGTTGCCCTGATCTGTTGTGTTGTAACCCTTTACCTAAAGGATATTTTTCAAATCATTTAAAATCCCTAGATGATAACGTTGGAGATGGCCCTTGTTCCTCGGCTTACTGTATTTCCCTGGTTTCTATTTAGAGATTTCTGAAGTTGAGCTTTGACATAAGAGAAGGAGAAGGTATTTGCTGAGGAGAGGGCTCATGTACCTCATTCCTTAAGCGTCAAGAATTTTTTAGCTTAGTTTTGAGGTAGAATATATACGGATGTTTCTCCTCGCTATTATGTTAGTTACCCTACAAAGATAGTATCTTAGTTTAGCAGGTAGACATATGTCACATTTAAGTTACTTTCTCATGTACTACTTTATGTACTTGGTGATTATCATGACAGACTGTTCAGTATATAAAGTCAGAGAGAAAAGAAGTATTTTGTTCGTTGGTTTGGAAAATTTTCTACAAATAGGAAAACAGTGTTTTAGGTGAGTCTTCCTAAGAAGTGCTTGATTGGCTTTATATTGAGTTTAGTAGCTTACGTTGACATCAAATATGTTGTTAGAGAACTGTTTTCAAATTTTATTTCTTGAGCAGAAGAGAATTTGTGACCAAAGCTGCATAAAATTCAATATTTCTAACACATTTTTAGTATCATTTGCCTCTTGGTGCCTTCAGATTTCATAGACTGTAAACTTGAAATGATCCCCATTAACAGTGTTTTCCATGAACTCTTATTAATTTCCTCAATTTTATGCCATTCCCAAACAGAAGTCTTTGATGATCAGGCCCTTCAGTATTTATAGACGGCTCTTTTGAAGTTCTTGATCAACTAGGTTTCACAGACACTCCTTTAATCTGTGCTGCTAATCAATGTTTTGAGACTAATTGTTGCTATTTGCGAAAAATCAGTTTATGGATAACATCCCAGCTTAAGTATTCCAGAAACCAGAAATTTCATATTTTATAGTAAGACTAAATGTTTATCCTTGGAATCTCAAGTATTTAAAAATTTTTACACTACATAGATTGTATAACTCCATATGGCTTATTCATTTTGAATATATATGTAAAAAGGAATTGTTAACTGCCAGCTTTTGCAACCTAAGTGTATTTGTTGACACGTTCTGAAGACTTTTAAGTCCATTTATAGTGCTGTATTTTATTTCACAGTTATTTTTCTCGCCCCCAAGATACACGACTAACTGCAGATATGTTCTCTTTTCACTTCTACATTTGACCTATGAGAAACATTTCGTTATTAGTATCTATGCTGTAAAAATTCTGGAATTTCATAACTAAAGTCATGCGACTTTATTTAAAACCAATTTATTTGGCATTTGAATTTGATTCAAATTAAATATATATGTATATATTTTTCCAAAATCAGGGGATCTGAAGTTCTTCTAAAAAATATCTCCCTTAAAAATATATTGTAGGGCTTCCCTGGTGGCGCAGTGGTTGAGAGTCC